>NC_134481.1:8663040-8792282 GCF_964194025.1 Convolutriloba macropyga | reverse complement strand
CCTATCGACATGTTAGTCAAATTCTCAGCACCTCTTCTTTATCGTCTGTTTTCATAACTGTCGCTTTGAGATATCCAATAAATATTCAGAAATGGCGGACAACCTTTGATTAGTACAAAAGAGCTGTATTTTTTTGAAAATTATGTTCTCGAAATTTAACTTTTCTTTGTTATTTTTCAAACATTATAAGCTAGAGCCGGTAGCTTTATCAAAAACAATTTTTTTTGTTCCCTAGAACGTAAACTATCACTTGTCTAAACATAAAAACTGTTTGTATTTACGAATAATTGTTCTTTTTTTCTTTGAAGAAAGTAAACGAAGTAAGTAGTAGTAAAGGCGCAATTGTTGTTCTGGATATGTCTTGGTTATGTTACTTGGCGGTAATATTTGTATGCATGATTTTTATTAGAAAAAGATTTTAAGTTGATTTACTTTGATTTCTGTCTGTTGATATTTTACATTTTGGATTTAAACAGCTTGACAAATAATGAGAGAAGAGAGCAGCTCAAACAATTTTTCTATGTGAACAGGGAAAATAAAACCTGAAGTCTTGTTTTGAAATTGAAATTAACACCCCCTTTTTAACGCCTTATCACGAATCTCTCGATTTTGAACAAAAATAACGCCTGTTGACTACATCCTGTACTGCATTTAGCTTTTTGGTTCTAAAGTGTCGACAGAGAGGACAAGTGAGAGACACAGAGCGAGAGAGAGAGAGAGAGAGAGAGAGAGAGAGAGAGAGAGTTAGCTTTCTGCTTAGATAGCACTACCGTTTTGTAGTAACAAATTTGTCCATGTAGTGTGAATCAGATAACATTTAGCAATCTAATTTAGTACTTGAATGATTAGTGTAGATTTTTGAGAAAAGCGCTACTTAAAAATCCAAAAGGATTTAATTAATAGCACCATTGCTTGGTACGTTAGGCTGGAGAGCTCTGAAGAATTAGTTTTTCGCCCTTTAAAAATAGACTCATTAATTAAAATAGATTCATTGAATTATTAGAAAAGTCAGGCACTTCTTTGCACCGTTTTGTTATAGTTCGGTATTTTTCGCACCAAAACGCTTTTTTGTACGTCAAAATTTGTTTCTTTTACAAATGTAACAACATTGTGCATTTCTATACGTCTCAATTGTAGAGAATGAAAATAATTTGGTCCAAGAAAAAGAACGTACGCTTAACGCTACTTTTATTATTTTAATGTATATGAAAAACAATTCAAACCCGAGCAAGTTTGAATCAAATTTGTTTGAAAAATAGTTGACAGGAAGACGGTTGAATTTCTTACCCCTAAGAAATGGGAATTTTTTTCGTCTTCTACCACTCAGTACAAAAGTACAAATTTAATTGAGAGGTTACTTTTTCAGTATTTTCTGCCTTTTTTATGGAGACAGATTAACAATAATTTTTAGACAATTTAATTGCTGTTCCAATTTGACCCAATTAACTTAAACTTAATTAAGCGACCTGTTATTTAAAAAGTGTATTGCGCATCAATAGTTGCTATTGATTTGAAATTTATTTCTTTAAGTAATTTTTTGTTAATAATTTACCTATCATATTTGAAATCTTGTTCTAGATCAAACCTATTTGTTTTGTCATAAGCAAAAAAACAACACCATTTTTATTCAAATTTGCAATTAAAAAGAATTCAACCTGGAGCAAGTTTGAAAAAAACTGTGTTTGAAAAATAATTTGAAGGGAAGACGGTTGAATTTCGTACCCAAAGAAATGTGAAATTTTTGTCTTCTACCATTAAGCATACAGATACAAAATTATTTGAAAGGATGCTTTTTTAGTATTTTCTGCCTTCTTTATGGAGACAGATTAACCATATTTTTAGACAATTTTATTGTCGTTTCAATTTGACCCAACCAACTGAACCTAATTAAGCGATCTGTTACTCAAAAAGTGTTTGGCGCATCAATAGTTGCTGTCTGTAAAATTAAGTCTCGAAATGGAGCAGATTTTAATTGCTGCACTTGCTCAAAAAATATCAACAAATTTTTTTTAAAATTCAACTGCTAATCAACGTTAGTATTCAGAGTCAAAAAGCAGTCAGGCTTTAGAGCTGTATTGACCAGAAACAAGGTGGTTAGGGAGATTCGTTTTCTTCCGTGATATTTATCCGTTCCTATATCTCACAGTCTCAAAAATTTACCTTGGAAAACATTTACAAACAAAATATCTCTTTAACAATTCTCACCTTTAGACGATTGCAAATTTTCTAGGCTGATTTGAATTTTTCAACACCTTTGGCGTTAATATGAGCCATTTTCATTTTTTGAAATAATTTTGGTTAAGAAATTACTTATCATATTTTAAATCTTTTTCTAGATCACACTGATTTGTTTTGTCATAAGCAAAAGAACAACACCACCTTTATTCAAATTTGCAACTAAAAAATTCAAAGCGGAGCAAATTTGAAAAAAAATTATTTGAAAAATAGTTTGACAGGAAGACAGTTGATTTTCTTACCCAAAAGAACGGGAATGTTTTGTCTTCTACCATTTAGTTTACAGATACATTTTTTTTTGAAAGGATGCTTTTTAAGGTTTTTTCTGCATTTTTATGGAGACATGTTAACAATAGTTTTAGACAATTTTATTGTCCTTTCAATTTCACCCAATCAACTGAACCTAATTAAGCGATCTGTTACTCAAAAAGTGTTTTGCGCAACAATAGTTGCTGTTTGTAAAAGTAAGTCTTGAAATGGAGCAGATTTTAATTGCTGCACTTGCTCAAAAAACATCAAAAAATGGTTTCAAAAACTCAACTGCTAATCAACTTTATTTATAAAAGTCAGAGAGCAGTGAGGCGTTAGAGCTCTATTGACCACAAACAAGGTGGTTAGGAAGATCCGTTTTTTTCCGTGATATTTATCCGTTCCTATATCTCACAGTCTCAAAAATTTACCTTGGAAAACATTTACACACAAAATATTTCTTTAACATTTTTCACGTTTAGACGATTGCAAATTTTCTAGGGTGATTTGAATTTTTTCAACACCTTCGGCGTAAAATTGAGCCATTTTCTTTTTTGAAATAATTTCGGTTAAAAAATTACTTATCATCTTTGAAATCTTTTTCTTGATCACACTGATTTGTTTTGTCATAACCAAAAAAATGCCATTTTTTCTCAATTTCAGAACCTGAGCAAATTTGAAAGAAATTGTGTTTGAAAAATAATTTGACAGGAAGACGGTTGAATTTCTTACCCTAGAAATGGGAATTTTTTTCGTCTTCTGCCATTCAGTAGAAAGATGCAAATATATTTGAGACGATGCTTTTTCAGCATTCTCTCCTTTTTATGGAGACAGTTCAACAATATTTTTTAGACAATTTTTTTGTCGTTTCAGTTTGACCCAATAACTCAATTTTGCAGTCACAACATAGAATTGCAAATTGTGGATGTATAATTTTTATATCTCCTGGAGTAGTCGAAAAAACGTATTAAGATGAAACACTGTGACCTTGGTAAATCACGAAAACCAAACCAGAGCAATTTCCAAGGAATTAAGAGGACAAAAAATAAAAAAAAATTGCATACCGGTCCACATCTTTTCATTTTGGAAAACTATCGGAAGCAAAACCAATGAAGTTTTTTCTTCTGTATACCATTATCACAGTTTTTCTTCTATATCAAATCAAGGCTCTTTGAGCTTTTGATAAATTTTGTGATCAGTTAATATGAATAACTATAACAGATTTTGATACCTGAATGAGAAGGTCCTGAAGAAAAGGACGATCAAAAAACAAACTGTCAGAATTTCAATCAGTTGAAAATCGGGTCCTCGGGGAATTTAAAAAACGAATTAAGCTGTGTTTGCACCTCATGCCAACGAAACGACGAGTTTTGTAAAGGAAAATAACAGCCTTTTTAGCAACTCAGTTCACTTCCCAGGTTTAGGCCTCGACCTATGAAAAGACCATGCTTCACCAAAAAGGAGTATGAAAAAACCATGCTGGACTCAAACAGCCCATAAAAAAATAGCTTGACCTAATCGTTGAGCTAGACTTTGCATTTGATGCTGGACTCAATTATGATGCTCGACTTTACCTCGATCTAAAATGTTTATGCTGGACCCAAAAAACTTGTACTGAAAATTGGCCTTTGCATATAACTTATTCAACGGTTTTTACCGCTCAAAGTTTTCAATATCTCTCATGTTTTCTCCAAAAACGAATTGAGCTAATTTAAATATAATTGAATAAACGAATTGAAGAACCAAATGAACTAATCATAACACACTATACACATTGCTGATGAAATGTCGATTGTTAGAGCTTTGTTAACTAGTTGAATTCAGCTGGACAAGTTCGCTAAATTGATTAATTTCCAAAACTAATTTACCTTAAAAATTCAATATTTCTTAAGACTTTTTGACAAAATTTCACCTGTTTTTTTAAGGTTGACTGCCTGTTGCAATGCTAGTTTGGTGTTACTGGTAGGTGCTACACATCTGCAAAATGAATTATGGAAAAAATAATTGTTATTAATCCCGCAAAATTCGATCCTCGATTCATGAAAAGACCTTGCTGGACATATTAAAAGAGCAGGCTTGACCTTAATTTGCTATGAAAAGACCTTATCTGGACCAGGAAAAGACTTAATCTCGACTTTATTTAGGAGCTGGACTGTGTATTAATAGTCAATATTGGAACCCCGCTAGAATTTTAAAGTCTTTTCATAAGTCGAGGTCTAAGCCTGGGTTTCTATAAGAATTTTATCGGGTTAAGAACTGGGTCCTAATGACACTAAAGTACGATTTAAAAAAGTCAGCAGGCAACAAATAGAAAAGTTTGATATCAATTAACTCAAATATTTGTTGGAGTCTGTTTTCTTATGATACCGACATTGTTTCAATTCTTTCAAAGTCCGAATCATAGTAATTGCTGTTTTTTCCGTTGCCGTTCTTTCGTTTCTCACTTTATCTTTTCCTCTATTAATCGAAATGCTTTCGCGCGATCAATCCATAATACGCTTGGGAAAAATTCCATTGAAACACATTATGATTATGTCATGGCATCCGTTTCATTTAATTCTAACAATTTTAGTTACGATAGTTTTGATTTTCACCTATCTACCACCAAAAGCTATGGACGAGAAGTTTTGGTATCCATTATACGAACAGACTCATGACATCAGCAGTTCCTTTCGAAGTTTTTGGTCTCCTAGGAAATCGAAATTGAAGAAATCTACTCGAGAGGATAATTCTGAAAACATGAACGATCACCCGCTAGCTACAGAAAATTTGGAAC
Organism: Convolutriloba macropyga; assembly: GCF_964194025.1. NCBI lineage: Eukaryota > Metazoa > Xenacoelomorpha > Acoela > Convolutidae > Convolutriloba > Convolutriloba macropyga. The sequence goes on along the minus strand of NC_134481.1, from coordinate 8,787,022 downwards.
TTAAGGAAGAAATGGGAACTAATCGTCCCATTGATGGGAACAGAGAATGTTCTACAAGCATTTGCAGCGTTGGAAATGATTGCGCAGTGAAGTCAAACATCAGCGCAATTTCGAAACAAGAATGGAATAAGAAAAGAGAAAACTATAATCGTAAGATCACTTCGACTTTCTTTTTCGTCAGTTTTATATTTATTGTCCTGGCTATACCAACCACTACCACAGTTATTATCCTGCTTGCATACTGTCGCTGGATTGAGTTTCATTTGAACTTGTTCTACGGAGCCATATTCTGTCAAACACTGTTCAGCTTGGTCTTTCTCATAAACCCAATTTTTTACATGCGCATTAATCAAATTGTAGTGCAGAAAATCAACTGTCTGGTTCTAAAAAAAGGTACAAAAACAGAGAACACCAAAGTTGACAAAATGTAAAAGTTTGCATCTTTCAACGTTTTTCTCCAAACATCTTGACATACTTGTCAGCGTAATTTCATAATAGGGAATTTATATTGTTTGTATTGTGCGGAAATATTTGTAAGCAATTCATCAACAAATAATGAACTTTAATGAAGCTTGCAATTTGTCAAATTTAGTCAAATTGATCTTTGTGAGCTTAAAAACGAAAAAAAAAACACCAATAAACCTAATTAAAATGTATTCCTCTTTCAAATTGTATTGATGATTCAGAATTTTCGACGTGTTTACAATTTTTGCGATTTCTTAGACAAGTTGCAGTTTAATAAATTTGCTTGTTAAACAACTTTTATACCAAATAAACCACCATTAATTCACTTAGACAATATCCTAGTGCGCATTACTTCCAGCTAACTGGATGTTGAAATTTTTGCTTACCTATCCTTTTGAACAACTATTGCGGGGTTCAAACTTATCTTGTCCAACTCAAACTGATGGTGGAAAAGTGGAATCAAAAAATGGATATCAATTTGCGAAAAACACCAAAACGATTACCAAAACACTGTATTTGATTTAAAAGCGTTCTTGTTGACTGGTTAATGCAATGATACACGTTGTCGGCATTCGATTTGTACATTAAAAGATATCGAAAACTAATGAACAATCTGGTGACGTACATTTTATTGCGGGTTCAACCGACAAGTTAACACAGCGGAACCCCCACTCGTCTCAGGGACAGTATATAATACGCCTATATTAAAAATTTTGGCTTAAACCCCTTTTTCAAAATCTGGCCTAGCTGTTTGTTTGACCGCCAGCTATACATACTAGGAAAGATCTCAATCTGTGAGCATGTTTAAGTTCAATTTGAAAAATGTTTCACGTTGATAACTTGTCCAATTTTTCTCATGATCTAGTAATTGTGTCAATTACTGACCAACATCAAAATTTTTGTCCAAAAATTTTGCATCATCTTTATAGTCAACAGTTTCTGCCTCCGTTTGAATTTTTTTTCACATCTTTGGTTCAATGTTATGCGCTGCTTTGCCCTCCTTTCGAACCTGCCAGGAAGACGGCCCTTCTCTCCCTGTTCTTCCCTTCTATAGGACAGCAATCAGTGGGGAAGACTTATCCCAGGTATACTCTGTGAAATTAGGAAAAGAAAATAGGAAAAATCCCTTCTCTCTTGGTCGGGGAATTATTGCAAACATTCAGTGAAGAAACTTTAGTCAGATTTTGGAAGCTGAAAAATTCAATGTAGTGAGAATGATTATTTAATTCTAATCGTCATTGTTTGGAACCTAATTTTGTGATCATCATGTAATTTTTTGCTCAGATTTTTTATAAGTAACTTGTCTTAATAATGTAGATCACCTCTAATTGCCTTGTTTAAATCTAGATCTTTATAATTCAGTTTTTTAACCAGAAACATTGTTCCTTAATTCAACTAAATAATGCATGTAAACAGAGAGGGAGATCGAGAGAGATGAAGAGAGAGAGAGAGAGAGAGAGAGAGAGGAGAGAGAGAGAGAGAGAGAGAGAGATAGAGGGAGAAGTAAAGAGAGATTTTTAATACCGTGATGGCACGAATTTTTAATTGGCACTTTAGAGAGCGAGTTGAAACAAAAGCTCTGGCTATTATTCCCCGAATAAACGCCACCGGTGTTTGTTCATGCTAATTTGCAAAACAGTCTTAGTTTTGTTATGATAAATAAGGGAAAGAACGAAAACCATTCAACAATTTTTTTAAATGGTTCTGCGCTGATTTTCAATGCACACTTGGTCCGGGTAGCTTATCAGATATTTCAAGAAAAATTTGCAACAGATTATGTTTGAAAGGCAACTTTTCTTCGAATCAAATATGAAAGTGTACGAAACTTTGGTTGCTGTCAACCCATATGTTCAAAAATTTGGAAAAGTTTGCTCGTAAATCTTTGCTATAAAAATGAAAAATTCTTTTGTTGTAACCGTTGGATAGATTCTACCTTAAGATGCATAGACCTAGCTTTGCCTACAATTTTTGGGACGAAATGAATCAAACCAAAAAAATTGTATGCGAACGAGCTCTATGAACAAAGAGAAAGAGATAAAAAATGTACATAGGAATTGAATATATCCGTTCCACTTTCCAAAAAAGTACACAAGATGCTGGCAAAAATTCTATATTAAAAAAATTTAAAACGCGTGAAATTTAAAAGCCTAATGATGCGGGATTCAAAACCAGCACGCTTTTATATCTTCGTAAGATAACCTTTCACAATAACGCAACTCAGAGAAGGACAAAGCGGGAAACTTTTGCAATAGTATAAAAATTTTAAATTGGATTTGCTCTTTGTAGTAGTAAACAACTATACCATGTTGCTCCGGTTTTACTATAAAGTAGTTGCATTATCAGATCTATCTGATATACTTGATTTTTAAAGCTCGATAATAGATTAAATAAAGAAAAGAAAAAGAATAAAACTGAAAAATTATTGTATACGAACTAATTTTGAACAAAAGAATATGGCTGATAATTTTAATTTCATTTAAATAAAGAATGGTTCCCTGATTAGTTCTCAGTGTGCTGATTGTTTTTAATTGTTAACTCTAAAACTGATCTCTGTTTTCAAACCAATTTAAAAGGTTTTGAAGTTTACCAAATGCAATGAAAATTAATCCAAGAAAAATGAATAGTGCACTCCCGTTTAATTGAACCTTGAGTATAGATCAAACATTTAAACTTATTTGCGAGCTTGGATGCGTTTTCTGATACTTTTTTCATTTTGCTTGACCAACACCGCTTTCCGATAACGTAAAGGGGAGAAATCGTTTTTTGCAACTATTGTGCTCAGCTTTTGATACAGTTTTTTTTATCAGTTTGAGAACATAATAGCAGTATTGCGTAAAACGAGCCTCTGAACATCCAAAGTGAAAAAACGTTTGCGTTATTTTATTAATTTTAGTTATATTAGTAATTCAATATCATAAAGCATTTGTAAACAATGGTAGTTGAGTACTCCAATTTCCTGAAGCCTACAATCATAAACTTTCTAAGAAAAACTACGGCCTTGTGTTAAAAGATTATGCTGAAAAATTATTGAAATTATGTGAAAAAAGTAGCTACCTTTCAGCAATTGACCCAAAAACTGTATCGGAGCAAATGATAACCATCTGCAAAAGTGACTCGCCCCAAATCATTAGGCTTGCATAAAAATTCCACCAGCCAAAACAAAGTTTGTCATTAAGAATAATAAATGATAAAATTTAGGCTCATGAAAAATTTAATTAATTGAAAGATGTTTTAAAAATTTATGAATTCTGACAAGGGCAAGTCTTAGACAACTTTACATTTCTGAGCGAAAAATAACACAAGAGATCGCTGCAAAGCATTTTTGCAGGAAACGGTTACTTTTTGTACATTAACGCCATTTCAGGGAGATAAAAACAGCAGGGAAAAAAATTTAATTTTTAATTCTGTATTCTAATTATAAAAAAAACACTGAGCATAACTAGATAACGTATAGCGAATTACTCTAAAGCGTAATTCATTTTGTTTTTAGCTACGTGGGGATGATGAGGGCTCCCAGTTTGAGGTCCCAGACGGAAATTTGATATATCGACACCTAGAATAACGCACGACGGGGGTGTCGTGCGTTCAGATTTACATAGTCTGGAAACAAGGAAAATGGCACGAAAGTCTTGACATGAACGCACGAAAGGTCTGATGAACACACAAAAGTCTGGACATGAACGCACGAAAGGTCTGATGAACGCACGAAAGTCTGGACATGAATGCACGAAAGGTATGATGAACGCACGAAAGTCTGGACATGAACGCACGAAAGGTCTGATGAACACACGAAAGTCTGGACATGAATGCACGAAATGTCTGATGAACGCACAAAAGTCTGGACATGAACGCACGAAATGTCTGATGAACGCACGAAACTCTGGACATGAACGCACGAAAAGTCTGATGACCACACGAAAGTCTGGACATGAACGGACGAAAGGTCTGATGAACGCACAAAAGTCTGGACATGAACGCACGAAAGGTCTGATGAACGCACGAAAGTCTGAACATGAACGTACGAAAGGTCTGATGAACGCACGAAAGTCTGGACATGAACGCACGATAGTCCGGACATCCGACTTTCCGTCTGGGATCTCAACCTGGGCTAGCTTAAGTGTATCTGAGAGAGGCGAAGATGAAGTCTGAGAAAATGGAGGCATTAGGTGGGTGGAGGGGAAGGGGGTTGACAGGGATGAACACAATAAAGCCCTGAGGGCCATAGATTGCTGACCAGTTCTCTTGGTGCTTTACTGCAGTCTCTAATTGCATGAACCAATGAAGCTTCATTGAATCGTGCACATAGAGACTGCAGTAAAGCACTAAGAGAACTGGTCATCAATCTAGGGCCATCAGGGTTTTATTGTTCACCACTGTCTGTCCTTTTCAGAGCAAAAAACTGTGAAATGAAAAGTCGTCAGTACGCAAAATTTCATAAAACAGACAAACATGAAGTATATAATCACTACAAACTTCTTTTGAGGGCATTTTTATCAGGGGGTCACATGCCACCACTGTCGGGTCATATATTATACCACCAGTCCAATTTATTCTCACATAGAACTGCATGTTTGAGTATTTTGGGCAATTGTTGATTTGTCCATTCCGCTATTTCGCTTTGAACATTTCAGCTTGTTCATCACGTACTCGTTGCTACACATGTACAAAAACGGGTTTAGAAGGAACACAGACCCGTAAAGACATTGACTCACAAATAACCCAAACATAGCAGCTTCGAAATCCGCATCTGTGTACATCAAAAGCCAAAAACATAATATCACGATTGTAGTTGTCGGAATTGCTATTATAATAAATAGAAAGCTGATGAAGAAAAAAGCTGATGTAATTTTTCGCTGGTTTCTCTTGCGTTTATTGTTCCATTCGTCTTTTAAACTAATATGGTTCAAGTTAGACGAGCTTCCAAATTCTGAATCAATACTACAAACACTAGCCGTGCGTTCTCTACCGTGCTCGATTGACAGAAAATTTGTTTCAGTCTCCACATTTTTGTTGTCTTTTTGTTCGTTTTCGGCTGTTATTTCATCGGTTATATTTGTTTGTTTCACTGCAATATTCGCGCCAGTATTTAGTGAAGGTCGACAACATTTTTGAAGATAATTTGCAATTAATGATATTGGCACAGATACTGGAGTCCAAAAACTTTCGTCCAGGGCTTTCGCTATTTTGCGGTAAACCACAATTTGAATAGCACCGACTATAATGACCAAAACTAAATTAACAGGATACCAAAAAATCCAAAATGCATATTTGATGTCTTCGTAACCTTCGTAGCCACTGTAATCGTGACTTCCGTAATCGTAGTCATAATCAGTTACTTGATTTGAATGTTTCAAATACAATCCAAGCAGAGCAGGAGACGACAGAACGAAATAGAGAAGAATTGAAGAAAAAGTCACAGATGATAATATGATCCATACTTTAACAGGTTTGAAGTGATGTCGATATCTTTCAAATGAAGCTCCACAAAGCTTGAAAACCAGTCGTAATTTACAAACGGGAAAATGGGAGAATTAATTGCGACCAAAAAAAGACTAGAATTCCCACGATGAGGTATTGACTATTTAGCAGCAGTTAACCGCAAATCAAAAAATATTACTTAGAAAATGAGCTTATAAGGAATAATGTTCAGTTAATCTTCATTTAATCGGGTGTATAAAATTAAACTCGATACCTTTAACTGGTCCACATTTTCACAATTGTTAAATTGTCTTCACTCTAACTGTCTTCATCAGAGCTCATTACAGTGAAGAGGTATACCCAAATCGTCACGGGCCGATATGCCCGATGTGTGTATCTCGTGTTCGTTTTTGCTATCTTAATACATTGAAAGTGGTACAATATTGCGGAAAATACCTACTTTAGCAGAAACCGGCAAAATGGAAGGGAATATCGTATCCCGTGTTCGCAAAAGTGTAGTAATTTTAGCCGCGAAATACAAGTACAAACTCAATAACCTATTTTTCGCGCGAGTTGTATCACGCATCCGCTCAATTTGCGTATCGATTTTTCGCACGCAATGTAGCTCGATTTCGCATATAATCCGCAATTAAGCCTAACTTAATTAATACTTATTTAATTAAGCCTAACTTATTACTACTAGTAGTACTTTACTACTACTTTATTACTACTTATAGTACTTTGTCACTACTCATTACTACTTATTAGTACTATTTATTACTACTTATTGAAATTGGCCAGTCCCACATTGATATACAAAGCCTTTGATTTGCGAGGGATTTTTCGGGAAAAAAATAGTTTTTGTGGTTGCATGTATTTAAAGTACTTCAAAGCTTTGAAAGCTTCAATTAAATCTTTATAAAAGTGCTTATTGCATGCTCAAAATGCGCGCGAATAATAGAGACCTAAATTGAGCTGAAACGTAGTACAAGATTTGTTACCTACTTTTCGCACCGAATGTTCTTTTATTTCGCAAAATTGGCGGAACCCCTTTTGCTAAAAGTAAGATACAAAGGATGTCATCTAATTTCGTTCACTGTATGTAACTAATTTTCGAGCCAATTTTACTAAGGCGGAAGTTTTGGGGTATACCTCTGCATCGTAATGCTTCGACTGGTGATAAACAAACCTTGGAAAAAAGTTTCAAAATTGGTAAACATTAGTTTTCATCAGTCAGTTTAAAAAATTTAAAACCAGTGAACTTTTATAAAACCATGCAGTGACAAAACCAGTGAAATTTGACATTTTTTAAGTGGAGAAACATATATAAAAACATGCCTTAACCAAACATAAATTTAAAAGGCCAGATGAGTATCAAATTCTGAATTCACGATTTTGAAATCATCAGTTGTAATAGTTTCATTCTATATTTTTCGTTCGTTAAACTGTGGTTTGAACATTCTCATGCAATTTTTGATTCGAAATCAAATCAAATTTGATATATAGCCTTTGGTCAAAACAAGTTTATTCCAGATACCTTTTACTACAGTGGAAACTCTGAATCTTTTTACTGTTGTTGCAAAAAATATTACCAGATCAAAAACAATTTCAATACTAAAGTTGAATTTCCAAAATTCTGTGGAGCTTCCGTTACCGGAATGGTTTCACTACAGCAATATAGCGATTAACAGACATTACAACTAACATCGCCAAAGAGAAAAATATCAAACTGTCCTCCAAGAAAAATGCCAAAAATGACATCTCGATATTTTTTGGTTGATAAAGAAATTTCACAGGTAGGCAACTCATTTGTAATCCATAAAGAGCATCAACAAATAAACTGGTCAAAATAAATGAATCTGTTGCTTTTTTCTCACGTTTTGTGACAAGAACACCAAAGATTAAAAAATTGCTCAGGGAAACCGAAACTCCTAAAGTTAATTTCACATAAAATAATGTATTTTTCTGTGCTACCTCATCAGCCATTTTCGATATTAACAATAACCTTTAGGTAAGGTTTGAGTTTTAAAATCTCAATTTCTCAGTCAAGTGTGTTGTGATTTCTTGTTTTATTATCTTTCAAATATAAAATTTAAGAGGATATGAAATTTCATTCAATAGAAAGAATAATAGCAACTGGATAAAAAACACAAAAAAAAACAAATTTATTAATAAGGTTCACATTAAAAGTGTTCCGTGTTGTTGAATATAACTTTTTCCGTTGCGAATTCTATTGTCTAATATAAACGAAAACAATGCGAAATTATGCAGAACTAAACTTTCTATAGAGAGTTTGAACTAAGTCTGAACAACAAAATGTTTCGAATTTGGCTTTGAACAACCCAAAATTTGCAAACTTTTATCTCAAAAGAATTTGTTTGCACCAAATATGATGACTCTTGGTTGAAGGATCAAAATTTGTTTAAAGTGAATCGCGCTCGTTCTTCATATTTGCTGTGTTGACTTAACACAAAACAGCATTTATTGGGTCAAGTGTAATCTACGGGCAATTCATGGCAATACTTCTGCGACAAATTATATATCAATACTGTTCTAGGAAAAAAACCCGCGGTAATAAACCACGCATCCCCATATGGAAAAAACACCCATTTTAAATTTAAATTTTTGTTGTATTTTTTTTGGTTGTGATAGTTTCATATCAAGCTAAGGCGTGGACATGGCCCGCAACGCAGGGCCAGACGTGCTAAAGGCGTATCATTTTAGCAGCCAAGTGGAGTTTTATGTCCTAGGGATTTATTTTTGTGGAATTCATTTCCTATCTAAAATTAGGACGGATTTTCTCCTTGGAAACCAAAAAAAACCCTCAGCTGATCATGGATGCGTTTGTCTTACTTTGAGAGCTGTATATGAAGTACAACTACACCCAGAGTGAAATTAAAACTTATATCAGCTTAGGACACGTCTATTTGCGTGCCAAATGCTCGTCAGAATGGCCAGGTTTGTCAATTAAAAATTAAAAATGAGATTTTTTTAAATGTTTACCATTCTTTGATATCTTAACTTTTAAATGGTTTTCAGGATTCGAAAAAAGAAGAACAAAATGTAACGAACAGTTCTTAAATTAAGAACGACCCTCACGTGACAAATGTCAGATTTTTCAAGGAAATCTACCCGAGGTTACAACCACCATGTTTTGCTAGTCATAGTCGTTGTCAATCTTTGCACGCCATCGCCGTTTCCCATTGTTACCGACCGCGATAGATAGCAACTTGACAATTAGATCAAAATGAAGGAAAACCTAACTGATGACTAATTTCCAAAAATTCAGTTACAATGCCCATTGTGTCTTAAGAAGACAAATGAAAATTTTTGTAGCTAACCATATATCTAATCCTGATTTAGGTCTCCAATAACTACCATTAATTTCAGGCAGAAACATTTTAGACTATAGCTAGAAGATATCTAGAGCTAGAAATCGTGGAAATGGGTTGCTTTTATGTGTACGTGAGAAAACGCATGATGGAAATCATGCTTTTCGTTCAAAGATTTCTAGGTTGAAGTTAACCATTACACCGCGGAGGTATACCCAAATCGTCACGGGCAAATATGCCCGATGCGTGAATCTCGTGTTCGTTTTTCCTATATTAATACATTGAAATTGGAACAATATTGCGGAAAGTAGCTACATTAGCAGAAACCGGCAAAATTGAAGGGAAATTAGCAACCCGTGTTCGCAAAAGTGTCCTAATCTCAGCCGCAAAATACAAGTGCAAACTTTATAAGCTATTTTTTGCACGTCTTGTATCACGCATCTGCTCCATTTATGTATCAATTTTTCGCACGCAATTTTGCTCGATTTCGCATATAATCCGCATTTAAACCTAATTTAATGCGTGTATTTGAGCATAGAAGTGATTATTAAAGCTTTATTACTACTTTATTTCAACTTATCAAAGAGTTCCTAGCCGGTTCATTGAATCTACACCAGTACATCATCATACCTTCGTCGAAGTTTTTTATTATTGTTTCACAATACTATTTCACCCTCAATTGCTTATCAAAGGGTTCCTAGCCGGTTGATTGAATCTACATCCGTCCGACATTGACAAACAAAACCTTTTTTGAGCAATGGATTTTTTCGGAAAAAAAGTTTTTGTGGCGTTGGGATGAAAAATCTTTTAAAGTATTGACCCCAAAAAAATTTTTAATTCAATTTAATCCGTATGAATAGGAGATACTTTGAAAATAGTATGAGCAACATTCTACAAATCTTTGACCCATGGGGTCACATATTTTTGAAATACGAAACGACTTTAGAGATACATTTGACGAAGTCGCAAAGCTTGACTTCAGAAGACTACTCTCAAATTTCTCTACATCATGACCAAAGTTAAATTGACACACGTGTTTTTTATCACTTTGAACCACCTAGACCCAATAGTCGAGAAATAAGAAAGCATTTCATATAAAAACAGACTGACTTTTTGCGTTTCCGAACCTTACATTTCCAATGTACCAATTTTTCAACCAATGACCCCCGACGCAAAAACTTTGAGTTTAATACAATTCATACGAATCAAAGATACTACGAAAATAGTATGAGCAACATTCTACAAATCTTTGACCCATGGGGTTTTATCATAATTTTGAAATACGAAACGACTTTAGAGAAACATTTGACGAAGTCGCAAAGCTTAACTTTAGAAGACTACTCTCAAATTTCTCTACATCATGACCCAAGTAAAAATGACACAAGTGTTTTTTATCACTTTGAACCACCTAGACCCAATAGTCGAGAAATAAGAGAGCATTTTATATGAAAACAGACTGAATTTTTGCGTTTCCGAACCTTACATTTCCAATGTACCAATTTTTCAACCAATGACCCCCGAGGCAAAAACTTTGGGTTTAATACAATCCATACGAGTCGTAGATACTACGAAAATAGTATGAGCAACATTCTACAAATCTTTGACCCATGGGGTTTTATCATATTTTTGAAATACGAAACGACTTTAGAGAAACAATTGACGAAATCGCAAAGCCTGGCTTTAGAAGACTACTCTTCAATTTCTAACATCATGGCCAAAATTAGCTTTACTTACTTGCCTCTTATCACTTTCAACCACGTAGACCCAATAGTCGAGAAATAAGAAAGCATTTTAGATAAAAACAGACTGACTTTTTGCGTTTCCGAACCTTATATCTCTAATTTACCAATTTTTCAACTATTAACCCGAGGCAAAAATTTTGGGTTTAATACAATCTATAGCAATTGCAGATACTACGAAATTAGTATGGGCAATTTTCTACAAACCGTTGACCCATGGGGTCACATCAGATTTTTAAAAAAGAGACCAATTTTTGGGAAACGTTTGACGAAATCTCAAAACCGGCCCTTTTATAATAAAAACCTGCAATTTTTACCGGAATGCCAAAGTTACCCTGACACGCATTTCTTTTATCACTTCGAACCACCTAGATTCAATAGTAGAGAAATAAGAAGGCATTATACCTAAAAAAAAACGAGACAAATTTTTTTCCTTTCCGAACTTCACTTTTTCTAATGTTCCAGTTTTTCAAGTAATGACTCCAAAGCAAAAAGTTTTTGGTTCAATACAATCCACAAGAATTGGAGTTACTACGAAAACAGTATGAGCAACATTCTACAAATCTTTGACCCATGGTGTTACATCATATTTCTGAAATACGAAATAACTTTAGAGAAACTTTTGGCGAAATTGCAAAACTTGACTTTTTATAACACTAATCTTAATTGTCTTTACATCATGAGCAAATTTTGTTTAGCACAATTTTTTCTTATTACTTTGAACCATCTAGAACCAAAAGTCCCGAAGGAAAAGGCATTTTACATTAAAATTTGACGCCTGTTTGCGTTTCCGAACTTTTCATTCTAATGTAGCAGTTTTTCATGTATTGACCTCAAAGCAAAAATTTTTGGTTCAATACAATTCAAATGAACATCAAATACTACGAAAATAGTACTAGCAACATTCTACAACTCCTTGGCCCATCGAGTCAAATCATATTTTTTTTAAAAAGGAGACGACTTTTGAGAAACATTCGACGAATTTGCAAAAGTTGACTTTATATAGCATTAATATTGAATCTCTTCACTTCATTGCCAAGTGTCCTGCCAGACGTTTCTCTTACGAGTTTGAACCACCCAGACCCTATTGTCGAGAAACAAGAAGGCATTTAATGTTAAAATACCCGACAAATTTTTTCCGTTTCCCAACATTACATTTCTAATGTACAAATTTTTCAAGTATTGACCCCTCAGCAAAATGTTTTGGTTTAATACAATCAATTTGAATGGGAGATACTACGAAAATAGTGTGAGCAACATTCTAACAGTCCTTGACCCATAAGGTCACATCATATTTTTTAAATAGGAGACGAATTTTGAAAAACGTTCGACGAAATTGCAAAACATGACTTTATATAACATTAATCTCAAATCTCTTTACATCATAACCAAATGTAGCCTGACACACGTTTCTTTTATAAGTTTGAAGCACCTAGACCCAATGGTCGAAGAGTAAGAAAGCATTTTAAATAAGAAACAGGCAAATTTTTTGCGTTTCTGAACTTTACTTTTCAAATGTACCAAGTTTTCAAGTTTTGATCCCAAAGCAAAATTTCTGAGTTTTATATATTTTTATCAGTAGGAGAAACTATGAAAACAGTATGAGCAACGTTCTACGAATTCTTAACCCATAGGGTCAAGTCACATTTTTAAGTGAGAGACGAATTTTGAGAAACATTGGACAAAATTGTAAAATCGACTTTGGTGTTCAGAATCTAAAGACATGTAATCCGCCCACCGAATTACAACCGAATAAATTTTTTGAATAGTTTACAAACTATATTTACTGTTCAGTTAATTAAAAACAGAAAAAAGAGTAAAGTTGACTTTTTTCTGAAAAATCCCTCAATAATTTTTTGATAATTTTGTCGGATTTTCAGGTCGATTTTACTTTCTTGGTAAACAAAGGCCGCTTGGTTTATACATTAATGCCCCTACTTATAGTTCCCCTGAGTTTTCCAGTCCAACATTGGTATACAAGCTCTTTTTTGAGCGAGGGTTTTTCGGAAAAAACCGGTGCCTCGGCTTTTCGACTTTGTCTTTAAAGTTTTTTGTATTTAATTCGGTTTAAAGATTCAAATACTTCAATTAAATCTTTAAAAGGTGCTTTTAGAGATTATTAAGTTAACATGCTCAAAATGCACGCTTTTAATTAGCCTCAATTGCGGATTAGAGATACTTTTAATGCGAATACTAGATACCTTAATTGAGCGGACACGTGCTACAAGGCTTGTAACCTAGTTTTCGATCCGAAAATTCTTTTATTGCGCAAAATTGGCGGAATCCTTTTTCCGAATAGTAAGATACAAAGGATTCCTCCTAATTTCGTTCATTTTATGTATCTAATATTTGAGCCAATTTTACTAAGGTGGAAATTTTGGGGTATACTTCTGCGGTGTAATGACCAATTTTCATTGAAAATGATCGACAGGGACATTTGCCACGCTATGATTCGCAGAAAATAAGAACAAAAATAATGCAAGTTTTAATGTTCTTAAAGTACGAATAGTTCAAGAGCTTTGTAGAATTGCATCAATCAGAAAGATTTTACAACTGCAATATAACGATTATAAGACATTACGAATAACATCGACTGGCAGAAAAAAATCAGACTGCAATCTAACAAAACTGCTACTGTTGTTCAAATTGGATCGACCGCTTCGAATCGAAACTTTAACTTGAAAGCAACCAATTTATACCTAAGAGAAAATCGACGAATAGACTTGCAAATAGGAGGGAAACATTTGCTTTTCTCTTCGGTTTCGATACAAAAAATCCAAAGATTAATAGATTGGTGATTAAAAATAATCAACTTAGTGTTAAACACAGAATTCTTCGCTTGCGCCATCTGCAATTTTTAAATTGATATTGAACTTGCCTCAATTTTCCGTTATTTTTTCCTTTAAGATATAATTTATTTCAATTTAACTTAGAAAAAAAGCTTATGAGGAATTTGTGTCACGCAGAAGTTAATTACAGTAGAGTTAAGCTGATAAGTGTCTCTTTCAAGTATATAATGTGCCCCAAATGAGTTTCCAGTCCTCATAGGTACTTCTCCTGGGAAATGCACGTGTGGGTTCGGCTAGTCAGTACTGATCGCGTCTTATTTGAAGTCTGTCAAGTCTAAAAGTGACATGATCATAGGTCTGATACAGTACTGATCTAAGACTTGCAGTTTGGCGGATTCAGTATTGATTAAGACTTCAGAATCATACCGGACATGTACTGAACAAATCTTCGATAAACTATTCTTGAAGTTCAAAATAAAGATCTCTTTGTTCTCAAGTAACGCAAAACGTTTCAAAGGAAAATTAACAGAGAATTTTACGAATATTCAACATGTTTGCCAAGAACCTCATATAATTTTTTTTTTCGAATTTGTGAACAAATTAACTCGGCTTTGTGATCTTGTTAAGACATTAAAATTATAATCTGTGAATAAAGTCTGTTGAACGAACCCGAAAAATGAAATGTTTGTGTATATTTAAATCCTGAAAACTAAATTTGAACTATGGTCTCAACACAAGTCAAAATTGTCAAACATGCATCCCCGAACAAACTGCTCGTACAATGATAAATTAATGGGTAGTTGATTTATTGGACAGTTTTGCACGCATTATTACGATAACGAACACAAAAATCAAACAAAAAATAACAAAATTCACCAACTTCATATTTTGTTAATTAGGTAAATTAAGCAAATGTCCTAGAATTCGTAATTTATAAACCCTTAGTAAGCTAGTTTAGTAAGTTCTTTGATGTTGGGCACAATCTAAAACACACAAACATCTGGATATCAAAACCGAATAAAAATGATTTCCGATCATATGAAAATCCGGTGAAGGCTCGTAAATCTGGACATGAAGGAGCGACAATCTGATGTTTAGTGGAAGGCTTGTTGAAGACAAGAAAGTCAGTTCAATACACGAGAGTCGGAACTTAAAGCCATAAAAGTTTAAAAGTCTGGTGAACGTCTGGAAGTTTGGAGTTAAACGCACAGAAGTCCGAAAGTAAGGTGAGTGCTTGAGAGTCTGGTTATAAGTACAACAAAACTTGGTGACCGAACAGAAGTCTGGTACATGCACGAAAATTTGGAAATGAACGCACGAAAACCTGATGAATGCGCAAAAATCTGGACATGAACAAGTGAGAACATGAGTAATTTGGGCCGCACAATAGTCTGGCCTTGCATAATAAGTTTACTTTTGCGGTGTAGAATTGTTGATTTGGAGTACATAAAAGTCTTCACGCGGAATTCTGATGAAACTTTAAGTCTGAACATGAATTCACTAAAGTCAGGGACATAGGAATTTTTTATCTGGGACAATAAGAGACATCTCTTTTCAATCATGGCAGTTTGGACATACCGGTTTTCTTCTGGAACTCAATGTTTTAGCCAAAATAACTCAACTTATACCTTATAAGCAAAATACTTTGATTCTAATTCTGCTTAGTTTGAAAGAACTGCCCAAAACTCTGCTGGCAACATTTCTTCCCGACCTAAGTGCAAGCCGATTTCATTAACGGCTGTGTCTTATTCTGCTTTTTTTGTACTGGGCGAGTCTTACAAGTCTACGCCAAGACCTGGATATCACTTCTAAGTTCATTCCTTAATCAAAACCAACCTTTCAGAAAATTTTGGCAAAAATTTCGACGAACTTTTCTAAGGTGCCACGATTTTGGGGTTATTTTTTAGCCAATTGCATGGAGTGCTTAAAAGTTATCCCACAATTATAGCAAACGGCAAACCACCCGGGTCGAGGTGTCACTGACATTAAACGCCAAATTACGTAAGATAAGTGGTGAATGCGGGAAATTTTGTAAGATAAGCGGTGAGTGCAGTGAAATCAGGTGGTGAATCCGGTGAATAAAAAATTTATAGCCTGTAGCGTTGAAATTACATAATTTCACCGCTGATTTTAGCGGTAAATTTACACAAATTTTGGCTCTCTGAAAAAAATGACCAAAATATGTGAGATAAGTGGTCATAAATTCACCGCTTAATTTAGTGGCGAACTAAAATTGAGTGAGATCAGAATTGAATGCGGTGAAATTAATGGGGAGTAAGGGAGGAATTGTTATATTTAAGCCCTGCCCCCCTAAAATTACCCCTTAATCTTGCACTTTTTAACACTATTTTTCTAAGCGGTGAATTTATGTAATTTCACCACTAGAGTAGGCGGTGAACTTACAAAAAATTACCATATTTCACCACCAAAATATGTGTTTTCGACGCTAAAGACTGCAAATCTTTCCAAAATTCTCCGCGCGTGTTAATAAAAAGTAGAGTGATTGAATGTGATTGATATTCAAAGCAAAAAAAAACAGAAGTTAGAGAGAGATGGCGCAGTGGAACAAGAAGTGGATGACACTCAGGAAACAAGAGGTTCGAACCCTTGTAAGGGTGGTAAAATGCGGTGACTTCTTTGTAGGTTCACCGCTTGCTATAGCGGTGAAATTACATAATTTCACCGCATTTAACCGCAAAATTATGTACAAAATTACACAATAGCTTTTCAGCGCTTATCCTACGTATTTTTCCAATTTTTCCATGACCCGGGTAGCACCCTGGGGTCAGATACACATAGACGTACACATTTCAGCCATGACTTCAATTTAGACGCGCACGTTTTAGCCAAGGCCTGCTTTTAGACAGCTAACTGTAAAAAGTGACATGATCATAGCTCAGATACAGTACTATATAATAACTGCAGTTTGGCGTGTCCAGTATTGATGTTGACTTGGTGTTAACCGTGTTCATCGTAATCTTATTTCATAGTTTTATATACAAACTACACAAAATCATTTGATGCATCTAGAGCTCCAGTTTGGCTCCCAGATCAATTGAGTAATGTGCCATAACATTTTAGTAGTAAAAAATTATTCTCAATTCAAAATAAAAATGGCCATGAAAGTTATTTTTTGCAAATTCTTTCCATGCAGATTGGTGTTACATGTTGCGCCTATTGTCACTAACTATAATATGCAAATGTTGACAAAATGTTTCAAGCATATTGAGTTCTGAGCTATAAAAATGTATATTATTTTAAATTGTGTTATTTGCTATTTTTGTTCTATTTACAGATTTATAATTCGAGTTGTTCAACCAAGTAAATCGTCAAAACTTTTATCGCAAAAAAGATGCAATTGATTTAGTACCTCAAAAGCCGTTAGACATAAACTATCAGTCAGCAATTCAACAAAACGCCCACTTTGCTAGTGCTAACTACACTCGGTAAAAACTCGATTTAAACCATTGATAGAACGCGTAAACTTTCCTGGACACTCCATGAATTTTTACAGGGAACCGTCCCTGGGGATGCTGTTGATCAGTGCATTTTTGAAGTCATAAGAATATAATCAACATCGAAACCTAGACAGGTTTTTTGGTTCGTAGAACCTGTGGAGTATTGATAATTTGAAAAAAATATCAATTGTTTCCTGTATCATGAGTAGTTAAGCATTGAGTTACTGTGGCACAAGACTGTGCGAGATACATGTCATAGCCAAAAAAATCATCATTAAATCCATTCACCAATCAGCCTTCTTAGAACAAAAAATTGTAATTTAGCGTGTATTTTTACCCACAAAAGTTTTTTTGAGGTCACGTTTAAAAAAAGTTAAACCTGAAAAAAAATTGAGACATTTTCCGATCAAATGTTGTCCATCCGTCAATATTGAAATTTTAAAAATTTTATATTGCAACACGCTCTACATTTTCTTCGCTAAATCACTCTTATAAACTTTTCTTGAACAATTTTGCCAGCTATGTAACGCTCAGCAACTTTGCTACCAAAATGTTACAAAACTCAACATCAGAGTTGAGTTATTAACAACGTAATTGATGTTGTTCTGAGCAAAATTTTACTGTTGTTTTCAGTTGAAAAACCGGCATCTGTGAAACTGAAAAATTGCTTGCCTTAATTAAAATTTGTCGAGCTCACTTAACTTTCTCTTAGAAACTAATTTTAAATTCATTTCAATCAAACATACAATTTTCCATTTCAATTTCATTTTCACAGATACATTCAGTTTCAAACAAACATCGGAGACAGGTGACAGCAGTGAAGCTATCGTAAGTTTCATTATAGCCTGTGTTTACCAAACGCACGGTAAACACGTTGATGTATTAGGAGAGCATTGTCGGCGTGTTTGCATTGAAAAAAGTGTAAGTTAGCTCACATAGCGAAAACTATAACGTACGGTACTCACAGGGTCGCTATTTCAAGCTCCAGGCAAGTTTGGCAAAGTAAAATTAAGAGTTCAATTCATGAGGTTTGATAAACGACAAGATTGAGCAATGCAATATAGCTAACTTGCGCCATGTAGGCCAATATTGATTAGATCTAAAATTATTAAAATATAAAACGCATCTTATGGTTGTTTTTAAGGACAGAGCAGGGTCAAAATATGTTGTTTTTTGAATTGAATTGAACGTCATTGGTTATCGAAAGGCTAACAGACCCTGTTTTGATTTTTGCCGCAAATGCTGCATTATGTCACTTATGCAACGTAGGATTTGTTGAACAGTGTATGGACTGCAGGTTACAGATTGGAGTAGGCCGTTTTTCGAATCTTATCAATTCTGAAAACGGAAAAAGAATTTCCCGTGTATCGATTTTTTTCAGTTTACTTCTAACGTTTATAACGCTCGAAAAGCATGCAAGCTATAGTTTAAATTGTTTTTTTTTCATTATGAGTGAGAATTGTTTCGAACACAATTGTTAGAGATTTTCAGTAAAAACAGCTGATCAGTTATTCTCAGGTTTTCTCATAAAGTTTGACAGCAAAAGTTGACAAAAAAGGTGATTGAAAAATTTGATTACTTTCCTCTGTATTCTGTCTTGTGAATTTGATATGCAGCCAAAACCTCTACAAAAACAGTGGAAAAGAAAGCATGCCCTCGGTGATAGTGACATTAGCAAAAGTAAAGTTTTGAAAACGATAAATGTCGAAGAGTCGATCTATTAGGTGTCAAAAATACTGCAGCTGAATTGAGCGCTGAATCTCTGAAAAAAACTTGGCTAACTTAAAAAGATAATAAGCTTCTCTCAGATTAAATTAATTGAGAATCAAACGATTGATGTTGAGTATATAGTAATCAGCTTAAAATTGATCATAATATAAATTTGAAAAAGTTGCTGGTGTTGACCGCTACTTCAACCAAAATACATTCATTTTTCTCGATGAAAGTGGTGTGCTATTTTCGGCTCGTTTTCTGCATCGTAATTTCTCCATAACATACTGATTGCTGAACATATACAAAAACGGGTTCACAAGAAACACTAACCCATATAAAATCTGATTGACAAACAAACCATAAATCTTATACTCCTGCAAATCAATAATCATCCAAAAGACCAATAAATTAACCATAGTAGCTGTGGGTATCGCAATTATGATAAAAGAAAAACTAACAAAAAAGAAAGCGGAGTTAATTTTTCTCTGATTGTTTTTCCGTTTTCTGTTAAACTTGTCTCGTAAATTGTTTCCTGTTTCATTCGAGTTTCCGAAATCAATCTCAACGCTGCAAATACTGGCTGAACGGTTCCGGGCGCCGCCAATTGAAAGCTGGCTCTCATTGGCTGAAAAACTCCCGGAATGTGATTGGACGCTTGCGGAACGAATTCTGTTAGCGCCAAGGGACAGAAATTGAGCTGAAACTGTATTGCCTTGGTTTTTTGCTGTATTACTGGCTCCAATTTCGGTTTCGTTTGTTATTTCTGTTTCTTTCACTGCGATGCCAAACACGTTTTCCTCACTTCGCTGGAAAAATGAACACAGAGAAGAACAAATTTGGGTTATTGGTCCAGTTAATGGAGCCCAGAAACCTTCGTCTAAAGCCAGAGCAATTTTGCGGTACACAATAACAAGTATAACTGTAGTGATAAGAACTAGAACGAGATGCGTGGGGTACCAAATAAGGAAAAATATAACTTTAGCCGGATAATTGCCTATCATAAGTATTTCATTTAGTAGGATCTCAATTAGAATCGGAGAGCATGAGAAAAGAAAAATTAAAGCTGATGATAGGACTACAATTGATAAAATAATGTTAACTCTCCTCGTATGAAAGTGATGCTTGTATCTGAATGCGAAAACTCCATGAAAACCAAGTTTTCATTATTTCTTCCTATTTAGCGCATATTGGAATAAAAAATTAGTTAATTCCTTCGCAAACCTGGTACCAAATTGCAAAGGAAGACTTTGTCCGCAATCAAAACGAACATCCCAACCCTATCTTATTACATGGGAAATTTTTTCTGGTCACACCTCTGATTTTGATTTTTGTCGGTTTGCAATCAGCCTCTAAAGAATTGAAAAAGAAATCCAGAAGAGATGTGAAAAATCGCCAACGGATGTGAAAGCACTTCGGTAGTTTCTTCTGCGAATCTTAAAATTCAAGACTGCGAGAAAATCGATCAAACCAAAATCCATTCAAACTGCCACCGATCCAAAAGTCTAGAGCAGCCTAGTTCAATTTCCACCTTTCCAGTGGCATCGTCTTCGTCTGCAAAATGCCCGTGACAACAACCAAAATTTTAAGATTCCGCCAAACCCTGATACATTAGAAATCAGACATTGACGGTAATGAGACAAAACGACGATGAACAGAGCAGAAAAAAAACTAATCAAACAGAAACAGAGAAAACAGTCATTGCAAAGGTATTGGAAGAAGAAAGTATGCACCCACCCCCCCCCCCCCCGGCCCCCCATAGAAGAGACAAAGTTCGATCTTCAAGTTGCCAGCCATCCGGATTCTTGCAATCTCGCCACTAATTGTCCACTCGCGTATTATAAAAGAGAGATAAACATGTCAGTCTTTGATGCTGAAAAAAGATGCTGAAAACAAAATATTAAAACTTTTTTCGGTGGCTATATTTAAATATTTCAGCATATTATTTTGCCAATATTTTGTTAATTATCATTGCGTGTTTCAATATGTATTGTCAATGAACACATTCGTCACAATAGTACTCATTCATGAGTGTATCACAATCGTTCGTTTCGCGGGGGCAATAAAATATATCTCAAATTCGCAGTTTAGTTACTCATAGCCATTAAACCGCTCATGAAAACGTTCACATCCATTCGCGCTGCTTTTGACTTTCAATAAAACTTTCAAGCAAATTGTATAACTGTAAATCCCCAAGTGCTAAATAATTACTATCACCAGTTACGACAACCGGCAGAAAATGTTATCATCATTACATTCATATTGTTTTCGCATTATAACAGCCCGGGTTGCTCATCATACACAATTCCTAGTAGTCATTCTAGGTCATATATGATTCCTAGTATTCATACAAGGTCATATATGATTTGCATGATTTCTTAGTAGTCATACAAGGATCATATATGATTTCGTAGAAATCATGCAGGGATCAAACAAAAAATTCAAAGCCTAAAAACTGTACATCTTTCATTTTCTTTTGATGTTGAACAAATTTCCTGGAAATCATACAAGGTCATATATGATACATAAAACATTGATTGGTTCCACAAATTCCCGTATAATGTAGTCAGAGGACATAATAAATTATTATATCGCATTTGCATTCCACATTTGATTATTTGTGTGGGCAAAAAGAATAACTTTCCAACTTAAATACACTCCGAAAATGAAATTTAGATTATCTTCAAATTTTTTTTCCAATTTTTTTTTTATAAACAAGCATTTATAGGTATAAGCTGGCTTCAGAGAGTATCAGAACACTATCTATGTATTTGAACCTACTTTTTAATTGCGTGCCCAACGTTAGCCTAAACCTAATGATGATTAAACCGCAATTAATGTCACTTTCGGATCAGTTCCTCAAAGCGTGATAGAAAAGCCACAAGCAAGTACTCCACTTTGTGTAGGAACGTCCTTTGGGAGTGAGACTTTTATAAAAAGAGATTTTTCACTGAAAATTGCTTAAGGTTTTAAAAACCGACTTTTTTCCTCTATTTCCCTATTGTTCTTCTACTTTTCTTCCAGTTTTATTCTCACCTTCAAAAGTCTTAAGCTCTAAAGTCTTTACTTTCCGCCCAGTTTTATCCTTTATCTTCAAAAGTCTTAAGCTCAATTTAAAGCCTTCCTGCCTCAAGTTTGCAAAACGGCGCTGGCCGAAATGAGCCAGTTACGTGCACTTTTCTCTGAAGCACGAAACATTGCAGATGAAACATCACAAGATGAACAAGACTTCGTTCAAGTCAAAAACAAACGAAAACGAACCCGAAATTATCAAAACACCAACAAAGAAACAATCAGACCAGTGATAATAACGATTAATCCGAGACCAACACAAGTTCATTTTGCTCGTTTGATGAGAAATAACTTCCCTCAACTCAAAATCAATTGTATCAGAGAACTTCCAAACAACAATGACTTCTTTATCCAACCCGAAGACCAAACCACAGGAGAATGTCTGAGGAACGCCTCAAATCTTCATCTTGTCTTTCCAAACACTTCTATCAACGCAAGAAACACTCTGACAAAAGCCAAATCTAAACCAAGTTTTGTAATTGTGAATGCTCATCAGAGCATACAAGAAAACGAAGTGAAGGAAGAACTTCTCAACAACAATGCTATGAATGTGATCAAGGTTCTTCGGATAACAAGCAGGGCCATCGGAAAACCAACAAAACTGATTCGCGTAATAACTGATTCCTCAAACCATGTAACAGCCGCATTCAAACATGGCGTTAAAATAGGCTGGGTGCTCCACCGCTGCGAACCAAGTAAAGAACCACCTCACGTTAAACAATGCTTCAAATGTCAAAAGTTTGGTCATTCAGCAAGCGATTGTAAAGACGAATTGAGATATCTACGATGCGCAGGCAAACACACTGTGAAAAGTTGAAATGAATTGAAAGAACGAGCAAAATGTGCAAACTGTGGTGGCTCACACGCAACAGTGCATAGAGGCTGTCCCGCATATCAGAACGCTGTGACTGAAGCAAATAAACAGAAACAAGAAACAAAATACTCAAGTGCGGTTACAGGGAAAGCTGCTCAGAACACTCAGTCATTAACCACTACAAAAATTACCGTTCTAGTAGCTGAAGTTCTCAGTAAAATAAGAATTAGTCCTATAGCGATATTATCAGCGTCGTTAGCAACAGTGCCTCCAGAGTGTTTAACGAAAGAATAGATGGACAAGAAACTCACGATAACGTCAAGAAGAAAAACCTAATGCAAACCGTTAACACAAACATGATTCAATCTAACAGCCAACAAATTCTTCAAAATCGACAACATTAAAATTTTACAATGGAATTGTCGTGGCTTAGAAAACAAAATTCATGAGTTGTTCTTAATTCTGGCGAAAGAAAACATCGACATTGCTTGTGTAAATGAAGTCAAGAAATGGCAAAAACGTTTCGTACATGAGAAATATGTCATTGTAACAGAAGCAAAAGCAAGCAACTTTTATGGGTCTGTTATCATTTCAAAAAAGGCATAAATGTCAAAGAGGTCAGACCAATCATATCAAGAAAAAACAGTAAAGGACAAGCATTATTTATAATCGGTGTAAACTTGGAAACGCCAATCATTGGAAACTTATGGATAATCAATGTTTACAATTCACCCAATCAAGACCTAAATACTACTGAAATATTTGACAACAATCCCCAGAACGTATTCTTATGTGGAGATTTCAATTCTCCTCATCAAGAGCTCAATTGTATATACAACACCGAAAATGGCGAAAAATTGCTGGAAGTGATTGATGAAGGAAACTTCAAACTACTGAACAACGGTTATCCAACGTATCAATCTAATCAACATAAGAGCCAGAGCATGCTTGATTTACATTTCTGTATTCTTTCAGTCCTTAAACATTTTGACAATTTTCAAGTATTAGAAGATTTCGGCAGCGACCACTCAGCGACACTTACCTCATTAAAACTGAAACTTCAAGTGGAATTCGGTTTGAAAGCAAAAATCGATTTCAAGAGGTTCAGAAAACATGCGAAAGTCAATTACAAAAATTCCTGCTTTCTATCGATTGAGAAAGGAAATCAATTTCTTGCAAAGAGAAATCAGAAGAGCATTCAAACGTTCGATTGAAAGACAAAATAGAAAATTAATTGAATCAGCGAAACAAGCAGCAAACAAGGGGTTCTGGAAAGCAATCAAAACCATCACCAGCGAAAAACAACAGTCAAGCGGATCACATTTGCAAATAACGTTTAAAGACAAAATTGCCATAACTGACCAAGAACATTGTGAAATGTTCAAAAGCCTTCTGACTGAGACAATGATAGAACACGAATATGAAATTGAAGAATTACAAAAGCACTTTCTCGAGACAGAAAAAAAAACACAAAACATCTATCAGAAATCGATCCAAAAGAAATAACTGCAGAAATCTTCTTCTTAAAAGTTGAAGATTTCAATGAAATTTTGAAAAATACAAGTAAATCATGCCCCGGGCTAGACAAAATAAGCTATCAGCTACTGAAGGCTCTCCCAAAAAGCATTAAAGCTCTCATATGCATAATTATTTCCAGCTCAATTAACAATTCTTACGTGCCATGCCTTTGGAAAGACTCACAAGTAATAATGCTTCCACAACCTCAAAAAGACAAGAAGAAAGCAGAAAATTACAGATCAATTAGCCTTACCAATTGTATTGCAAAGGTCTGTGAAACTGTTGTTAAAAATCTCACCCTAGACCACTGTGAAGCAAACAAAGTCTTTGGACCACAACAAGGTGCATACAGATCAAACAGATGCACAACCGATAACCTCCTTGTTTTGACTCAGCATATAAGTGAAGCATACCAGTGGTCAGAAATGGTGGGACTTGTCTGCCTTGATGTCGAAAAAGCTTTTGATGCAGTCTGGAGATTAGGTTTCATTGATAAACTGATTAAAAACAGAATACAGACGAAAATCATCAAATGGGTGAACTCCTTCCTCTCACAAAGAAATGTTTACGTGAAAATTAAGAATACGAGAAGCGAGAAGTTCTCACCAACAGCCGGGGTCCCCCAGGGTAGCGTTGTGGCGCCCATATTTTTCCTAATTTATGTCTCTAACATTCCAGAAACGCCAGCAGAAATTTCTCAGTTTGCAGATGACTTTGCATTGTTTTATAGGTCAAAGTCCAGTCAATTAATACAAAGCAAACTCTAAGCCTCACTCAGCACTCTCATAAAGTGGTGTGATAAGTTGAAAATCAAAATATACCCGGCCAAAACAAATTGCATGCTATTCAAAAACTCTTCGAAAAGACAAACAAGTCTCAGTTTAAACATCAACGGAAAGCAAATTGAGGAAGCTAAAACCATAAAGTTCTTAGGAATAACCATGACGCCACAATTAAACTGGAATGAACATTGTAAAGACATCACAAGCAGAGCAAATAAGCGAATCTTCCAACTGCAGCGTCTAAGCAACCTCAAAGTTGAGTAGGAGAGTTGACTTCTGCTGTACAAGTACTGGATCCGGCCCCTATTTCTATATGCAAACGCTTGCTGGCTAAACCAATCTCAAACGGTCAAATCAATCATGCAAAAAGCGCAAAACAGAGCACTGAGAATATGTTTAAGGAAACCTCGATGGTACAGGGTGCAAAAGTTACACATGAAGAATCGAACTCACCTACTATAAGAAACATTCAGATGTGGTTGGCGAAAGAATACATCAAGCGCGCACGAAAGAACAAAATTGAAGCAATTCTACGGCTTATAGAAAAGAAAAGGCAATGTCCAAAGAACAACTGCAAAACCACATTAGACTTTCTGATTGATTAGGCTTACTGACATTACAACCGTTTCTTAGCATTTACTGATTTCAAAATCTGTGATCACCGACTAAGACCCAAAGGATCCTTCGAGTCAAAGTCAGGATCTAATCTAGGGTCAGGAAGCTTCTTCGATCCTTTTGAATCAGAATCAGAAGTTGCCCGCCGTTTCTTAGCCTTTAAAATGCGCTTCTGTTGCTTCCAAGCCCTATAAGCCTCCGACAGTCCATCCGGTAACAGCCCCTCAAACAGAGGAAGCTTCTCTAGGGCAATCTGCCGGGGATCTCTGGCTCCGTCGCCAAAGTTTACGAGAGGAATCACCCGAACCATGCCGTGAGGAAACTTCTCCTCTGAAGGAGGACTCTCGGGAGTAGTGCGTACAGACATTTTGTTAATCCCCTCAAGCCTGAATGCTCAGCATTTGTAAAAAAAACACGATACAATTCGAAACCGACAAACTCTGGACCAATGGTTCTAAAGTATCTCAATTATGTAAAACGAATTCAATTCAAAAATCGAGAGAAACTCATCAGCCACGATAACTGAATAAAGACAATTCTCAAGCAGAGACGTGTGTATATTGGCGCAACACATAAGTATACTAAATGAAAAACACTGCGGGAGTTCGATCCCAACGCGCCGCGGCTGCCTCGAGCAAACAAACAAATCTGATTAATTCTCAGCCCTTCTTCTAGTCTTAGTTTAATTCAATCTTTTTTTTCTTTCCTCTTTTATCTACTTATTCTTTCTTTCTTCCCTATTCCTGACAAAACTTACCTTCATGCCCAACAATGTTCAATAACAACTGCAAACACGGCTAGCCAGAAGTAATCAACGACAAGTAATCGCAATCAGGTAAAGCCAGTAAAAACCCTCCACGGTGTTTATAATGACTTCGTACCCCAGTAACAGAGTACAGTTTAGAACCAATGTCCCAAATTCAAACTCAAACTCAAAGCTCTTCAAGCTGCTGCTGTAATAAACTTGATTGTTGATGGTGGTACATGAATTTCCTTTGTGGTAATTGCGTGCCCAACTTTGCAAATGGTATTGTACGTTTGGGTCTATTGGCGGATCACAAAGTGATGCCGGGGAATCACAAAAGTGAGTCCTTGCCGAATGAAATTTTTAAAAGACATAATTGGTTAAAAATGTATGAAAAATAGTTGTATGATTCTTGGTAGTCATACAAAGATCATATATGATTTCTTTGTAGTCATACAAGGTTCATATGTGATTTCCTAGGAGTCATATATGATTTCGTAGTAGTCATACAAGGATCGTACTAGGAAATACGTTATGATTTGGATGATACCATATATGATCCTTTTATGAATACTAAGAAGTGGTGACCCGGGAGTTTGTTCATTCGTTTATTGTATTCCAATCAGATACACCTTTATCTCGGCTTTGCGATTGCTAAGCGAAATCAACTTTAAAGTGATGGCAAAGCATTGGCTTCAAAATTGGCATACTTTTCATATTGAGTGTCACAGATAATCGTAATTTCAGTCCACTAAAGTTGCAGTCCTCATAAACGACCGAGTGACTAATAGTTTCAACGACACAAATAGTTAACTGGAATAATGTACAAAAAATTAAAATTTGAGAACCAGGCTGTGAGGTCTGGGTTCCGCTGAGGTTCACGAGTTGCCAATCACAGCTCTATAGACTATTCAACAGACTTTTGTCCCCACAAAGTTTTCTTTTTTTCTAAAGCAAGTATTTCGACTGCGCTATAATCAAGTGTAGAGTCAAAGCTTGTCGAAACAGAGATCATTTCGCAGAGACCTCACTCTGGTCTACTGCCAGAACTGGTGAAACTAATCAGAACTGCAGAAGCAATGGCGTTCAAGAGAATTCAAGACAAGTTGTAAACAATTTTAAACTAACTGAAGTGTTTCCTTTTACATTAGAGAATTCAATTGATACGAACCTGAAGTAAAATACCTAGCAATTTTGAAGTTTTCTATTTGTTTCCCAGGTCTAGATGAAAAGACTTTGAAAAGACTTTAAAACTTTTGTAGTGAGTCAAAAAATGACTCGAAGTACACGATCCAGCAACTAATTAAAGTCCAGCTTAGGCCTTTGCAAGAGTTAAGCTGAAGATTTTTCATAAACAAGTAGATTCAAAGAAGATATTTTCGTGGGTCCGCCATTGGTCTTTTCAAAGCCAACAGAGTCGAGCAAAGGTCTTTTTAAAGGATTCACCAATAGTCTTTTCATAACTCTGCTTGTTTTAAGAACTATTAAACGTTTGTTTTTCCGTTTTCCTTTCTGCAGAAGCAGCACCTGAGCAACACTAAAGAAATTTATACAACAGATGTTCACCTTGAAAAACAGTCTGAAGACTGCCAAATGATTAAGAATTTTGTCAACTCATAAGATAGAACATTTAGGACAGCTGGAGTATATTGGCATATTAGTTGATTGAATAAAGCAGGTAGCTTAAGTGTAATGGTCCATTTCCCCTCATTCATGACAAATTGTGTTTTTTTTTACTTTGTTTTTACTACAAAAAATAAGAAATATCTTTTTTTTTTAAAAAACAAGGAAATTTTTTGAGGCAAGAGGTTTTCATAATTTAAGCAATGAAGGAGAATACTTGTTGACTACCTTATGAGCAAATTTGAGCAAAACAGGCACGTAAAGTTTCAGAGAGCAAGAAAGAAGAATTGCGAAATTTTTGGAGCCAGAGAGAAGAATTGCGAAAGCCACTCGAATTTGTTGGTTATGAAAAGACTAATGATGGACCCATTAAAAATCGTTGCTCGACTATACCTGGCTATGAAAATGAGTACTGGTGGGATGATGAAAAGACCTTGCTCAACCCTAATTTGTAATGAAAAATTCGACCTGGATCGATGAAATGACCTTAGTTGTACTATGTTTTCCTTTGCGAGCATTACGTTGTTTTGAATTCCATCCATCATTTTGGGTCGAGCTGAACAGTTTGGAATTTTGGGTCCCGATAAAGTAGTTTTGTGAAATCTGTGCGTCAAATTATATTCTTCTGGAAAAAAACCGGAATCGAACTAAAGTCCAGCGTGTCTTAAAGTCCAAATAAAATCTTTTCTTTGCTCAATTGAGTCGAGTTTGGTCTTTTCGTGGTACATTTTGGTAGAGCATTGTCTTTTACTAACACTGCTTGTTTTAAGAACTATTAAACGTTTGTTTTTTTACGTGCATAAGCAACACCTGAGCAAAACTAAACAAATTTACACAAAAGCTATTCACCATGAAAAACAGTCTGAAAACTGTCAAAGACTTGTGAGATTTGTCAACCCTTAAGATAGAACAGTTAGGGCAGCTGGAGTATATTGGCATATTAGTTGATTGAATTAAGCAAGTAGCTTAAGTGTAATGGTCCAATTCCCCTCCGTCATGACAATTTTTTTTTACTTTGTTTTTCCTTCAAAAAAGTAGGAAACATCTTTTTTAAACAAGGCAATTTTTTGAGGGAAATATAGTTTTTCATATTTTAAGCAATGAAGGAGCATACTTGTTGACTACATTATGAGCAATTTTGAGCCAAACAGGCACGTAAAGTTTCAGAGAGCATAAAAAGAAGAATTGCGAAATTTTGGACCCATGAAAGCCACTCGACGTTGTACGTTTTGAAAAGACTAATGGTGGACCCATTAAAGATCGTTGATCGACTATAAATGGTTATGAAAATGAGTACTGGTGGGATGACGATAAAACCTTGCTCCACCCTAATCTGTAATGAAAAACTCGACCTGCATCGATGAAATGACCTTAGTTGTACTATATTCTCCTTTGTCAGCATTAAGTCGTTCTAAAGTCCATGCCTCATTTTGGGTCGAGTTGAAGTTTTTTGTACTTTTTTGAGTCCAGATAAAGTCTTTTTGTAAAATTTGTGGGTCTTTTGGAAAAAGTCTGAGTCGAGCTAAACTCCAGCATGTCTTAAAGTCCGATTACATTCTTTTCCTTGCTCAAATGAGTCGAGTTTGGTCTTTTCGTGGTACTTTTGGTCGAGCATTGTCTTTTCAAAAGTCTGTACCTAGACCTGAGTTGAGTAGTTTCGGTAGTCTTCTCCAAACTGGATATACCAATTTCTCAGAGAGTAAACTCTGCAAATCATTTTTGTCCGAAAGTTAACGTTGGTTAAACTTAAATCGACATCTAAACAGAAAACGATTCGTGGCATACTAAAGCATTATTCTTATCAGATGTTAATTAACATAGATTACTCAAGCGTGAAAATTTTGGATCTCGAGGTTTTTGATCTTAAGGCAAATATTCTTCCAGAGATGCAACCGTGTTTCATGGAATCTTCTGGTAAATTATGCTACTACCTGAAGGGCATCACCACGGCAACATATCTGTTTATTGACATCACGACCAACATTGAAAGCGAGAAAAACATCAAAGATTTTTCCATAAAAATTGCAATTAGTGGATAATTCAAATTTTGACCACCAAATAACAGTTTAAGTGGCAAACAGCTCATTTGCAGACCATAAAGTGCATCCATGAACAAATTGGTCAAAATCAAAATATCTGTTGCCTTTTTATTTGTTTTCGTAACGAGGAGAAAATAAACTAATAAATTAGAAACGAGAACTAAAATGCCCAAAATCAGCTTCACGTAAAAGAGAATCTCATCAAAAAGAGATCTAAACTCCATCTATGATTGTGATGTCAAACTTGATAACCCCACAAAAATTTAATTAAATAGTCAAGTGATGTCGTCTTTCTTTCAGCATTTCTGCAAATATAACATAAGTAGAAAATTACTGATAAGAAATAGTGTTCGCAAAGTTCGCCGACAGAATTTGAACCTAACCATCTATCACCCCCCCCCCCCCCCCCGATTACCTTGAAGATCATAGAAGCGATTTAAGGTGATAACTTGATCAGATTCAGATGCTTTTGCTTCGTTCAGTTTATTAGAAGTTGGCGAAATGAACCCTAACAGATTTATGAAGAAAACTACAGAAAACTTTCAGACAGTTCTATAGATTATATCTTTAATTATATAGCTTGTTAGGTCAATAAATTTGTTTAATTTCATACAAGGATAGCAGCGTAGAATTGATAAAGGGAATAAAAAAAATTAGTATTCAAGAACATTTGGGTGACTTTTGACAGCTGTTTCGCTTAAACAGAGTATCATAATACTTCACAATAAAAACAATCATAACCCAAACTTCATAATTTCATAATACAGCTTGAATATTTTGAAATTGTTAACTTCAAATAACTTATGGAGGTTTTAGTAATTGATGGCTGCTCTAGTTGGATCTTGTAAGCTCAAATTGACAATGAAAAAAAAAACTGTACGCTTCGAAATTAAGCAGCTGTTCGAAATTGTATCAATTTCAACAAAAAAGTTGAATAAATAAAATCTCTGAGATCTTGAGAAATTTAGTTTCAAGTGTTTTTAAATGAAATTATGAACATAATTTAAAATGAGAGTTTTTGCAGAGTTTTCTGGTGACATTTGCTCTATTAATCTCACTGTCAATCGATCGTTCCAAAAAAACATAATCTGACTCCGTAAAAATTGGAAGCTGTATGCCGGTCAACAAATCAAGATTTCGAGTCTTCAGATGTATAACTTTAAATTTGACGACAACTGACAAGATTTCGTAATATCCCTATAAATATAAAGCAATAGCAAAAGTGTATTTAAGGAATACAGGAAAACGTAATTGCCACATAAAGTTCCTAACGTTGAAAAGATAATCAATGTACGCAATTTAATAAATCAAATCTTACCCCGGTCTTCGATATTAACTCTGGTCTTCGATATAAGTTTGGAAAACCAAACATGGGAGTTGATGAGAAGTAGTGTTCATTATTCTTTCGGCTTAAATTCAGGACAAAGAAATCAAACTTGGAGAAGTACTAAGGCAGACCCGATGTGGGCTCCTTTTACAGCCTTAAAGTATACAGAGCTAGGGCTACTTATTTTTCCTCGCGAAGTAGACTTACATATATCTCTAAGACTAACCGACTCTGTAAAACCCAGAGAGTAAACTTCTATTATTACGGTGTATAAGAAGTATAGCACCGGAGTCAATTGTATACACATGGTGTATCTAACTAAAAGACTGACTACAGTTAGTTCAGTTCTCTCTATATAAAAAAGAATAGTGTCTTCTCAGTCTCTGATTGGTTGAAGGTGCACATTCAGTATTTAAACTGCTACACTACAATTGAGCCACAGTCGCACATAAAAAATTATGCAATTTTCTATCGGCCACTTTTTCAGATAAAACCCTATTTATAGATATTAACATTTAGAAATTATTTCTGACGAATAGAATTTTAGTGTGCAACAGATTAAAATGCCAAAAAATGTGATCAACATCGGAGTTTGAAATTTTAAGGTTTGCAAAGCCGAAACGCATAGATGGAGTCCTTAAGTGGTTTCAAATTTTTTTAGAAACGTAATGTGAGCTGTAGATGCTCCGCTAAAAATTACTTTGAATTTTTTTGTTTATCCAATATCATAAGAACTACTGGCATTTTTTGTTGCATTTCTTTTCAGTGTGACAAAAATCAAAACTCTTTGATGCAGTCTTAGTGACAAAAATTAGGACAAAATTGAGCACTGTCTTTTGAAAAGACAAGGTCCAATTGCGCTATGAACTTTAAAGGCTTCAATCCAGAGAACGCCATTAAATGCTTCAATCATTGATGGCGTTTGCAGCTACTAAAAATCTATTTCAAAAGATATTTAAAGACTGATAAATATTTTTTCTGGGGTGTTAGAAACGCAGATCGAAAAACTTTCAAACATTTCCAAGAACCTGAGTCTCAGTTTTTTGTTGACAACGCAATGTTTAGAAAAAAAATTCTCCACAATAGAGTCTTCTTGAGTTTTCCAAAGACAGCGCTTTTATACCACTACACACGAAAACGAACAGCCAAAATGGCTCAAAAAGTTGTGTTACTGGAATAGAGTTACATTTCATCGGGGCTTGAAACAACTAACTTGAACGGAACAATAGTTTTATTATCACTCATTTTCCACCGACTCAATTCATGTCAGTCATCTCTCGGCTTTAACAAGTCAGGCAGATTTTGATTAGCCTAACAGTTAGATCATGAAATAAGTTTTTACGCTCCGCACCTTCGGCAAACTCAATACTTGTAAATGAAAATAACAAGGCGGCTCGGTAATGTGCGATAAGGTTCCGACCCCGCGATAAAGGCACATAAGGTTCCGACCCCGCTCATCCAAAATTTAGGCATAATTGTCTACCAAATGAGTAACAGATAGAAAAACCCAAAAAATATTTTTTGGGAATCCCAAAAAACCCAAAAAAGCCCAAGTATTTTTCAAAAAATTTGTGTATGAAGGATAAGATAGCCTCCAAAGCAAATAACTCAGTGGATTGAAAATTGAAGCACTAGATTGCTGTGATATGCCAATATTAAGAAAACGAGTCAAGATGAACAGCAAAATCAAACAACAACAACAACAAACATTAATTACATCAAAAACTTCATGTCCGTTTTAAAAAATAGAATTTAATAACAAAGTCAACATACCGTCAGATAAACCTAAAAGTAAACAAAATAACATGAGAATCACCAGAAAAGATATGGATCAGTCCATAAAAAGGTTTGGTAACACAAAAAGGTTTGGTTAGACAAAAAAGAAAAAAAAACAGTAAAGTTAAAAAAAATTGGCTATTTTTTTTTTAAATTAACTTCAAATTAATGAAAACCATTAGAAATCAAGTAAAACATCCCAAAAGTTTAAGATTACCAATGCTTCTATAGAATGGCATTAGGGCCTGTCCTAATTCATTTTTCTAAGCGGCTAAAAAGAACAACAAAAAACAACAAACAAAAATTCAATATAAACATGCCAAAAAACGCTGTCAAAATTGTCAAGCCATTTTTTGGCCCACAGAATATATTCGATTGCGCCTTCTCCAGACACCTATAATGTATTATGTGGCCATTTCTTAGTGACATCAGGTAACAAGTAGACAAAAGAAGAGAATAGGTCAAAAGTATGTAATATTTTTGATTTTTTTTCGAAACAAAATTAAATCCAAAGTCATGAAAGACATTAATTACAGAATGAAATATTTAAATAGCTTCGTTTATTCATCCAAAGGAAGCCTTTGAGAACTGCAGTTATCCAGAATAAGTCTTGAGTCTACTAAAAGATTGTCAAATATGACAAAAATCAAATTAATTTACTTTTTTTGTGAAAAACCGGTGTCGAAGTCAGTAAGGTCATAACGCATTCTTTAAAAAGATTAGGTTTTGGGACATCAATCCCTCTTGACACCTTCATTTGACAACAATAATGTCATTTTTGACCTGTAATCAACGAGATTAGGTAACAAAAAGAAAAAAAATGAACAAATTTGCGAAGTTAAAAAGTTTTTTTTTTAGTTTTAGAAAACGATTATATTCAAATTCTTGAAAGCCTTCAGCTATCTACTAATATCAGAATATCGGCTCATCTATTCCTCCATGAAAAGCCGGTGAAATCTATCACTATACAGAAAAATTCATACGATGGAAACGACAAAATAAAAATGACTTTTAAAGACAAAGTTAAAAAATTCAATTAATCTCTTCAAGAAAGGAGGGTCGAGGCCGTTAAAACGATAATTTATATCTTTCAAGATTTTATTATGTTCAATTGTGTTTTTTTGAAATGTGTTATGAGAACTGTTAATAATGTGATAATGTGAATAGAAAACATGAAAAACTGGCAAATATCTAAAAACAAAAAAATCGGAAATCTAGTAGTATCAAAGCCAGAAACTTACAAGAGGCTTAAAACCGCAATTGAGACTAAATTTTGTTTCAGTAGAATGAAGATGGATTCTTTCTTTGCTGACACGAAGCTACAAATTGACCAAATTACGAAAAAAATAGAAGAAATTTCATTAAGCCTTTATTTATTTAAAAATTAATTATTTTTAAAAGTCGAAACGATCATAAACTTTCATGTAAAAAACTAAATGCATTAGCTTGGAGCTGATTAGGAAGCCAGTTGGAGCTATCACTCCTGAGCTTTGATTTGATGTGTTCTGTTCTATTATTATTAAAAAAAACGTCTTTTTCAAAAAAACCGACTGCTTACAATCCGAATTCTTTTTGGATTGTAACAGTCCAAGATTGGCCCAAAACTATCCCTGCTAAGGCTTATTGTCCGTTAGGAACAATTGCCGTTTCAAAAATTGTAGATATTGATAATTTAATAGTTGAAAACTCAAAAATAAATTCTGCATTTTCGATAATCAACGAGTAAAGTTAGCAAAAAACGGCAAAGTTTTAATAACAGAGCATTCTCAGCGGAAGTTGACGTAGGAATAGCCCCCATCTCAGTCTACAAAGGTTGTATTAAGGTTGCTTGGGGTTGCACTGCCAGCAAATTTGATCAAAGTGGACTAAAGTAGATTATTTCGTGCTGTTTTTGATGAAAAAAGCTGAATTTTGAATTATTTATCCCGAGTTTTTGACCGAAAAAACTAAATCAGAATAAATCGACAATGATTTTTGTCTGTAAAAATAAAATCAACGAAACTATTCTTAAAATTTTTAACAAATTTTGCCAAAATTGACGAAAATTTAGGCAAAAATTTCGGAAAATGTGAATAAAAACAACGTAAATTCACTCTACTTTTCTCAGAAGTTTAAACCTCGATAACTCCCTGTAGAAAACGAAAATTTAAAAAATCTTTTTAATTGCATATTCTACGCTGGACGAGCTTTCTAATGATACCATTCTCAACTCTCTACGATGAATATATCGATCGGCGAAAATTGACTGAACAAAAAAAAACCCATTTGAGTATATAGTTCCTCCCCCCTCAAGAGGGGTCAGAACAAAAATACAATTGAAAACACAGAAAAAATCAGAAGGATTGTGGAAGTTATTATGAGATGCGGTAGAAATCAGACAAAAGTGCGACAAATTAGGTATATATATATTAATATATTTTTGTATCATTCAAAAAGTAAGGGGAATCAAACTTTTTTTTTGAGACAAACCTTTGTTTAAATTTGAAAAATCTTAAAAAAAGAATCACGTAGATTTAATCCCATAAACACTCACAAGTTTACCTCATCAACTGATTCAAATGATTGTATTTACGCGTTGCTATAGCAAAGGTATTAATCACAGTAGCATGCGTTAAGGTCACCAGTATTTCTTTTTCAGTTCCCCGCAACTCTGTCCGCTTTTTTTCTTCAGCAACTAGATATCCTCCGAAAAATTTAGTCAACCAACAAAGTTGTCAGTTCGCAAGTAAACTTAAGTAGCCCCAAAATATTTTTAAATGTTCCATATTAATGTGTAACATGCATTTAATACAGAAAAGCACCATATGAAAAGCTCGAATCTGAATTATTTTTATATAGTTCTGAAATAATCTTCTTTTCGAATGAAAAACAGCATGATTTTTTTGTTAGCGCACGCTACTACAGTAATGAAACATATTAAGTCCACAGGAGCATAATCAAGCCGTAGACTTTTCCGGTATTTTGAAATAAATTAATGAACAAAATTACATATTTTTTCTCCACTCTTTGAAGTTTTTTATACCAAAAGCTTTTTCAAGTTTTATACAAATCTTAAAATTCTGCTGTTCTTGAATTTTCTTTTATCGAATCTTAGTCGGAAGAAATCTTCTTCGCCGAAAAAAAACTACATCATTGGAAATCTATTTCAAATACTCCTATGAAGTAACTCTACAGCTCACAGAAATTTGCATAATTGAAACTTAGTAAAGTTTGAAAATTGTTCTTGTAAAAAAGTTTGCATGTACTCTTTAACCTCATAGTTTGTTAATAGCAAACTCGTCTGCTAAGTTTGATTAAAAAGACCGTAAGAAAAGGTTAAAAATTGAAATAATAACTTTTGGCGTAGATCTGCACGTATCCAAGGACACTATTTGAAATACAGTTTTCTGGTTTCAATTATTTTAGAGCTAAACCTTTTTCAAAGCCAGACAACGTCTAAAAACTTTTATGCTAAACTTGTACTAAAATTGTGCTAAACTTATGTTTTTTAGATATGAGTTATCCTTCAAATTTAATTCTTAAAATCTATGTTTTCGACAAAGAGCAACCATAATCAACTACAAGCAGTAAAAATTTGAGCTTTGATCAAGTGCTATTATACTGAAGAAGAACATAGCAGGACAAGTCCCGCAATACTATCCAAAGAATGACTGAAAAACTTAGAAAAACTGTATGTCAACAGCAGGTCAATTGAACAATGCCCGCCATAAAAACAAAGAGTCTCAAAATCTAGAGAAACTAAAACAATAAAACAAATTAAGGAAAATTTATTCAATGATAAAAAATCATAAAGCGCTCACCTTTGAGACCAAATTTGAATAATTTACTGGTGTACAAGTCCTGAAAAGGGGTTTATTGGCCACTAAAGATAGTTAAATTCGTGAAATGTGAAAAATAAATTAAAAATCGATAATTGCTAAATTTATTAACAATTCCAATATTTTGCATTTTTTCTATATTTTAAATCATTTTTTGTCGTTTGGTTCTGTCCACTAATCCAACTGCAATGTTTTCCTTGGCCGTCAATGATCAATAAAATAATCAGATTTTTTAAAATTGCAAAAGTTACTGAAATTTTGGCGAAATTCCTGATATTAATGTCTTTGTAACCATTTCATTTCGTCCACAATTTGTTCAGTAACTGAAATTTAAAAATTAAAATAATTTTATGGGCCCAAAAATATTGATTTAACCCGGAAATTGAAAATAAATCTGAAAAAAAAAATTAAACAATAAAATCATCAACCTTCAAACTTCTTAATATTTAAATGTTGAAAACGACTCAATTCCAATAGAAACTACGCAGTAAATTATTAATAAACCCCAGAGGAAGTTATTTTGCCCCTGAGCCTGAAGAAACTCAAGAGATGAGAAAAGAATACTTAAAAAATTTGAATGATGCAACATTTTATCAAAAGAATTCTAGTTTTCGTGATATTAACATGTTGAAAACCATTCCATCGCAACTAAAAGGGCTCTGGTTAGCCCTAGTAACATTTCATTGGCTCACAGAGATTGCAAAACTTAAAATCTTAAAAAACTAAATTTTCAAAAAAATGCTTCTCATTTTAATTTAAGTTTCCATTACCAAAAGATATACATAAAAAAAAACAGGTATGAAGAGCGTTTCTAGACTCAACAAAAAGGAAAAAATTTTCTCCTTGGATTTAAAAGTTCCCAGCAACTTTAGTCAAATAGGCACTTTGGACTACTAGATCCAGTCGAGGGCCTCTATTGCAACTTAACGCCCGCCGAACTTTATCTGTTTGCCCCGTTTTAAAAGATAAAAGGAATCACAAATAAGCATGAAGAGATCATTAAAAAAAGCGTGAAAACCATCATATTAAGAAAGATTGCTCCCCATACAATCCAAAGATTTGGATTGTAAAAATGTATTCCACTGTTTGGTTGAGATGCACAATTAATGCCTGGCGATCTGTTTCAAGAACAAAACAAAAATTTCATCTTTTAAGGAAATAAAGCTTATCACATATTGAGAGCCAGACTAGTAACTTTTACCAGCCTTTTTGAGTATCACCATTGTTTTGATTATGCCCCAGGAAACGTCCTGAGATGGTTGCTATCCGATGTGTTTGCTGGCTAAAATTTATGTTTTTTGAAGCAAAAACCAGGATAATCTCACATCTTATCGAGGAAACAGCCAAGATAACAGGCAGTTTTCGAGCCTTGTCACAAGTACTAAACAGCTATTTTCGGAGATTAAAGTTCTGGAAAATCTGATATAGTATCCAGGTAATTTTCTGAAAAAATTCATGTGGTCAATCATTTCAAAAAATTTTTTATAGGTTCTCGTTACTCTTCTAACTTTGTCTACATATTACCGGAAATTACCTTCAAAAGTCTTTCCTATCGGTATTCCTGATAATAATTCCAACGCTTTTTCTCCAAGTTTGTCTTGGAAAAGTGTATGTGCAATTCAATTAAAATCTAAAAAGTCGCTATAAGGAGGCATAGACGTGGTCACAAAACAGACATTTTAAAAAAAATAGCAAGTTCATTAGCTGTTCCTGTATAT
The DNA here is from genome assembly GCF_964194025.1 of Convolutriloba macropyga. Classification (NCBI taxonomy): domain Eukaryota; kingdom Metazoa; phylum Xenacoelomorpha; order Acoela; family Convolutidae; genus Convolutriloba; species Convolutriloba macropyga. The sequence goes on along the minus strand of NC_134481.1, from coordinate 8,748,264 downwards.
CAGCTAACGTTCACAAATTAGAAAAGCTAATACTCTTTTTTCGCACAAATTTATGATACAACTTTGCCTAACAGTTTGCAATTAGGGATGCTTTTACACCTGGTTGAATCTTTCTGGTAGCGTTTCCATGAATTAGTATTTCTTTACAAAATAATCAATTGAATAACTTTTTCGTGATTTTCAATTTTTTTCTACTTTGACCAATCTCCCGTCGGATCCGAAAGTAAAACAAGGAGGCTCGGAAATGTGCGTTCGCACATAAAGTTCCCACCCAGCTCATCACATTTTTGGCATATTGTCTATCAAATGAGGAACAGATAAAACAACCCAAAAACTAAAGGATTTTTCAAAAAAATTGGGTTATGGACAAGAAGGTCGCCTCCAACGCAAATAATCCAGTGGAAGAAATAACGCCGCATTAGATTGATGCCTCTGCAATTATTTAGAAAACGAGGCTTGGCGAAATACAAAATCAAACTACAACAGCAAATATTATTTACATCCATAACTTTATGTCCAGGTAAAGAAAACTTAATAACAAAGTCAAGATAGCATCTGATGAAACTGCAACTAAACAAAATAACTTGTATCTATCTGAAAAGATTTGGGACCAGTCCACAATAAGTTTCGGTAACAATTAGACAAGAAAACAAAATCATCAAACTTAAAAAAAAAAGTTCGCTTATGTTCTTAAAAAACAATCAATTTCAAAAGCAAACATGACCATTAGCAATCAACTGAAAACATCCAATCAACTGAAAACCTACGCCCCTAACGCCTCTATATGAGGATATTAAGAGCTGTCACTATTTAACTTTTCATGCTGTTAAAATAAAGAAAAACAAATTGAGACAACAAACAAAAATTCAATAAAAATTTGCGAGAAAAGCAAAAAATTTGCAAAAAAACAATGTAGAAGCCAGTAAATTCATAACGAATTCTTTAAAAACATTAGATTTTGTACACCTACACCTTCTCTGACAGCAAAATTGTCATATGTGACCTTCAATTAACGATACTAGGTAACAAATGAACCAAAAAGTACAAAAAATGCAAAAGTGAAAGGAATTGGTTTCAAAATCATGAAGCCATCAGCTCTCATTTCAAATCAGACTATAGGTCCATTTATACCGCCATAAAAACTAATGAGATTGCTCATTATCCAGGAAATATCATACGACTATAAAGAAAGAGTGAAAACGATAATTAAAGACAAATGATTAAAAAAAAAGTTCTTCGAGAAAGGGGTGTCGAAGGCCGTTAAAACCATAAACTATGCCTCTGAAGATTTTTATATGTTCTATTGTTCCTTATTTTGAACGCCAATAGTATGATATGTGAATTGTCTTTACAAGATGACGTGTTAAACGAGAAAAATGAAAAATGGGCCAACGCCTAAAAATAAAAAAAATTGTGAATTCTAGTAGTTTCAAAGCCAGAAAACCATAACTTAACGCGTAAAACCACCAAAAAGATTAATTTTTAAATCATTAGAATCAAGAGCAAGAAAAGGCTATCTTTCTTTCCTGGCAATAAGCCGTAAGTTGACAAGTGACCACAAAAAAGAGAAAAACAGCGGCAAATTTCATTAAGTCATTTTTTATTTAAAAATCAATTAATTTCAATAGTCAAAAGAATCAATTGTTCTGGTAAAGAAAATAGACACATTTTTTGGAGCTGCTTCGGAAGCCACTTGGTCTTATCAACGGTGAGATTTGATTTGAATTGTTCTGTTCTTTAATTAACAAAGAAGCGTTCGAATTTTTTCTTTAAAAAAGACCGACTGACTACAATCCGAACTATTTTTGGGTTGTAACAGTGCAAGATTCGACCAAAGTCTAGCCTGCCTTTTGTTGTTGGTCCTTTAAGAACACTCAATTGTTTCAAATGTTATATATCTAGATAATTTGTTATTTAAATGATCAAAAATAAATGCTGCGTTTTCGATAATCATCGAGTAAAGTTAGCAAAAAACTTCCCATTACTTAGCTCCCTTTGCAGTATAATAAGTTTGTTTAAGTTGTTTTTGGGTGTGCACTTCCGGTAAAATTAATCATAATGTACTAAAGAAGCTTATTTCGGGCAATTTTTAATGAAAAATGCGAAATTTTGAAATATTTGGCCAAAATTTTTGCCAAAAAAAATCAACAGTACTATTGTTAACAATTTTTTTTATATATTAGCAAAATTGACAAAACTTTAGGCAAAAATTCCAGAAAATGTGAATAAAAATAAGGCAATTTGGTCTATTATTCACAAAAAATTAAACCACGATAAATCGCTCTAGAAAACGAAATTCAAAAAAATCTTTTCAATTCCATATTCTACGCGGGACGGGCTTTTTAATGATACCACTCACAACTCCGTACGATGAATATATCGATCGGTCAAAATTGTCTGAACAAAAAAAACCCATTTGAGTATATAGATCCTCCCCCCTCTAGAGGGTCGGAACAATTAGCTGAAGTCTGGTAACTTGGTAGTTCCGATATACTAATTAATCTTAATGAGTCCTTTTAAAAATTCAAAATGGAAGTTTTCCCAGGCACCAATTTTCTTTAAAGTGCACAAACATTGTAGCGTTTTGCTGGTTTTTGCGAGAAAATGGTTTGTTGATTTTAAAGTTTCTGACAATTTACATATTGATGGGGGTAAAAATATTAATGGTGGTGGAATACGTCTTTGCTCCAAAAAGCGCGCAAAGTATTTAAACACTTGGCTTTATGTGATCATTGATGGTAGTCAGATGTTAATGTTCGAACTGTTCAAAAAAACCAAGAAAATACTGTCTTTAAGAAAAAGAACCCACATGCAAGTCTAACTCACGTGCAAGTCAAATTCCATAGCCATTGTGATTAAAGTCAATCTTTTTTCTCTCAAGGAGCCTTTTTCTCCTACTTAAATCAGTTTATTACCTACTTGGACCGTAGCGAGTTGATGCTAGTCTCGTGATTAGGCACAAAATTTGGGAGCAAAATATGATAGATGCGCGCTTGAAAAAAAAGAGTCATTCCTTTGAAACACGTTTTCTGTTGTTATTTTCATGTTCTTGCTTTCTCAAAAACGTTTTTCCCGTTTATTCCACTAATCAAATACATTCAAACAAAGAATAATTATTGCTTTAAGGGTCATAATAAGATGTCCCCAGAATAGAAAAACGTTTCTATATTGGTTCTTTGATTACACATCTAGGTTAAACACTTTTTACGTTTCAAGTTTTTATGAAATGCTTAACTGGATCATATGCAAACGTACATTATTGTTATTACTTCTTCGTAGTCGATCATTTTGGACTTTAGTTCAGGGCAGTCTAATTCTGAACAAAAAAAGAAGCAATAAAATCATAACCGACTAAACCTCGGAAGAATTGCTCTCGAACGACTAGTGGGAGCTCTAATCAATTGCAGTCTGCTTCAGTTGGGGGGGGGATTGTAAATGGGACTAAGAGGTTCAATAGTGGGCTTCAATTAACCTCATTAGAGGTTAACATATACCAATATTAAGATTTAAAGTGAAAAAGGGCACCAGTTTCGGTGCAATTTTCATTTGACTTTTAGTATTAAATTGCCGCCAATTAAGTTCAGATGCTTCAAATTGTGATTGAGAGAGAAATTTAGATCACGCGAAAAGCAAAAATTCAAGGGCGCAAAAATCACTCGAAAAGTCAAAACAGTCAAGCGAAAATTTTGCATAAAAAAGACACACACGTTTACAATAATTGTTTCTCTACGAGAGCATTTTAAAAACTTGAAACCTTGATATCAAAAAATGAAGATATGCTAGAGATTTTTTTTTCAATGGCTTCTCACCTCACTAAAAGACAGCCGTTTAGACATTACAGTGTTCGACAGAGGATCAGAGATCATTTGAGGCCGAATTGTGTTAATCAAAACCAAACTAGTTTCACATTTACAAAAAATTTCTAGATGATTTAATGATAGCAATTGATTATATGAACCATAAATGTACCCGTACCTATCTTTCGAATCAGTTTTCTGAATCAGGAATTTTTTTTCAGAAAATCTTCAGTCCTGATTCAGATATGTCTATACCAGATCTTGCTCCAATATTTTCTGATTTACACTCTGGTTCGGACTCTGAATGAAACTCTGATTTTCATATATTAACGGCCGGCCAGGTTGAGATCCAGACCTAAATTGAGCTGAACAAACCCACTTGATATTACGCCCTTGTGTTCCCAGACGAAAATAACTGAGTGTGGAGAACGGTTTGGGCGCAAAAAGACTGGGATTCAGTCTAGCATATTAGTCTAACCGAAACAAAAATTTGAGCGCAATTGGGTCTAATCAGAAACCATTTCGAGCGAATTTGTTTCGTAATTTACTCAGCTAAATTTTAGAAAAAAACATTGCTCACGTTTTTCTGTATGTCTCTAAAATGCTGACCAAAGCTGTCTGCGGCAACCTGTTTGTAAACAGGTTGCATTTAAATTACACAATTACCTGTATAAGCAATCATGAGATTAATTTAATTCGATGGCGATTTCTGTAATTATTTAGTACAACTTTATTAACTTTTGTTTTTTTTAATCGCAAAGACAGTAACAAAGATACCTAAAATGATTTGCAAAACAATCTGTAAATACTTTGTTTTTTTTTTTAAAAAATTCAACTTGAACATTTAATTTTAACTTTAAGGAAGTTATAAAAATTTTCTTGTTTTTCAAGTTTTAGCTAATTATTATGGCACAAAGAAAGTCTTAATGATGAGGTTGGAAATTTTTTCCCACCTCGCCATTAAGCTTATGATGTTTTAAACTTTTTGACAAATTATGCTTAAAACAAGACGTTACTTGAAATCATTACTGCAGAAAATTTTTTCATTTAGCAACAACTATTGGTGTAGTTAGACTAAGGGCCTTCGGGTTATCTGAACTTTCAGGCAAGAAAATCTGTTTAGAATTGATGCTGACTGAAATGTTAGGTACGGGTACTGGTCCCACTAATTTCAAGTTTTCAGTTAATTTAATAAAGTTTTTTTCCAGTAGTTTTATAGCACGCAACAGTTATTTATACGCGACTTTTGAATCTTTCCCGCACCAGATTGAACTTTCGGACGGCTAGATTGGAATTTTTGCATGATGAATTGATTACTGAACATGTACATAAACGGGTTCAACAGAAACACCAACCCGTATAAAATCTGACTCACAAAGAACCCATAAACAGTATAATCAGCCTCGCCGTTCATAACTTTTATAAATGAAAAAATAATCATAGTCGTTGTCGGAATCGCGATTATAATGAAGAAGAAACTGACAAAAAAGAAAGCTGAATTGATCTTTCGTTGGTTATTTTTGCGCTTTTTGTAGTATTCGTCTTTCAAGCTGACTTGACTTCCGGCTTCTGAGAAATGTCCAAAATCAGATTCGACGCTGCAGACACTCGCCGACCTTACTTTTCCCTGACTAACTGTCAAAAAGTTTGCCGACGGTTTATTACGGGTTGCAGTGAGCTCTATCGTATCACTGACATCAGTTTCTTTAATTGTAACTTTGCCCTTTTTGCCCGTAATTTCACCCACATTTCTGATAGAACGGTAGTTGTTGAATATGGGCCCGGTTAAAGGGGCCCAGAAACTTTCGCCCAGGGCTTGGGCGATTTTCCGGTACACAAATATTAGTACAATTGTAACAATCAAAACCAAAATTAAATGAACCGGATACCAAAGAACAAAAAGTAGGTATTTGATTCGGAATTCATTGACCATTTCGACGTGGTATTCGTTTGAAGTCCTTTCGATAAAAATTGGGAAAGACAAACCGACGAATACGATCAAAGCTAAGCAGGAGACAAACATTAAAAGAAATCTAACTTTGCTCGGTTTGAACAGATATCGGTATCTGAACAAGATTTCACATATATTTTGATTAAAAAAGTAGACTAATGCTCAATTTCATCCTACAAAAAAATAGATACGACAGATTTTGTAGTTTTCTGACTGATTTTTGTAAGATTACCCGTACCTAACTCTCAGCCGAATTCAGTACTGAGTTTGAGTCTAATTCAGGTCACATTTTGCACTGAGTTTGTCTGATTTGGAGCTAATTCAGTGATTACTTAATATTTCTTATGAATTTTGCTCTTATCCAGAGCTATTTAGAAATCACTTCACATTTGGTTCTGAAATCCTTTTGAATTAGTTCTGAAACTTGAAAATTCTCTGAAATTATTCAGAATCAGTACTGTTTGTCACTGAGCCTCATGTACGGGTAATCTTCTGGTATCTGGATTCATGCATAATTTTTAATTGATTGAAGATTTTAAAATTTATTGATGCAAGATTCAAGACTGTGTACCATGATAGAACCGGTTCGGATTGTGTTGTGATAACTTAATTATGAAATTTAATGATGCAGAGGATATTTCGCAGCAATCATTTTTTGCATAACATAAACTTTCACGCTTCTAGATTACCAAGTTTACAATATTAATTTCTGCTGATAGGCAAAATCCCTTGCTTAGTTACAGATCAGCCGATTCTACCAATAAGCCTCTATGTTTAATTGGGTCCTTAATCGTCTTTCCTTAGCAGGTTCCGTCAAAAGGAATCAAACGTTTGAAGACGTATAGCACCATATTTTCCCTTTTCCATCTCTCATAAGCCAACTCGAGCCCCGTAGCGAATGGCAAGTTAATATCAGTACTGGGCAAGTTCAATTCCAAGTCTAGGTATCAGTACTGATTCAGAGCTATGATCATAACACATTTAAGACATGTCAGACTTGGCCAAGACTTGCCAAGTCTTAATCCAAGTCTTGGCCAAGATTTGCCAAGTCTTAATCCAAGTCTTGGCCAAGATTTGCCAAGTCTTAATCCAAGTCTTGGCCAAGATTTGCCAAGTCTTAATCCAAGTCTTGGCCAAGATTTGCCAAGTCTTAATCCAAGTCTTGGCCAAGATTTGCCAAGTCTTAATCCAAGTCTTGAACAAGATTTGCCAAGTCTTAATCCAAGTCTTGGCCAAGATTTGCCAAGTCTTAATCCAAGTCTTGGCCAAGATTTGCCAAGTCTTAATCCAAGTCTTGGCCAAGACTTGCCAAATCTTAATCCAAGTCTTGGCCAAGACTTGACAAGTCTTAATCAAAGTCTTGGCCGAGACTTGCCAAATTTTAATCCAAGTCTTGGCAAAAACTTGCCAAGTCCTAATCCAAGTCTTGGCCAAGACTTGCCAAGTCTGAATCCAAGTTTTAATAGCCAAAAAAAACGTCAAAAATAGCCGAAAAACGTCAAAAATGATCGAAAATACTTCAAAAATAGCCGAAAAAACGTTAAAAGTGGCCGAACAAAAAACGTCAAAAATGGCCGAAAAAAACGTCAAAAATAGTAAAAAAAAAGTCAAATATGATCGAAAAAACGTCAAAAATAGCCGAAAAAAACGTCAAAAGAGGCCGAAAAAAACGTCTTAATCAAGTGCTGAAGTACCCTCAATAGACCCCCCGGGTTGCTAATATACAATTTGGTATGCCCCAGGCATCATTTTATAGCACCCCGGGAGAGTGCCCAAAAATTAATGCCAAAATCGTGGCACGTTGCGAATTTATTTGAATTCGAAATTTTCACTCGAAATTTTTTGAAAAGTTGGTTTCGACTTGGTAATCAACTTGCAAGTGTTACCCAAGTCTTGGTCATGACTTGTCGGACTTGTAAGATTTTTTTAAGACTTGCCCAGTACTGGAAAACGAAATAAGACTTGGATTTAGACTTGTCTAGTACTGATTTAGACATCTAGCTCGGTAGGGGGCACCAATTTCTGTTTTATCTGAAAAATTGTAAGGTTGCGTGCGATAAAAAACAGTTTGAACTTAAACTCTTTCTGTCAAATATACATTTTATAAAGCACAATTTTTATTTATAAAGCCTCGCCTGTTTGGGTTTTTGTGAAATCTTGTAACCTGAAGGGCGTGACCACGGCAACATATCTATTATAAGCCATTACAACCACCATCGAAAGTGACAAAAATATCAACGAATCTTCCATGTAAATTGCCAGCAGGGATAAATCCGGATTGTCCGGAGAATATAAAAATTTTGCCGGCCAGCAAATCATCTGTAAACCGTATATAGCATCCACGAATAAATTTGCAAGAATCAAAATATCTGTGGCTCTTTTCTTGTCTTTTGTAACAAGAAGGCCGAATACTAAAAAGTTTGACAAAACTATTAGGGTTCCTAAAATAAGTTTCACGTAATAAACTATGTCTTCATATTTTTTAGGATGTCCCATGGCCAAAATTTACCAAAAAATTAGCGGATCACGAAAGAAAAATATTTCATTTCTTATATCAAATATTTCTGCACAATTTTGCGACTTCGAAATTTATTAGAATTTGTGGTGTACAGCTTTGATAATAAATCTGCATAAATTAAGGGGGACTGGTTATATCAACTATTTGCTAAATTCAGAAAAACCCATCCTCGAGCAAACAAAAACTCTTAAGCTAAAACCAGCTCTCAAGAAGAGATTTTAGCTTATCGATTGAAGTCAAACACGAAGACATAAGAATGAAGTATTGTTAAAAGATAACAGATGCGTAAGTTATGATCATATCATAACTAGTTATGATCAATGCAAACTGATGTCTCCCGTTAACACAACAGAGTTTTGCATGCAAAGGCGTGAATCTGTACGGTTGAGAATTTGCGCTTGTAAGAAGTAAAAAAAACAAAATTGCCTGAAAACATTTTTGCGAATCATGCATCATAAAATTCTAGGAACTTGTTTGAACAAGTTTAGGCAAACAATATAAGTTTATTTTTCAGTTTATTTTTAAAAAGAAGTTTGTTTTGTCTTAGTTTCCAAACACTATGTTCGATGAAACTCGGTGAATTCTTTGTTTCGCTCTTTAAAATAAGTATTTAAATTATTTTTTGTAAATTGGTTTGTGTGATGTGTGTATAAATCCTAGATACTTTGATATGCTTCAAATATATACCCCAAAACAGATTTTCTTTTGAAGGTGATTTTTTATTTGAATGGCGACAAGCAACCTCGTTCAATCTTAATTATAAATCCAGGTGCAATCAAAAACTAACTAATGGGGACATGTAGAGTTGTGATTACTTTTTTTTCAATGAAATCACATTGTATTTTGCTGCTGCCGAACAGCTGCTTAATTTTTGTTTAGAAGCCCTATTTTATGCAGTTATTATGAAACTGCTCTTTTACACCTACTTTTGAATTCTGTGAAAAAGTGTTAGTTATTGCCATTACTCCTTCTTGCATGCTCATTGTCCTCATACAAAAAATTAATTCCTGTTTTTTCCTAGCCTACTGCTTTTTACGACACAGTTACAATTTTTGAAATCTCTTTTATTTAAGTAGAGAATGATTGATAGGTTATCTCGATTTCGACCACGAGCATAAAATGCTTTTTTCGCATTGAGTTTTTCGAACTCAACAACCAATTTCATTTACTCTCCTCAATTGTACTCAAATGAAATGAAAATGCTTATATTTACAAAATTGATGTACAGTCAAACAAAAATTGCTCAAATATATGCAAACATTACGTACCAAAAAGTACATTTTTGAGAAAATTTACACAAGATAATCAGTGTTTTGAAAATTATTCTGTAATATATTCGAACAAGATTGACTTTTGGCAAGACTAGTGCAGATTGTCATTTTTCAAATTTGTCGTGGTCACAGTTGTCCACTGTATCAATATTGTGTACGAATATCAATATTGTGTAAAATATCTGACAATGTGTCAACGAGACTGAAATGGAAGAATGCCTAATTAGCAATTATTTTCGGATAAGGCATTTGCAAAAAATAATTGCAGATTATCAAGACATTTTCAGCAGTTTGAAAACTACTCAAATCATAGCCCAGATCATCAATTTGGACCAGGAATTTGGTTTCAAGTAATTACTAACTTTCGGAGAGCAATAAAGTTATAGGTTGTTTGAAGAGTTTTTTTACTAAAAAAACATGGATTGATCAGAGTTGTGGAAATTGAAAAAAATATCCGTGAATTTCAGTGGGAAAAAAATCATGCGCTTCCAACATTGTTTCTAATGGATTGCAAATTGTTTTCTGATTGTGGATAATAGATATGCAAAACGCAAATAAGAGACGAGATATTGTCACTGGTGTTCACAAACTCGGGTCGACCACCATAAGCCTTTCCTGGCAACCAAAACCAAGCCATATAGGGAGTTAATGGTAACTTGGAGAAAAAGTGGAGAAAAACCCTTCGAGACACTTAAAAAAATTGAAGTTCATGGCGTCTTGGGAACCATATCCAAGAATATAAACAATTATGGCGCCATGTGAGAACATATAAGTAAAAAAAAACGTTTAATTGTTACGTTCCTTTTCAGTTAGTACATTTGGAATCGCCTTTCTCTTCTTGCATATGGAAGCACTTAAATTTTTTTGCCGTTAAAAACGTTTTGCAGAAATTTAAAATTTTCTGAACCTTTTACGATACTAGTAAATTCAAAAGTTTTGGTGAAAATGTGCGACGAGCTGCCAAGAACTACCAACATTGACAGTTAGAACAAATCTTTTATTCTTTAATGATTTCAAGATTTCTTGCATTTGCATTATAATGAAGGAAAACTTGTCAGTACAGTCCTCAGGTTTTGACTTGTACATCACACGCTAAAAAAAGTCTTTAAATTAAAACTCTGACCTAAGTCATCCTAATGACTTCTCATTTAGAAAACAGGCCAAACGTCTGCTAGAAAACCATTAGAAGAGATTAGTTATGTCTTAAATATTTTAGTTACCTTAATTGTTTCATCTCATTTTTTTAACACCAACCCGTGTAGTCTGTCCAAAATTGATCACTAGAGTTCAAATTTGTTTTGTTTTTTAAGCACAATTTAAGTGATTTTGCTCGACTTCAGTCACTGTGAATTTCTTAGGTATATAAAAAATATTGCGGTTTGATATATTCTCAAACTCGAAGTGACTCCTGCGTATTGTTCAAGTGCCCTTACCTAAAACAAGAAAGTTGCAAACTTGGGCATGCTAATTTTATCTTTTAAAATTTTGCATTAAAATTAGTTTTTGAGCTAGCCATCTAAGAAATCTAATAACCATTCAAACTTTTGTCGCAACAAAACTCGAAGTTAGTCGTTTGAATTGGCGTGCTACAATGAGAAATACAATTATCAGTGAAAAACTTGTGACAATTGGTTTCCCGACAAACATTAGGTTTCTCTCAAACTTCTCCGCTTAAGCTGTTAATTCCCCTTTTTAAGATCCAATTATCCCGATAACACCTACTAATCAGAATCTTCAGTCCTGATAACTACCCATTAGTGGTCTCGTTTTTCCTGGTAAACTCACAAATACGCTCCCGGTAATCCTGCTATAAATGTCAGTAGATTTGTCTTTGCCGTTCGTAAGTAATTTGATTTGTATTTTGATAGGAAAATTCCGATGGCTAGAGAGGCTTGTATATGTCTGTCGAAAAATTATATTTTTGAAATGGAACTTTGAAGAGATCTTGCAAGATTGCATCGGGACTTTTTATTCAAAACTCTCAGCACGATAGTCAACTGGAATCGTTTCGACTGATTGAAATTTTTGCAACTGTCTGTTCAACTGATTTTTTGTTGATTTCATCAACCAAAGCAACGCAAAAGATTTTCAGAACTGAAAAACTAGCAAGATTTTTGCAACATTTTAAAACTGTTTAGTAAACTTTAATTTACCTCAAAAATCTTTTCTCAATTAATAGCCTGATTTAATATTTTGCCTGGTGTGACATCTTTCAAAATTCTTGCAAGGATCTTGAAAATTTCGAAACAGCTTAAAAGCCTCTTTGAGAAAAATTCAATTCACTCTTCACAAAGGGAAAATTTCAGGAACAAGTCAACTTTTGGCTCTGTATAGAAGAACTACAGAACTTGTTTACGTTCGTGTTTGAACTAGCAAAATTTAGTGACTACAACTAAAAAACCACAGGGGTTTCTATTTTGCATCTCGGGTGATTACGCGGGTTTCGTTGTCAAATTTTCCAGCAATTTCGTCATAGATCCGTCACATACATTTATAATGAAAACTGTGAAATTTCTTCGAGCGGTTTTTTCAGATAATGAAGTTGATTTTTTTATCATCCGATTTTCTGAGTGGATGTTTTTCAGCTAGAGTAGTGCAGTTAATTCTTTGAAGCAGTTTGCAGCACATTAAAGGATAGATATCGAGTTTAACGCTGCACAGCAAACAATGAATTTATAAAGAATTTTTCTAATTTGAAAGAATTGCCCATCTAGCAAGATGTGGCAAAGTAATCAATTATTTAGTATCTATTTCTGAATTTTGGTTGTCTCCCTTTTTGGCCCGCACTACTATATGTGGCTCCACGTAAAAAACATGCTTGATTGTAAGTGTTAACATAGCAGGTGCGCTGGAGGGTTTGCAACTAATTCAATGGAATAAAATGACCAGGGGGATTGGTTCAGGCTAAAACGTTCCAATACTTTGGTTTAATTAGGGTTTTTGGTTTAATTTCTGCGAGATTATGGCAGTTGAGATTGCAAAGACAAATCCTAAAATCAATTATTTTAATTAGAATTGATGGTTGACAACAATGGCAATAAACACGGACTTCTGCCCCTGTTTTTTACCTCAAAATACCGCACTTTTACATTCCTGGTGATCACTTTTAGTTTACAACTTCCTTGACTTCTCATGACATCCAATCTTTACTAGTTTTTTTTACTATGATAGTTTAGATCTTCAAAAGCTCAAGGATCATTAATTCACACACAACAAAATGAATAGCTGGTGACAAAAGTGATATAAATAGCACGTATTAGCTTGTTGTTAGATTCACTCATTGTTAAATAACCAAGGTGTAAATCAGCAAGTGGATTGAGGTACTTATAAATTTCCATACTACAAACAATTAACATCATACTTTCTACTACAGAAATGAAAAAAATTGAGTAGTGGTTTGTTTTTCATTCAGTTCATCTGTTAATCGGAGCCAAGATTCCTCGAGACTCGAAGTTTGTTCATCACAAATTGATTGCTAAACAGGTACAAAAACGGATTGAGTAGAAACACCAAACCGTACAAATTTTGGCTGATTACGAAAGCATAAATTAAATAATTACTTTCGATTGTGTAAACCAAAATAATCATAATTATTACCAAAATCGTATTCGGAATAGCTGTCATGATGAAAAAGAAACTAACAAAGAAAAAGGCTGACGTAATTTTTTGCTGATCTTTTTGCTGATTTTTGATCCGATTGGCTGTTGTGAAGGTTGTTCGGTTATCATTCGGTAAATTCTCCATATTTGACTCAACCATAAAATTGTTCTCTTTTCGTTCAGTGTTCTCGTCAGTTGAAGCATTATGGAACAAATTTTTATCGGTTATGTTCTCTGCTTTCGTAGTTAGTTCAAAATTAACAATTGTATCGGTTTTCCTCCCCCGTGAACCTCGCTTTTGGCAACAAAAAGCCCGGACGGATTTGAAACCATAGAATAACGGCCCCCCGAAACTTTCCTTCAAAGCTGTCGAAATTTTTTTGTAAATAACTACAAGTACAATTGTTACAATAAGCACTAAAATTAAGTGAAATGGATACCAGCACATCCAAAGTAGAGATTTCCATGATTCGAAATATAACTTGTTCACAAAATATTTGTCAATAATTTCTTCCATGAATAAAGATATGAAGACAAACGTGGAGAGACCACAGAACAGTAAAACAGACAAAAATGTGATCACGAATACGATAAGACCAACTTTGATCGGTGTGAAATATCGGTTATAACTTTTAAAGACTCCATATTTTATCAATTTTACTTTCAAATTTTTGTTTATAGCAATAGATTTGTTAACATGCTAACTTTTCGTAAAGAGATAACATGGTTCACGTACTAAAAAATCCCAGGTTGAGGTCCCAGACGGAAGCAAGTATGTCCCGACCGTCCCAGACTGAAGTTGCCTATGTCCAGACTTTCGTGCATTCGCCAGACTTTTGTGCGTTCATGTCCAGTTTTCTGAGCGTTCGACAGTCTTTCGTGCGTTCATGTTTATACTTTTGTGCGTTCACCAGATTTCACTCACCGGGTTTTCGTGCTTTCAGGTCCAGGTTTTTGTGCGTTAACCAAACTAGGATGTGATGGTCCAATTTTTGTCCTTTCAAGTTCAAACAAGAAAAAATTATTCAAATCAAACACAATTGACATGGGATTTTTCCGGTGTCCATTGACTCTAAATCAGCAAGATTTTAGTGGAGCTTGGCAAGGGAAAAAAAGTAGCAATTTTCTCTGTTTTCCTTTGTGCGTAATAACGAATGAAAAATTTTAAAAATCCACCCTTTTCATCACGTCAAGGAACCGCTCAAATGGGACCAAATTTGATATAATGTATCTGCAGTGTATGTAGAGCATAGAGCAAAAGGAAGTTATCTGATGGTTGTATTTCAGACCATATTCCGTTAAGGAATTCAAATAGTGTGTCTGATAATGGGTGTAACAGAGTATCATATATTAGTGAGATATAACTATTTGTGAGTGGGCCACAAATGAAAAGAACCGAACCTTTTGTGAATTGAGTTCCGTAGATTTCAACTAAATATGAAAGAAAGGCGGTTCGTGAAATCTGTGATGCTTTTTCTGGTAAAAAAAGGTGAGATTTTTTTTTCTACTGCAAAGTAGTGGTATTTAAGCTGTTTAGCTTTATTTAAAAGGATATTTAATTCATCTTGGTGTTGATAGTGTTTAACCTCAAAGGGTAAAATTTCGAGTGTTAAACGACTGTTCTGTTGTGTAAGAGCAGCTAGTTGTAATTCGTTCGAGTGTGTCGGAAATTGGGAAGAAGGTTGGTCAATGTGATGATCCATTTTTGTTAGTTCTTTTGTTTATATGTTAAATATCTTTGTTTTGTTGGGGGTGTGTTCCCCTTTTTCTTAAATGTTAAGTAAATAAAGAGTAAAAAGCTATGTAATCTAATTCTAGAGTTCGTTCTCAGGAGAGAAAAGGGTATTTTATGTGAGTTTTTTTTCCGGCTAGAGTTTGTTTACTCACTGGTCGCACCAGTTAAGGCAGACCCGATTTGGGCTCTTTTTACAGCCTTAAGGTAAAAAGAGCTAGGGCTACTTATTTCTGCGCTCGAAGTAGACTTATCTATATCTCTAAGACTAACTGACTCTGTAAAACACTGAGTATAAACTTCTATTATTACGGTGGATAAGAAGTGTAGCACCGGAGTCAATGGTATACACATGGTGTATCTAACTAAAAGACTGACTACAGTTAGTTCAGTTATCTCTATTTAAAAGAGTATAGTGTCTTCTCGGTCTCTTATTGGTGGAAGGTGCACATTCAGTATTTTCACTGCTACACATGCATGCTTTGTGGAAACTACTTACATGTAATTTAAGCACTTTTCACATGGCAGACGTAATGCAGCAATGCAGCTGAAATTGATATCAGAAATATAATTTATGAGACTTCCGCACAATCAGTCGTGGTCATCTGCGCGTTAAGTGTATTGTTTGTTTTTCACAAAACAATGCACTAAAAGGGCGCTATCTAACCCCACAACAAGTGTAAAGTCATTTTGCAGTCGAATTCTTTGTTTTATTTAATCAAAAGCGATTGAAGTTTTTAACAAATTTTTTCAGAAGCAATCAGCACCGTAAAAATGATCATTGTCCACACAAAAATATAGCAATCAACAAGTAAGTGGAGCAGTGTCTTTATATGTCCACCACCTTTTTTTTATCGTCCACACACGATAAAAAAAAGAAATTTGCTTTCAAGTTGAAAAAGTTCAGAACTCTGGAGAACTTTATTTAAAGTCCTCCAGAAAACGCCAGACCATTCATAACTGGTAAAAAGTAAAGCTTTTATTATGAGAAGGAGCAAATTTCCTCATGATATTTGTTTTCAAATATGGAGTCTTGTTACCGGATTGGTCTAACAACAGCCAAATATCTGTTAATAGACATCACAACCAACATACATAATGAGAAAAACATTAAACTGTCCTGCATGAAGAACACCAAAAAAGTCATGTCCCAAGCGCCAATTCCATGATCTCTACCATACAGGTACTTATCAGTCAAACAAATCATTTGTAGTCCATAAATGCTATCTATGAATAGATTTGTCAAAATAAGAGTGTCGGTTGCTCTTTTATCGGGTTTTGTAATCCAAACGCAGAACACTATAAAGTTACAAGAGAAAACAGAAATGCCCAGAATTAATTTTGTGAGAAATGCGAGGGTGTTGTGAAAAAAATAACTTTCGCTCATATTTTTTTGAATTTAAATTTTAAAACAAGGTCTTATTGACGTTTATTACTAAAGAATTTCTTGATGGCTATAAGGTTATGTCAGTTATGTTTATAAATGGTTTGAGAGCTTAAGACTATCAAATAATGGAAATTGCTAAAGTATTGTGATGTGGGCCTCGTTGTTCTAAATAACTAAAAGCAACAAACGTAGGATCAAAGTTTTCCTAATCAAAATTCCGCACCGTCAAAACAAATTTGTTTATTACTTGCACCAGACTCGTAATCAAACACAAATGTCAAACGATGTTTTCAGATCCGCCCTCAATAAATGGTCATATTAAACATGATTACAAGACCGTGAATCTAGTTCAGAAAGGTAATTTCATTTGTTATTTTCCTCGACAAACTAGAGCTCTATTTTTTGCAGCAAGTAAATTAAGATTATAAACATAAAATAAAAATGAGTGGTCCTAAAACATTTCACTGCGGCACACCGTGGTGCACATTTTCACAACAGAGAACATGCCATTAAGTTACAAATTTTTTGTCTGCGGTTGGAAAGAAATAAAAACAGCAGTTCTTTCGCTTCCTGAGAAAAAACGTACATTAAAATTTTGTAAGAAAAAAGATATGGAAAATGATTTAAAAGTTTTTGCAAGATCTAGAAAAATAGCAACAGTTTCGTTGCTTTAATCTACATTAGTTGAATTTGTTTCAACTAGTTGTAAAACTTCATCGGATACAGACTTATTTGTTTCTCATCAAATTTGCTCTTTATTTGTATTTATCAATAAAAACTGTCATCTGAGTCAGAATGAGCCACTAAAATAACTTTGCATAACTCCTAGTTACAGAAAATGGTCGATAGTTTGCACTGTCCAGTTTATCTCCTTTCTGAAATTTTGTGTTACATGGGTTGGTTTCATTTTAGTTGAGATAACTTTCTCCTTAATACATTCATATAGAGCGAATTGTAGTTCTCCGTCTACTGATAATTTAGTTACATGACTTTATAAGACAAATTGATGTTTCAACAGGTTTTTGTTCGGCGATTCAATGACTGAATACAATTCTTTTCTAGTCACAGCTCTGAATGTGAAATTAGGTATATTTATTTTGTCAGTGTAATTACAAGCAATATATGAACATTTGAAAACCTCTAGATTAGCAAATGATCCTCTGAGACAATTGACGATCTTTTTCGGATCCCTTGAGATTTCACTACTTTCTAATCTGATTTCATCAACCTTGCTAATTTTTTCACTCAAACTGAGCTTCTGTTTATTTGTTTTCCATTGTTCTTTTCTTGTTGGTAGTTTTTGACAGAAATTGCTACAAATATTGTACTGCGCCTCCCTTATGCTCCTCTTAAATAAATTTCTTACACGCTTTAAATAATTGTACGTCTCACTGTCAGAATATTTTTTTCCGTTTTTTGAGCAAAAAATGATTCTGGGTATAAAAAATACTTCTATTTTTGTGTTCACCAGCGCTTTATATATTTATAAATTGGATCTCTTATTTTAACAGTCTGCATCGGTGTGTTTTTTTAAATTTCTCTAGAGGGTATCGATGAATATATCAAACATTTCGTTGCCGTTCTCGCATTGGCACAGTTTTCACCATTCTACAAGGGCAAGATTTCTGTAAAATTTAGAACGTGAGACGAGTCGAAAGCTTCTTGTCGTTATCATACTGTCACTCTGAGATTTGAAAGAAAGTTTCGATTCGAAAATAATAAAAAAAAGGTCAGAGTTAAAAAGGGATTGTTGTTAAATTGTAGGCAATTATCTGATCTTTCGAAGCGAAAATGTGATCAATAAGTGTAAATGTTTTATCAGTAGATCTGATTGCATACCCGAGGTTAATAATTTCTAGTCCTGAAGTTGACGCAAAAAAGTATAGTTTTTTTGGTTTATTTCCGATAATCCAAATCGTAACAACAAAATAAAATTGTCTGTTATAGTAAATGCACACGATAGTTTAGTAAGTAATTTATCAACAAAATAATCCCCAAAATCTTTTTTAAGGCAATTGGAAATATTAACAATTAATTTTTCTTTCAAATGGTCACTTATTTTGACACAAAAGGATACAAAAAACAATCATCATCCGTTGCAATGGTTGATTCTAAACTGCAGTAAATTTTTTGGAGCAAAATTATCTACTCTTCCAACCTTGGAGGTCCCTGTTTCGTCTGATCTACAATTCCCAAAGAAATTATTCGATGCTGTTTTAAAAGTGTTTTCGAAATTCAAATCAGTTTTCAACTAGGCTTCAGTTACAGCGTCGAATGTAATAATAAGTGGTGTTTGCAGAAAGTTTGAAAACTCTTCAGACTTGTTTTTGAAGCTTTGACATCTAATAAGGAAAAAAATGGCGAAGTGTCTGATCATCTGTTTATTGAGTAACTGATAACCTCAATCAAATTTTCCTCATTTCTATGTCACCTGACAACATGAGACGAACAATTGAAAAAGAAACATTTTAAGTAAAAAAACACAAATGTATGAATCAGATGCTTTAAAAAAAGCAAACATTTGGTTTGTTTGAATAGTACTTTTCAAATATTCGTTCCTGAATGCTAGTATAATTTTTTTTCCTATAACTAACGACGCTGTAAGCCCATGATGTACGTAGAAACTGCAAGCATTTTGTACAAGTTTTGGAATAACAAGACTGACTGATGGGTGAACTCCATCCTTGCTGATACCTTTCGTTTCCAGTGTATTATTAAAAAAAAACAACATTTTTTTAAACGCCACTCAACTCTGTTGCCACATTATCTAATGCTTTTTTAGATTTATATTTTGGTTGTTTTGCTGCAACCAAAAAATCTTGAACTGATGGAGTTTTGCAAAGTGCAACCTTGAGAGGTGACAATTTTTGTTTTAATTTCTGACGCAGATTCCAACAAAAAATTAGCGGTTTCAAAACCGCTATTTCCTGGATCACTATTGTTATGCCCAACAAGCATAAAAATTTTGTCAATCTTGTGATAAATTCTCTTTGTTTTACAAGATTGGATAGGTCTTGAAATTCTGCTTAAGGATAAGAGTGTACAGCTGTGCTTGGGCTGAGATCTTCTGCTTGAACATTTGTAGGTGCTATCCGAGGGAATGAGTGTCTTTGTCGAACTTGCTATAAACTTACAAAAAAAATCATGCTTTGTTGTTGCTTCTTTTCAATTTTGCTGTTTTCATTTGGTTTATCAACTAGTTTCTTTTTTTGTTGTCGGAGGAAAGCAGTTTCATCTTTCAATTTTATTAACAGTTTTTTCAATTTCAAAAATTCACTTATCAAGTCGGCTTTCTTCATTTTCTCGAAGTCTTTCCTTTTCTTTCATTAATTTCAAAAGAAGCCGTGGTTTAATTGTTTGTTTTACAGAAAGCGCAGGCGACTGACTTCTTTGATTTCTTCTATCACTTAAAACATTTTATAAGAATAAATAGAAAACAGTTAAGTGGGGAGGAGGACTGTGACTTTTTCTCCAATTTAGGGGGGAGGGGGGTAGCCATAGTAACTGTTCAAATCTTACAATTTCAAAGTTTAACAACGTTATTGAAGAATCTCATCATGAACTATAGTGTTTTGCGGGTTAAAAAACATGTCCCTCTAAAATACACCGAAACTTTTATTCCTCGGTGAAAAAAAATCTTCGCTTCAGTAGGCCTGTGCTAAGAAACAATTTCTGTTTTCTTTTTTAATCAATCAAAACGGTTAAATTTCATAAAGATAACCTAAAGTTACCCAGTGCATCGATTACCGATAAATCCCAGTGAAAAAACAAGAAGTTCCGGCTAAAACAATTTCCCGCCACTTAATTAAAAGAAATTGCGGGAAAACCCCTATATCTGCTCCTTCCCGTCAAAATTATCATTTCCCAAAAATTAACAGGATAGCACCATGAATACAAGAATAAAACATATACTACTATCCCGATTGTTTTCCTTCGAGAAAAAAATCAAGCAGTTCAACTAGATAAATCGGATGCAAACTCAGCGCTCAAAAAACACTCCCTGTATCATTTTCTCAAATTTCTGCGTTGAAATCTATGAATCAGTTTTTACCGATTGCCCCTGTTAAATTTCTCACTAATGTCCCGATTAGTCCGGTCTTTTCCTGTATAAATTGTTCGCTCTTAAATTGCCTTTTCCCATTTATTAATTTCCAGTTAGCACTGCATCTTCAGGTAATTAGCCCCGTCAGTCCAGATAAGTACCCAATTGGGTTCCACTTTTCCTGGAAAGCTCACAAATACGCTCCCGGCTATTCCGCTAGTATTCAGTTTCGTACCATAGTTTACCAAAAGTTTATAATCCCGATTGGAGTGCTGTCAATCTTCCCACTGGGATATGAGGGAACTTTAGAGGGAAAACTACCGGGAGTTTATCATAACTACCCAGAAAATAACTAACTACCTATAGCAGTGATATCCGTTAGGACCATATGAATCAAATAACTCAGAATCGTTCAAAATGAGATCAGCTGAGTTTGAGAAAAAAATTCCGATAGGAGAATCATGTGAGATCACAAATTCATTTAAACACATTCAGCCTCGTTTCAAAAGGAAAAAGAGGTTCTATGCTACTTCACTCGTGATCTCTAATTTGTGTTTGGCTTTCTTATATTTCAAAACAGAGCTGTTTTTATTCATCTCTGGTAGGTGCCAAAATGTTTCTCACCGATTGGCATAATACTGCTCAAATTGTTTTTTAGTAAATACAAATTGCCATGGAGTTTTGGTAGCACTGACAATTAAAATTTTCATTTAATTTCAAAGAGAGGGATGGTATTTCAGCTTCCAATTACAAAAACTTTGCTTTTTATCGACAAAACGACAACAAGGACTGCATATTATGTTTCACAATTTTCTGTTTAACGAAATCAGAAGCTATAAATAGTTTTAGTGCCCAGGTTTAGACCTCGACTTAAGAAAAGACTTCATAGTTCTAGTAGGGTCCAGCTCCTAGTTAATACACAGTCCAGCTCCTAGTACAATAAATACACAGTCCAGCTTCTAGTTGAAGTCGAGGTAAAGTCTTTTCTTGGGTTCAAAGAGGGTCAATTGATAACAAATTGAGGTCGAGCATGGTCTTCTAATAGGTCGAGCATGATCTTTTCATGAGTCGAGGATTGGATTTTTGTGGGATTAGTTAACTTTTCTACACTTCTTTTTGTAAATGTGTAACATCTACCAGCAAAGCCAAAATAGCGTCGCAACAGGCAGTTCACCTTTAGAAAAATGGTGGAATTTCGCCTCATATTTTTAAGAAAATTTGAATTCATAAGATAAATTAGTTTTCGCAATTAATCTGTTTTGAGAATTTGGTCGGCTGATTTCAACTAGTTAAAAAGCTCTAACAATTGACTTTTCATCGGCAATGAACCTATTGAGTTTTAATTCAGTTCAATTGATTCTAAATTTTTTTTTTAAGTATATTTTTAATAGCACAGTTCGTTCTTCGATAACATATGAGAAACATTGAAAAATTTAAACGGTCGAACCTGTTGACTACGTTATAAGCATTAGCGAATTTTCAGTGCAAAGGTACTTTTTGGGTCCAGTGGGGACAGTTTAGGTCGAGCTAAAGATTAGTATCATATTTGGGTCGAGATAAAGTCCAGCATCCAATGTTCTGGGACGAGTCAAAGTCTGGTTGAACGATTAAGTCCAACTAAAGTATTTTCATGGGCTGTTTGCGTCGAGCATGGCTTTTAATAGCACTTTTCGGTCGAGTGCGGTCTTTTCATAAGTTGAGCTCTGAACCTGGGTGGGAATTGGCACAAAAAATAGAGTTAAATCAGCTGTGAATTTTGAACAAATTCGTACAAGATAACCATCCGGTTTCGACTAGGGTTAATAATTGAAATTGTTATTTTTTCCCAATTTTCCATTTTTATTGTCTATCGAATTCAGGAACGGCTGTTGGAATTGAAAACAACTTGAAAGCAATATCACTTTTAAGGTTTGCCGCGTTCAATCGTTATCATGACTTTATGTAGGAAAATTTAATGAGGAGATCAATTGCGAAAAAGAACATAACTCGTACCTCAAATCAAACTTGAGGGTTCTTGAAGAACTTTTCAGATAATTGCTCAGATGATCAACAGGAAAGTTTATTTGAACGTTTTTGAAGTGAAACAGATCAGTTATAAGGTAAGTTTCCGAATGACAAAAACAGTTGATTTGATATCCAAAAACTATTATGGAAAATTTGCTTGCCTCAATGCATGTGAACAAATAGCAAAATCTTCGCTTGGAAAACTATTCCCCAATATGTGCAGCCCAATTGTTGTTTATTAACTTTTATATAAATTTTGAGAAAAACTCAAAAATTTTTTTAAAAAAAAACAAATCTACCCGTACCTAACTTTCAGAGTAATTCAGTACTGAATCAGGAAGTTTTTCAGAAACAATTCAGTACTGATTCAGAGTCTGTTCATGTCACATTTGGCTCTGAAATTCTCTGATTCAGACTCTGATTCAGACTCTGAATCAGACTCTGAAATATTCTGATTCAGAATCTGATTCACACTCTGAATCAGACTCTGAATCAGACTGTGATTTTTCTCTGAACTAGGCTAAATTCATAACTATGTTCGTGAGCCAAGCCAGATTTTATCATTGCTTTTGCTCTCAGGTCCTTAAAATATACAAATTCATACAATACCTGTAGAAATTGAAGAAATTTATAAAATAGGTTGTCGGAAATCTCCTCAAGTCAAGTTAAAGACTGACTTTTTGAGATATTCCCTTATGTTCTGTGTGGTTTAAACCCTCCTCCTTTTTCATTCCGGGCTGGGGACCTGCAGTGGCGGAGTTACTAAAATTAACTATAGGAAAACTGACTGGTATAGCATGCTAAAAAAAACCAAGCTTGTAAAGTTTTCCAAAACAAAAAGACAAAATTAAACATCAAAACAAGACAAAACTAGATGAAAAGATCATATAGCTCGAAGATTGTCTGAAATAGCCCATACAACTAGAAAAAAACTGAACTATTTTACAACAAAAATAGAACTTATTTTTAAAAATGATTATAGACAAAACTTCTTTAAATAATGACAAATAATAATCCACTTTCGACCATAGAATTCAGTCACAATTATTGTGGATATCTTTTACTTTCATTGTCGAATGGGTTTACGTTTAGTGAAGAGTATTCAAAAAAAATTGTTTGAAAAATTGAAAAATTCTCTATTGCAAACGCAACTTCTTTAAAAAGTGACAACTTTTTTCAAATAATTTTATTCTGACCAAATTCTTTGCAGATTCAGAGTTCAAAGAGCCCACACAACTGGTTCTAAAGCAAAAACTCCGGAAAACTGCAATATTTCTCCTCTATACCAATAACACCGAGAAAATTGCAACTTTTTAAATAATGATAACTTTTTTCAAAAAATAGACTTTTCTGATAAAATGTTTTCTGACCAAGTTTTTGCAGACTCACAACTCTAAGCATCCGTACAGCTGCATTGAAATCAATTCTAATTACTAAAAGTCTTCTGAGTTTTAATATGTTTCCACAAAAAAATTTTCAAAAAGCCTTTGAATAACGGTTAAATAGCCGAAAAGATGTTTTTTTTGTACTTTCCTGCAGTGTTGTGAAAAGTTTCTGATTTTTATTTTGATCCAGAGCTGATTCAGAATTGCACTCTGAATTTTGTTCTGGTTCAGAGAAATTCAGAGGACATAGATTCTGAATTTTGCTCTGATTCAGTGAGGAATCAGAATCAATACAGAAACTGTTCTGAAAACGTTCTGAATCAGTACTGAAAGTTAATTTTATTCTGAAAATGTTCTGATTCAGTTCTGATGCCGACTGAATGGAAGGTACGGGTATCTATAACAACAAGTTTTAGTCATTATTTCATGTGCTTTGTGCCTTTGCTAAATTTACCAAGGTTTGTGCTCTATTAGAAATAGATGCCAAACATATTAAACCATATCAATTATAAACAATCAATTGTATTTCAATTTCATATGGGTTGATCAAATAGACGAGAGGTTTGATCAAATTATCAAACTGTATGATCAGCAGTTATTCGTTCAAATGGTTAGTTCAGTTATGGCTTTAAATGTCGTTTGAATTTACAAATCAGTTTCCGCATTATTCACATTTACTGATACTAAATTCGACGATACGCGAGGACAAGTCAACCACGTTATTTTAACATTAATTTGGATTCGCCTCTTCTTCCTCGATTTCGACTCTATTCAACTGATAATTGGGATAACACACCTTTATATCGAAACCGTAAATTGAGATGTCCAATTGGGCCATCAATCCTTTTACTCATTTTATTTTGACGTAATTTATTACTTATTTGGTAGCCAAAAAACCTTATATATCAATTGATTAGAAATAGATTTTTGAGCATAATAAGCAACGAAGACTGTTTCAGTTCACAAATTGTGTCTGAGAACTGACGCAAAGAGATTAGATGCGGAGTCAAAAATCGACAGCAAAATATTACCCGGGTCGAGGTGTCACCGCCATTCAACGCAAAGTTATGAAAAATAATCGGTGAATGCGGAAAATTTTGCAAGATAAGCGGTGAATGCGGTGAATTTACATAAATCAGGCGGTGAATGCGGTGAAACAACCTTAATCGCCTGATAGCGGTGAACTTACATAATTTCACCGCTGAATTTAGCGGTGAACTTACATATATTCACTCCTTCGAAAACGCTTCGATTGTCTTTTGTTCAACGAAGTTAAGATGCATTTATTAAAAGACGCACGCATAATTTACCCACGAATAATCATACATTTTTTGAAACTTTTTTTAAGCGCGGAATTTATGAAATTTTACAGTAGAGTGAGCGGTGAACTTACATATTTTCACCGCATTCGCCACATTTCACCGCTAGAGTTTGTAATTTGAACGCTTATCTTACAAATGTTCAACGCGTATGTTTTGCAAAAAGGAGAGTGATTGTGATTTAAATTCAAAACAAATATGCTTGATCTTTGTGAGAACTGGCGCAATGGAAGAACAGGTGCCGGGCATGCAGGAGGTGAGAGGTTTGAATCCGTGCCAGGACGGAAACTAGCTCTTGCGGTGAACTTACACAATTTCACTGCATGCACCGCATTTCACCGCAAAATTATGTACACAATTTGCGGTGAAAAACCAACTTTTCACCGCTTATCTTACATATTTTCCCGTTTTTTGCTCCACCCGGGTAGGTAAAAATAATTTTGTTACATGTTCAAGTTGAAACGTAGGATAAGCGTTTTGTGGACAAGCTAAAATACTCGTCACATTTTCTCCCTTTGCTTCAGTATTTTCTACTTTATCTTGTGAAAAACAAAAAAAACTAAACGTGGAAATCAAAATTTTCGTCTCTGATTTTCATAGATATCGGAAACTAGTCTGAATTTTCAGCGCTCAAAATTTTGTCCTTAGGATCATCACGGGAGAATCCAGAATTGATCTTCAAACGGAGTTGTTTGCAAGTAATAATTATTTAAGCATTCTTTCATTTCATATTAACTGACAAGTTGCCTACTTTTGCATAATTTATTTTTCTGTACCAAGGAAAACAAAGACCATAACTTCAAATAACAGTGACCAACGGTTGTTCCGATTTTCCGGTTTAAATATGCATCAAGGATTGATTATTCTAGCCAACAAGTCCATTGATAATGCAAACTTTGCGCTAGTTTGAAGTACCTTTGCTGTTGTCCTGACTTTGGTACAGCTCTAGTCTTAAACTGTATAAAGAAAAAAGGTGACAGCTGTGAGCAAAACTATTCAAGAAAAAATATTAGTAGGCCCTATTGTTTGCCATGCAATTTGAAACCCAAATTTGACAATGCATTAATAGTTTGATTTTTTTTCGTATGACCTAATTGATGAGCTTTACCATGTATGACCCCAAAAAGTGTCATTTGAAAAATTAATTGGGCGTGGCATAACCTAATAAATGTTTATAATTATTTCAGTACTTTTAATTTTTTTATAAAATGCAAAGAAATTGTTATGTCAGACTAAATGAATAGGACAAATGTGCAATATGAGATTCAGCAGATGAAAAACAACGACCAAAGGGTTAATGCCATGTGTCTTCCGCATGCCGTTGGAAGGCACAAAAAATTCAAAGACTGTATTGAAAATTCTTAGTGCTAAAAATCAGTAGTATTGGCTATAAATTCGTTAAAAAATTATGAAAATTGAATAAAAGAAGTGTTCAGATTATTTTTAAAGGCCTTTTGTTTTTTCATGAGTCCATTTTGTTGGTAATTGACAATTTCAAATTTTTAATCACAGTAACCTACGGACGAATTAACAAATTGCATGTCATCTGCTTGTTGATTCAAATTTTTCAATGACAGTGATTGTAACAAAAATATTGGAAAACAATTTTTCTTTAGCGAGGTCCTTATTGTAAAGTATCTGGCAATCTACACGCTTTTTAATTAAATCTAAGTTTTATCATAAAAATAAGCCGAGTTTTGGAAGTCGTCAAGAGTTTTTATTTTAAAAAATTGTTTTTTTGTATTCTTTTATTATCGGACACAGAAAAAAATGAAGCTGTTGTAATCGTGAGGAAATGCAACTTGCCAAGAATTGCCAAAAATGCATTAGAGCCACCGAATTTTTAAAAATAAAGAGTTTTATGAGCTTCGAAGTCTTCCCTCCGGTGTGGTAGCTTAATCTTAATCCGGTGCGCTGATTGTTTTCTGAATTGTTTATGTTTCCTTTGGTTTTATGTTAATAAACTTTTTTGTCAGAAATGCTCTGAAAACCCAGCGCATTTAATACATAATTTCAACGCATTTTTTTAACAAAAAGATAATTATCGATGTACGAATATAATAATTGATGAGAAAATCAGGAACCAGTGCTAAAAAGCATTCAGATGCACTGAAAAATTTTTAAAATGCGCTGAATTTGAGCACATTCCTTACAATTTTTAGCTCATTTCAGCGTATCAATATGTGAAGATTTGGACCTGAATTTCTAAATATTCAGCGCATTCAGCCCTTTTCAGTGCATTTAGTGCATTTCTTACATAATTTCAGTAAATTCAGCGCATTTCTCTCAAAATAACGAACTGATACGGAGCTGATATATTGATCCGGGAAAAACTTTTTCCTTATCTTTTGCTGTAACAACTGAAACTTAGGCCCACCTAAAACGCAATATTAAAAAAATGATCTGTGAGAGAATTAGCGAGGTCTTCTGCGAACGCAGCTCAGTAAAACAAATAATTTGTTCACGGGTGAGAAAATTTCTTCAAGTTCCCAATTTTTTCAGTTCAAAAAATTAATTATGAATATAGTTGACTTCCTGTTTGTTAAAAATGTCCACAGTTTTCGTTTAATTTAATGATTGTTCATATTTGCTTATTCGTGTTAAAATCATTACATAGCACGGACAATAATTATCTTCATAAATACCGACAATGACCGACATTGACACGATTGAGAACGTTCTATTTTACACACAAGTTATACTTGGTTCACTCGTTTTTATCTTCAACTTCGCCATTTTTTGCATTCTTGTTACGAAAACCAAAAAGAAAGCTACCGACACTTTAGTTTTGACCAATCTGTTCATGGATGCTCTGTATGGATTATTAATGAGCTGTGTTCAATCAACTTTTGTTAAAATGGATAATATTGACACAGTTTTTGTGTCTTTAACTTATTATATAGAAGATTCGCTTATATTTTTTTCATTGGCCATGCTAGTTTTAATGACATTAAATCGTTATTACGCTGTTGTTCGTCCTGTTCGATATAAAATATACTTTAAAAAATCGAACGTTTACAAAATGTTGTTTGGTGTATCGTTATTAACTCTTATTGTGTTTTTTGTTTTGTCAATACCATTTTGGAAAAAAATTGCCGGTCATTTAGACGATAGATTTCAGTATAATTTTCTGGTATCATTGCTAATTTGGTACCCTATTCAACTGGTTTTGGACATTATTGTCGCCATTATTATGGTTGTTATTTACAGATCAATTGCGATAACTTTGGGCGAAAATTTTTGGACGCCCCTTATGAAAACAATCAGATCAGGGTTTAGAATACTGATGACAAAATGCGATTGCTTTAGAAATGATAGAAATGAAAACTTAGAAATGGTTGTCATTACGGAAACTAAAACCGATTGTGAAAACTCTCAATTTCAAGTTGAATCAACAATTTCCACCAATCAAAATGAAGAAGAGCATAAAAATTTGTTGAACAAAACTGGCGACGACAGTTGTACAAACCAAGTTGAACAAACAAGTTCTTCAGCGCCTGGAAAAATATCAGCAAATTCAAATTCCCAAAAACGAACTGAAAGTTTTGAATCGCGTTCTGGGTCCGGAAATGCCGACCAGAAATCCTCGGAATTTTTTCTCTCAGCTAGTCAGTGCCGAACTGATACCGAGAGAAGCCGTCTGTCAAGTACAAGCTCAACTTTCTCAAAAGATCCTAAGAAGGGTTGCGATCGAAAAATCAGCACCGAAAAAGTGAACGACAAGACTAAACAGAACAGACGAATAACCTCATCGTTCTTTTTTGTCGGATTTTCCTTCATCGTGACTGCGATTCCGACTTCTGTTTTCATTATTTTGTTGTTTGTTCTCGCGATGGCAACGAACAACTGGGATTTGGTTTTGGGAAGCTATATGAGTCAGATATTATATGGGACTGTGTTCCTTATTAATCCATTTTTATATATGTTTAGTAACCATTACGTCATGGAAAAGTTGAAACGTGTGACGAGTCAGATTGTCAAAAAACTTTCTAAATACAACTAATTTGAAAATTTCTATAAAATTTTGCTGTATTTACGTGCTTAGTCCTTATAAAAAATAATAACGGATTGAAACTTTTAATTTTCTAGAGTAGATTATTGCGTGTGCTGTCTAAGACGGGATGGTAGTACTGCTAAACCTTGTGAGTTTTAAACCCGATCCCGACTCGGGTTATCGTAAGACAGGAAAGCGTCCCATAGTTTTGCTACATAAGTTAATGCAAGTTTTTAGGTCCAATTTTTGTACACTGTGCACCATTATACGGTTAATCTCAAGATGTTTTTTAAACATCTGGTCATTGTTTCAGCAAAAAAAAAACAGTTTCAGATTTGCGATGAATGTGTTGAGAAAAAATTTCAAATGCAAAGCGCTCGCTACTGTTTTTCTGTTAAGAGTGAACGAACTGAAAACGAACTTTTGTGAAAGTTGTGAGGTGTTTTGTAACCGCAAAGCTTGCTTAATTAAACTCCTCGTCAGGGCTTCGAAACCGATACTGCAACCGGAATTATCACTTTGGTATCAAAAATATATGTACTGCACAAAGTGTCCTCTTTAAACGTCATTTTTGCTCTAAACAGTTGATTTTTGCTAAACGTGACAACTGGCGCTAAATTTTATAGAATTTAACGAGTTCTTATTTTCTCCCTTTTCACAAGATTTTAAATCAAGATAGAACACACAATACATACGCGGGTAACTGAAAGGATAAATAGCTCAAGCATCTCTGGCAAAGGTGAGTATGAGTTCTTCGAGACATAGAACAAGATTTATCGAAAAAAAAGACAACAAACTTGAGTTCGGACATGAAATGACTCGTATTTTCGGTGGCAATAGAATAAGACGTGCAAGGGGATGGATGATATAAGACGCCGAAATTTCAGTTTAACTTAGAAACTTGAAGAAATTGCGAAAAAAGTTACAAGTAATGCACGTGTGCATTAATCAAAGATTGTCGGCAATTTTTTTTTAAAAGAAATAGAGGGTTAGCTAAAGAAATGGTCAAAAAATGGTGTCGAGATCAATCCAATCACGATTTTATGGATAATATTAAAAAAATAATTAGGAAAAAAAGGCAGTTCTATGCGGACATTTGGATGGAAAAGTAGTAAAAAATGGGTTGAGAATTTGACTCAGATATTTTCCGACTTTTTAAGGAGCTACAAAAACTTTCCAAGGAAAACCAAATTTGGAATCCAGTTCTCATATTTTAGTTGGCTTTTTTTCAAAAATCAAAAAAAGTTCCCGCTCCTCGGTGGTAAATTATTTGTGGTTCCAGGAGGACTTGATAAGAAAATATGACAAAACAAATTATTTTTCCAATAATACGATTTTATTCATGCAGCTAAATTGACTGATTGGGTTGGGTTCACTTGAATGATAGAAGTTATTCCCAAAATCAATGTTTAAGTGTGCATCTTTTCCAATGAGAACAGTATCCAATAAAAACCTTTCAGATGATAACCAAATTTTTTTGCTAACCAAATCAACAAAAAGTTTTAATCTCTCATGTTATGGACAAGAACTCTCATATTATGGATCATTGACTTCATAAACCTAAAATGATTTAAAAGATTGGCAAAACTATAAATTTACCATAAACGAAAGTTCTATGACTAAAACTTTTCCTTGAATGGAAGTTTTACGAATACTCTTTTTCCATTAAATGGAAGTTCTATGGTTATTACTTCTCCATAAAGACAGAAAGGAGGCATTTAAAGGGTCTTGGTTTTTCGTGAGTCCTCATGAGCTTCTTAAGCTACAAGGAAAAACAGTTTTCACTGTCTTTCTTGCGGAATAAGCACACGTGGAGGTTCTGTTTTCCAAGACATGATATATATATATATATATATATATATATATATATATATATATATATATATCGATAGCTAAAACCTAAAGTCTCGGATAGGCCATGAAGGTATAGCAAATCTAAAAAGCAAAGAAACAAAGCACAATTAAAATACACCACATGGCAGAACTCAAACATAGACCATATTAGCCCTCAGTATATATTCGGTTCACAAATCTAATTTAATTTATCAGTTATATCGTTTGAGACAATCAGGTTTAAATTATGATACAAAATCTCAAATTTTTCATGTTGAAAATCGTAAATGATCAGGTTTATTAATCATCAAACCCTCGCATAATGTGTTGTATTGCAGAACGGCACTCATACTGACGTTAAGTCAGTGCTGAAGCTTAAAAAATGGTAAAAAATTTTTGTAACAAAACTGTTTTTCTCTCAGGCCTAAATAGTAAATTTTTTGTGAACGTTACCGGTGATAAAGCATTTAAATTTCTGATTTCCAGAGAATTGATCGAATATACTTTTTTCAATTTCAAATTGCATACATCACGTCTGACTAGTTTAGTAGGCACCACAAAACGTAATAAAAAAGCCTCCAGGGACTACCAGCTTTGTGTTCAATTTGGTTTATAAATTTTTTTCTTTTAAAATAAGCAGTTTCACTGATTCCAATCACATTGAATTACAGATAGGTTTCAGATACTACAAAAACCAACTCAAATTAGCTAGTCGGCATCAAAAAACTTCGTCTAGTTTCCCATTACGTTAAAAGTGGCATTTAGTAAGCGCTCTAATTTATTTATTCTTTATGAATTTTTGTGACTACCACTATTGCATAATTTAATGCAAAAAGTTGTGATCTGAGGCTCAGATTTCAGCTCATTGTAGAATAGGCATTTTCCAAAACATCGCACAATTGTGATGTCTAAATTTTAGATTGGCAAAAAAAATTGTATGAACTTCTGTGACTACATCTTTTTCATAAATACGTTATCACTGAAGAATAATATTTTTCGATTTTTGCTCACTAAATGTATGATATAATTTTTTTGCTCTTTGTGTTAGACCTTTTCCTGATTTGCCCTAACTTTTTTAAAAATACAACTCTCATTTTATGAAAGTTTTATGATTACAACTTTTCATAGACGCCATAATTTTAAGTTGTAATTTCATAACTTTTTGAATTATGGGGTCAGCGCGGGCATATTTGATGAGGAAATTCCTATGATGAGTATCTGGTTCTTATATCTTATAAAGACCAGAATTTAGTGCCCGGAAAGTAGATGAGTGAAGTGGCAATAGGGTTTAAAGTTCGACATTGATTTATTTTTTGCCGTAAACAAGCAAAAAATCTTTCATCAAAGACTTCAAAAATCTCTATTTCAAATCAAAAAAACATTTGGAAAAATTTACCTGCAAATTTATTTTTGAGTAACATCCATTATTCGCATGCGGTCGGTCATTGTGTTATAATAATATCTTGTTGAACAGAGCTGTTGAATATCGTGTCATATAAACAATTGAAAAATCAAATTGGAACCAAGAGCTCTTTGTTGTTTTGATCACACGTTACTTCAAATATATTAACTTTTCTCATTTTGAAGAAACACTTCCCCCACTGTTTTGTCCATTCTGTCTACTCAACTTTGATTTGTCAATAAATATCTTGTCAGATTATTTCTTACAGGAAACTATCAGATCAATTGTCGAACATAATTATTTACATAATGCAAAATCTTCTCAAGTACAATTTTCACATGGCCATGTATGGTTACTTTCAACTAGTGTCGAGCGGGAAGCAGCTAAAGGTGAACACAAAGGGCTCAGCTAGGTTTAGGTTGACACTAATTTAACTTTCATTGAGGACTATTGATGGTAATCTGTTACTCCCAAAAATTTTTTTACGTAATCTTTTCTTCCATAGCTTACAAAGCCAATTCTTCTAAGAATAAGCGCACATTATTGGGATTTCAATTTAAAAAAAAGTATTGTTATTTTTGAAGAAAAAAGGACAGCCAATTCTTGTTGCGTCTGCATTTGTTCGTTCAGATTGTTATGTTTACATCAGATATTTTCATTCCACCCGAGAGCTTCCAGCTACGGTCAATTTTTTTTGTATGCACCTGATTTATCCGTGTTTTTTAGCGTAAAATAACAAAACTGATAACATAACATATTTAAATAGAAATTGAACCTTCACTCGCCATTAACTTTTCGGCTGGGGCATGCAATGTTTTGGGCTAGAAGCAAAAAATCTGCAGCGATATAACCACTGATTTTAAACAGAATCAGCTAATTTCACTTTTTTAAGACAAAGTTTCTATGCAAAATATGCTTTTTCTCTATTTGAGAAAAAATTTGTGCGCTTTGCCGATAGTATATAAGTTTCAATAAAAAAAACTGCCACGGAAAAGAGAGCAGAACAGTTGAAAGACCCATGAGAAAAGTCCATTATAACTTTTGTGATCTTGATTAAGACTTGCCCTCAGGGGAAACTGCAAACTTACAAAAAAATTTCCGTATTGCACTTTTTTCCAATTTGGTTTTATTTAAACCAATGAGCAAAAAAATTTGAACTTAGAGCTATTTTCTCTCAGTACATTTTGCCCACTAAAAATTTTTTCACA
Source organism: Convolutriloba macropyga (assembly GCF_964194025.1). NCBI lineage: Eukaryota > Metazoa > Xenacoelomorpha > Acoela > Convolutidae > Convolutriloba > Convolutriloba macropyga. The sequence goes on along the minus strand of NC_134481.1, from coordinate 8,714,822 downwards.
CTGTACAAAACCTGTGCGTCAATTTTGATCACATTTTATCTCATGCATACTATAATTTCACAATGTGACGAAATTGTTTTTTATTACAAATTTAATCTAATCATCTTTGATTTGTCACATAAAATCTTGAGGGATTATTTCTTACAGGAAATTATCAGGCGATTGTTTAAAATTTGTATTTACACTGTGCAAGTTCTTATTAGGCAGAGTTTTATCATGCCTTGTCTGATTACATTCAACTGTTGCTAGGCTAGGACCAGCTATAAAAGAAGACAAAAAACACCAAACTCAGTTCGTGGTCTCTTCTGTCGTATTATTGGAACAATGTTTTTTGGAGCTCAATTTTCACAACACAAAATTTTAGACGAGTTTTCTAATATATCCCTTTGGGGTTAAATTTGACCGAGAGATCAAATAGCTTCATCCACTTAAGTCAACTTGAGCTTTTCAGATTTTATGCTTTTTACATATTGAAAATTTTTAATATTCAGATTAACCAGGCATTCACAGAAAAACTATTTTTGTTCCCAACATATCTTATCATGATTTTCGTTTTAAAAATTCCTATAAAAAACACGTTAAATTGCTAATATAGTATCAACAGAAACAGAATAGTCCATTAGCTTTTTCCAAAATTTAGATTTAGAACACAAATAGGACGACGAGAGAAATTTTGTTAAGGTTGCATTTTCGTTATGTTTTCTACCTAGTTTTCCGTAGATAGTTACTTCGAAATCAGATTTCGAAACATGGAGTTGAGTTTTATTCTTTATCTACAGTTACCGTCGATACAAAACAGATTCAGAGTAGGTCAGTAAAAAAGCTATTCTGGCTCACATTTTGTCTTTTTGTCTTTGGCAATTATATTTTGAAATAGAACGTTTTGTTTGCACTTACCGGATCTTTGTTCATTATGATTGTTCGCATGTTCTTTCTTCTGAACAATACCTTTAACTGCAAAGATTCAAACTTAAAATAAAAACAAAAAAAGTTTTGCTGTCAGAAAATCAGAAACGTGGCAAAGATTTGTGGTTTGATGCCAGGTACTGGAAAAAAAAGTTTGCATTCTTTTGAGCCTAATTCTCGTGGCTTAGCAAAAACTGGACAGAAGAATACGGTAAAATTTTGTTTAGACTAGTTTATTGTATGTTCGTAGCTAGTTTTTCCATCACGTGATCTATTTGAAAATGTCAACACTAATCATGATCCCTTATTTACTGGCAAAAGTACTCAAAGTTTGCTTTTTAACACAACATTTTACTACCCGAAGACGACTTGCCGTACAACCTTGGGTTGGGTATCGCACTTCATTGTTGCTTTGATGTTACGTAATAACTGAGACATGAGTTGCGTTGATCACACGCCGCAGTCTAAGCTTTGAACCTGTAACGCCTTGAAGCTGTTTGTGTGAGTATGAGCTCTCAACTAATCGTAGTTCGGGTTGACCACAGCGTGACCAAATTTTGCAGCAACGGTGGTACCACAAAAAAAATTCAGACTCAAAAACAAGTATATATTGCCTGCAAAAGAAGCAAAACTTTCTTTCAAATAAAAGCAGTCTGCAAACCTGAGAAAAAAAGATCAGATGAAAACTTGCCAGTCATTACGTGTCCAGTTAACCAAAACATGTCACTTTTTAATACTCACACACAACTTTTGACGATGGAATTTAGTAAAAAAAAAAACGTTGAAAAGAGTTGCTTTTATCGTGCAAAAGGGCTTACATTTTGTCACGAGTGTTCACGTAACTTTTTCCGCACCTTTGATCATGCAATTAACCCAAAGCTTTATCGTCAGCATTTTTTGTTAATCGCCTGAGACCTTATTCAAAAACTTTATTATTTTTGTTAGCATGAATTTGTGTAAACGCAGTACTGCGAATTGCCTTATAATCGGTAATTAGTGTCTAGAGTGAAATTCTATGAGTTAATCACCAATAGGGCGATTATTCTTTCTTTTCTGTCTAATTGACACTTATTTAGTCAAATATCAAAAATCATGTTTTTTTGGAAAGAGTGACTTGTAGTGTAACAAAATTGTGACTTAAAGCGCGGAAATGAGTGACGAAAGATTACAGATAAGAGATTACAGAGGAAAGTTTTTACGCTAGCCCCAAATCACGCCTTGTGAAAATTGATAGATTACATATCTAATTTTGAAGCAAATTTGAAGTTATTTAGCCTAATATCACTCGTTTCCACCATCCTCTCACCACTCTAATCATTAAATATAAGTCCTAAAGTAATGCTAAAACTGTTCTGCTAGGATTACGCGGAAGACGTTATTTGTTTTTATGCTGTGTTTCTCTATAGCAAACTTTGAACTATTTGCACAAACTTCAAGGTAAAACTCATCGAGTAGCGTGACAGAAATATTTTTCTTCGAATTGCATCAGAAAATCACGTTGTTGCGGCGATCGGGCCGACAAAAATAAACAAAAATATCTTATGACACGTTTTCCATTTACGTTCTTATATGTAGTTAACATTCCACTCGCAAACAAATCACAAATTGTTGTTTGCTAATTTGCACTCACTGATTTAGGTTATAACTACAAACAAAACAGAAATAAACAGTCAACTCAAACCAACAGAAATGGCTCAATTTGAACTTATTTGTTGGACTTTTGTAAACTTTTTCTGCCTAATTCAGTGCCAATCTCTTCCTAATTTCGGCCATTTTTCTGTACATAATCGCTCAAAAATTTTTGACTTTTTACACTCATTGATTATTAATGGTGAGCCCTCGCCACATTCGTCGTTTTACGTTAAAGTTAAAACAAGTATTCCTGGGTTCCATTTGAATTTCTGTGGGGGTACACTTATACACGCACGATGGGTGGTCACTGCAGCTCATTGCCTTGTACTGAATGAAGGTAAGCAATTAACTGGAAAAAAGGATCGGGTCTGTTTCGGTCCCTCAACTTTTTACGTCAGATTTTTACAAGTTAACTTGCTTTATAACAACTCATAATTGCAATTGAGTTCCGTAGAAAACTGGCGAGGGGGAGCATATCCCAAGTTGTAGTCCCAGACGGAATCAATGATGTCTAGACCAATGATGAACGCATCAGGGTCGTCGTCCAAATTTACATAATCTGGAAAAATCGAAAAACGGACGAAAGTCTGGACATGAAGCGCTACTTTTTGTCAGTCTTGTTAAAAATTAATACCTATCAGATGGCTTATAGCAGTCTCTCTCAAGAGTACACACACAAGTGGCAGCCTTCAAGACAGAAAGCGGCCACCCATTTGAGTTGAAAATAAATAGATAAATAGTCAAAATTTCTAATTGCGAAAAGAATTGCGCTCAGTCTTTTGCGTTTTATTTAAAACTTTTACGGTTTCAGTTATAGAAAGTCGCTGAAGATGAAGAAGTCAAATTAATTCCCTAAAGGGCAGAGTACATAATACTTAGCCAAAATTAATATTGCCATCCTTTTCTTTAAGTTTTTTAAAACTCGAAAACTTAGACTACTAACCAGTTAATAATTTGAGGATGTATAGACAAAATGAACAAATTGTGCTTAATTTTAAGCATCAAAGTAATGTGACACCATTGCAGTTAGTCAGAATTTGAACAACTGGGAGTCTGGACATGAACTTACAAAATCAGTTAGGTACGAATATCAGGTGAACTTAAATTTATATAGTATCAACGTTAAATTAAACGCAGAATTATGTAAAATCTACTCTTAGAAACGCATGCTTAGTTACTATCAACACTGTATTTCACGAAACAATCATGTAAGCTCTGCACTTAAAAAACCTAAAAATATGTCAGATCTACGCTTAGAAACGCAAAATTAAGTAAATTCTACGCAGATGAACGGTAATACATTCATTTGAACGCCTTAAGAGCAGATGTTACGTGAACACAACGCAATCACCGCCAATCATACATATTTTTGCGTTTTGTTAGTTTTGCTTCTTTGGCCCGGGAGCATGTGAACAAAGAATTCCACATGGTCTGATAACGGAAAGTGTAGTGGGACAATCCATTCTCCATGAGAATTTATTCATTTATTTGGAAAAGAGAAAAATATCAAATATAGAGGGTCATAATCCATAAGAGGTATTGAAGAACAAAAATTCCCTTTTAATTTGTCGGGCTGTTTTTCAGGCAGTGTAGTTGCGGTTGAGTATGGTGAATACAGTTCTCGGCAAAGGACCATGAGGACTGTGAATGTTGCCGACATTTTTATCCCACCTGGGTAAGTACACTATTTAAAAGCGACAATTAAAAAAAAACTTCCCAGGACTCACAGGATCAAATCAGAACAAACCAAATGTTAGGTAAGGGTTTGGACCAGAGCGTTGGGACTCATTGTGATCAATAAAAATACCAATACCGCAACCCATGAAATGAAAAATTTTTAAAAATTTTTTCAAATGATTTGACATCCATTCTTCGTTAATTGCATTTGAATTATATTCCTCTAGTCTGGAATTTGTCCCTTAAACGTAAGAAAATCGGAATTATGTTTGGCTTAAGTTAAATTGCTAAAAATGACAAAAGACCTTACGTGTTTTGCGTCCGCCTCGTTGGTATGTTCGGTCTTAAGAAACCGTTGGTATGTACGGTTTTAAACGTAAGTAACTGCTGGTATGTTATGTTTGAAACGCAGGAAACTGTTGGTATGTTTGGTTTGAAACGTAAGAAACGATCGATAAGCTCGGTTTTAAACTCAAGAAACTGTTGGCATGTTTGGTTTGAAACGTAAGAAACCATCGGTAAGCTCGGTTTTAAACTCAAGAAACTGTTGGTATGTTTGGTTTGAAACGTAAGAAACCATCGGTAAGCTCGGTTTTAAACTCAAGAAACTGTTGGTATGTTTGGTTCGAAACGTAAGAAACCATCGGTAAGCTCGGTTTTAAACGTAAGTAACTGCTGGTATGTTATGTTTGAAACGCAGGAAACTGTTGGTATGTTTGGTTTGAAACGTAAGAAACGATCGGTAAGCTCGGTTTTAAACTCAAGAAACTGTTGGTATGTTTGGTTTGAAACGTAAGAAACCATCGGTAAGCTCGGTTTTAAACTCAAGAAACTGTTGGTTTGTTGGTTTGAAACGTAAGAAGCCATCGGTAAGCTCGGTTTTAAACTCAAGAAACTGTTGGTATGTTTGGTTTGAAACGTAAGAAACCATCGGTAAGCTCGGTTTTAAACTAAAGAAACTGTTGGTATGTTTCGTTTGAAACGTAAGAAACCATCGGTAAGCTCGGTTTTAAACTCAAGAAACTGTTGGTATGTTTGGTTTGAAACGTAAAAAACCATTGGTAAGCTCGGTTTTAAACTCAAGAAACTGTTGGTATGTTTGGTTTGAAACGTAAGAAACCATCGGTAAGCTCGGTTTTAAACTCAAGAAACTGTTGGTATGTTTGGTTTGAAACGTAAGAAACCATCGGTAAGCTCGGTTTTAAACTCAAGAAACTGTTGGTATGTTTGGTTTGAAACGTAAGAAACGATCGGTAAGCTCGGTTTTAAACGTAAGTAACTGCTGGTATGTTATGTTTGAAACGCAGGAAACTGTTGGTATGTTTGGTTTGAAACGTAAGAAACGATCGGTAAGCTCGGTTTTAAACGTAAGTAACTGCTGGTATGTTATGTTTGAAACGCAGGAAACTGTTGGTATGTTTGGTTTGAAACGTAAGAAATGATCGGTAAGCTCGGTTTTAAACTCAAGAAACTGTTGGTATGTTTGGTTTGAAACGTAAGAAACCATCGGTAAGCTCGGTTTTAAACTCAAGAAACTGTTGGTATGTTTGGTTTGAAACGTAAGAAACCATCGGTAAGCTCGGTTTTAAACTCAAGAAACTGTTGGTATGTTTGGTTTGAAACGTAAGAAACCATCGGTAAGCTCGGTTTTAAACTCAAGAAACTGTTGGTATGTTTGGTTTGAAACGTAAGAAACCATCGGTAAGCTCGGTTTTAAACTCAAGAAACTGTTGGTATGTTTGGTTTGAAACGTAAAAAACCATCGGTAAGCTCGGTTTTAAACTCAAGAAACTGTTGGTATGTTTGGTTTGAAACGTAAAAAACCATCGGTAAGCTCGGTTTTATACTCAAGAAACCGTTGGTATGTTTGGTTTGAAACGTAAGAAACCATCGGTAAGCTCGGTTTTAAACTCAAGAAACTGTTGGTATGTTTGGTTTGAAACGTAAGAAACCATCGGTAAGCTCGGTTTTAAATTCAAGAAACTGTTGGTATGTTTGGTTTGAAACGTAAGAAACCATCGGTAAGCTCGGTTTTAAACTCAAGAAACTGTTGGTATGTTTGGTTTGAAATGTAAGAAACCGTCGGTAAGCTCTTTTTTAAACGTAGGAAACTTTTGGTATCTTCAATTTGAAACGTAAGAAGCCTTCAGTATGTTGGTTTGAAACGTAGGAAACCAAACTGTTTTGTTTTTAAACGTAGGAAACGGTTGACCTGTTTGGTTTTAAACTGAGCAACCCGTCGGTGTATCTGGTTAACCGTCAGTTTGTCAGATTTTAAACGTAAGAATCCTTCGGTATGTGTGGTTAACAGTCTCTGTGTTTGGAGTCAAACGTTGGAAACTGTCGATAGGTTCGATTTGAAACCTAAGAAATGGTCAGCATGCTTTTTGACAAGATTGAATCAAGCATGCTTTTTACTTTTTATCATAGATTAATCTCTTTTTACTTTTTATCATAGATTAAAGTGATTTGATTTAATAACTTCTATATTTGCTGTCCAATTCTTGATTACTTAACGTAATAAAATTTTTCTTGATCAGATTTTCTTTAAAACATGTTTGGAAATAGATTCCGTAGATTTTGATATTTGTAATTATAAATTTCGTTTGCTTAACAATCTCGCTCTCATCAATCAGCTTTCCATGTATCTTGGTCTCTCATTTGCTTTCCCTTAAGGCAAAAAAGAGTTCATACTATTTTCAAAAGTTAACATAAAACTTTGAAAATATAAACATACCTCAAAAAAAATTTGATGTTATCTTCTTTCGTTCTGTCTGGCTCTTAATTCGTGGATTATAAATGCAACTGCAAGGAAGTTGATAAAATTAGAGACTGAATCCTCGTCAATGTTGATCATTTGCAATTTTAGCGGCATACCATCAGTCGTCTTCAAAATTCTTACTGCTGCTATTAAATCAAGTTTTTTTTTAAAGAAGTTGTGATCAGTCAAACAAAAAATAATTTAAAATCATCATAAGCTGGTATCAATTTGAATATTTTCAATTAATAATTTCAATTAGCTATAACTACTTTTTAACTGATTATAGTGATGACATCTTGCGGAAACATATTCAATGCCCGATTGACAAAGATTTTCAATGTTTCCTTTATTTATCACTTAAAACATGCAAAACGTAAGGAAAAACTTCCAAAGGCAATATTATGTCCCTGAAACGCCCTATTTTAAGTTTCGTTTGTACAATCATATTAATTTAGGCTGTGGATTTTGTCAAAAATTAAAGTTGTATAAAGCATTTTCATCGTGCCAACAGATGCTTGCAACAGTTGCCATCTAAAATGCAAACCCGGGTCGCGGTGTCAGCGCTAAAATCGCTAAAAGATGTAAGATTTGCGGTGAATTTGAGTAAAAGTGTAAGATTTGCGTTCAATGCGATGAATGCGGTGAAAAAAAAACTTTTAAGCGGTGAAAATTTTTTTTTTCAGCGATTAAGAGGTGAAAGAAAAATTTTCACCGCTACAAGCAGGATGCGGTGAAAAAAAAATTTCACTGCTACCAGCAGAATGTGGTGAAAAAAAATTTTCAACGCTACCAGCAGAATGCGGTGAAAAAAAAATTGTTCACCACTAAAATCGCAAATCTTACAAATATTGACCACGCTAATTTCAACGCTTATGTTATATTCACAGGAAATATCATTGAATTAGGTGACAGATGGCGCAGTGGATTACGAAGTTGGTGACACGCATGAGGTAGAGGTTCGAACCCTTGTACGGCAATTTCTTTTTTGTAAGAATTCCGGTGAATGCGGTGAAAAAAAATTTTTCACCGCAAAATTCAACGCAATTCTTACGAAAATTCACCGCTTTCAGCGCATTGAACGCTAAAAGATGCGGGCGTTTTGCGGTGAAAAAAGTTTTTTTCACCGCTATTCACCGCTAATCTTACATTATTTTTTGTCAAAACCTCGACCGGGGAAACTTATTATTCAAAATATATAAAAGCGAAAAACAAAAAAGTAGACAAACTAATTCTCCTCAAGACTCTTTTTTAATGTTGCCTGAAACCACTAAAACTTATGAATTTAGCGTCTTCTTTAAAATATCCGAATATTATGATTCATTAAAATTTGCAAGAAAAAATGTTTTTAAATGCAAACACAGGTAGAACATATATTGAGTAAATATTAATTTTTAATTTGTGCATGCATTGTGGTGGAAACTTACTGTTGAGCAGAGATCGCACCTTGCTATCCTTGCTATGTTTTCCAATATCACTATTATATCTTGATTACCTGCTACTTATTTACTTATTTTTAAAAATGAGTACCAGAGTCTGATAACTTTTATTATTTTTTTGTTCTCTATTCTTTATGATTTTCCTCATTTTTGCAGTGAAAAAAACATTGTATTCTTTGTTATTTTCTTTCTCTTAATCTCAACATTACTTTATCCAAAAATGTAAATTTTAAGGTGATGCCGATAATTAAAATGAAATTGCGAATATCTCAATAATTCCACAATATTGTCAGATTTTTAAACATTGCTAGAAATGGCAACCTCTATTTATTAAACAGATCAAAATTTTTTATCGCACTGTTTTTCAAACTTAGAAAGTATTTTGAATAAAATTGAGATTAATCTTGATGGGATTACATTTACTCTTGATACAATAACCTTGAAGCTTGAACGTGCAAATTTAGATTTTTTCAACATTATGATTCTTCTGAAAAATCAATCGAGCGAAATTCACGCAAATTTTAGCGAAAAGTCAGTAATGACTTAACAGTTTTGCATTTGAACTGACAGAATGTTTTTTTTTGCGGATTTCAAGCCATAACGGATTTTAAGCCATAAAGACTACCAGATCAAACATTTATTTCCAACATTGGCCAAATATATACAAAGTTTGCACATTTTTAGCCTACCGTTTTTATTAAACAGAATTCTGGTACATTTCGACGTTTTTTGGTTAAGAAAAAATTTCTTGTTGATATAGCATAGCAAAAATTATTATGAAAACATCGATAGTCTTATTGCATTGATGGTATTCATGTTTGTCTCAGTTTTTGAATATTTTGTTGCAATCAAAATTGAATTTACCATATTATTGCGTGGTTAACTACAGGTACAATTTAAAAGGGTCGATAGAAAAAAAGCAATTTTTTTTGTTTCTCTTAAGCTGTTGATCAAAATATGGGCAATTAAGGAATTATTCAAGTTCACTCTGAAATAAATCGGTTCCTTCTTGGCAAATTTTTAAAAACAATAAAAAAAAGATATTTTTTAAATCTGACAATGGTATTGCATAAGACAGTGTTGACTAAGCTGCAATGTGAGCGAAAAACACAATTGCAAACGTCAAAAAATCAAAAGAAATGTCGGAAAAAGCTTGACAAAAATGATGATCATCAACGTCAAAAACTGAAACTAAATGAAGAGACTAGCAACCATTTAGACCTGAAATAGAAACAACACAGAAGATTTCAGCTGTTCTACAGTTAGTTTCCATGCAGACAATTTTCAAGAAACCTAGATTATTATATACCAAATTTTTTTTGAAATCTCAAACATGTAAATTCGAATAACCCCAAGGTTAAAGTTACATGTTGTAATATTATAAATCAAATATCCTACATCTTTCCCTTGAATAACTAAACCTAATAATAATAATAAAAAACTAAGGTTCAGTTTCTAATTCTCGTGAATTATTTCATAAAAATAATCTTTTAAAGCCTTCAATTTTTTTGTCCATTGGAACTCGTTTGTGTTTTTTTTGCATCTCTTCCTTTAATTCTTTTTTAAATTTTTTCTTTGAATTTTCATTTCTTAGAGCTCTTGGAAGTTTATTCCATTTCCGAACAAAGTTTCTTATAATTGAATTTTGACTCCATTTTGAGAGAAAAATCATATGTACAATTATTAACTTTAATTTCAACGTCTCCGATTACTCTGAATTTTTTTGGTCTTGTATGTTTGTTTGCTGGACAATATCGAAAAGTCTATTTAATGAAGTTTTTGCTATTTGAAGTTCTGCGGGAAGTATTTTATTTTCAAGAAGTAGTTTATGAGCACTGTCATATTTTGTTCGAAAAAAGCAAACTTTTATGTCCCATCTAATTTGTTTGTTTATTCTGTCAATTGAGTGGGACGGCAAACTTTGAAAAAATATTGCACTAAATTCTAAATGCGATAAAACAAGTGATCTAAAGAGATTTATTCGAGCCTTTAAAGGTATGTGATTGCGTACCAAATAAATTGATCTGATAGCTAAAGCCATTTTACTGATCACAATATTAAGTTGTTTTTGCAAATGAATTTCAATGAATTTCTGAATTTTTTCTCTAAGAACTGTTAATGTCATTATTCTGCATCCTCCAAAATTTTAAAAACATAAAAAAAATGCGATAACAAATTATTTCCAATCTTACTTCAGTCAAAATGAATTGGCTATGGCTTTGTTCATGTGGCTATTGTAGTTTTATGAAGCAGTACCCATATACATTGACATTAGAGTCGGTGTCACTAAGAACGAGAACATTTGTTTCAGTTTAGAGTCTGCAATATGTAAATTCAATTTTTAAAGCAATAACCACAAAATTTTGTTCATTATTTACATTAAAAAATTGCATGATAAGCTTATGAATAATTTGCATCTTATACTGCAAGGAGAAAAAAGTGCAAAAACATTCTACTTGTCCTTATTTTGTATCGAGTTTACGCAATTTAGCCAGTTTGGTTTTTCCTTGATAAACGCAACCCAATTTTACAGATGATTAGTCAAAAACATTATTGCCCGAACTCTATTTGATATTTCTTAGGACCAAATTCAAAAATTTAATTGTTCTTATGAACAATGATATATGAGGTCAGAAAAATGCTAATTGTCCTCGTAATCATTTCATATTGGTCTAATTGAGACTATCATTAACCTTTTTTGAGAAGGGTGGCTTAGAGTGTGGAAGCTAGTGACTTATGGCGTGTACATAAGACTGTTGCAAATTTTCTAGCCAGCCCCAAAAACACGTTCTGTGAAAATTGAGTGCACATGAATCCAATTTTGAAGCAAAATTGAACTTAAATAGCTTAGTGTAACTTTTTTCCACAAACAAGCCTGCTGCTGTAATCATAAAACATGGGTCGTGAACACTCCCCACTAAATCCAGTTTGTCAACCCAAATTTTTGTTTATTGGCCACGCAATAACTTACTTTTTGGGAAAAGGTGAACGTGCTTTTGCCCAACAAAATCTGAAGTGGGGCCTTGACTTAGTTCCCACGACTCCGCTGTTTTTTTTTAAATTCTCAGTCGTCACATTTACAATTGTCCTGTTTCAGGTTTGAGATGACAGAACCGCAGCCCCGAAAGAATATAGCCCTTCTGTTCTTAACAAGTCCAATTTGCTTTAATCATGACCACGTGGTCCCTCTTTGCGAGCACAGACTACCTATCGGAACAATGCTAGGCAAACAGAATAGTTTCCTTCTTTAGCTTCTCTTTTAATTTCCAGCGTAAATGTAAGGAAGTATGGGCCTGGAGGGGCGGATGAATGGTGTTGTTTAACCAATAAATTAGTTGAATGGCTCTTATAATAACAGAGAAATGTTTGTTTGTGAATATAAATTTCCCTAAGCAGTTCCAACGGGTGATTCCTATATGAAATTTTTATTTTAAAAATGTGAAATAAAACGAGAAAACAATGGGGCAATGCACCAAAGTCCACCCTAAAAAAAGTTCACCGCTACAAGACGTCAGAGAGAGAGAGAGAGTGTGTGTGTGGGGGGGGGGGGGTTAACGAGTTTATTGGGGCCAATAATTTCCCTTTTAGAAATTAATTTAATTAATGGAAAGTGGGATTATTGGAGTTAAAGCAATCTAGGAATTAATTATTTGTTGGAAATTGGCGCCTGTGTCCCTCACTTTTTGTTAATTTCAACCCGTCTTCCTCGCACTTCATAAATCATTTTCATAAATCATTTCCTTCCAAAAAATGCAGCAAAATTTTGTGGAGATTATCCCGCAGTTTTACTGTTTGGGATTAAAAATAACAATGATGGTTTTGTGTACCTGCAATAACATGAAAAAATATTCGAGACAGTCCTTTTTCAGTTTTCAGATTTATCATACCTTTCTGTGTATTTAGCCACTCGTTTTTTTACGTTATTTGCGCGATAATAAATTGAACGCTTGACAAAGTTTTCCTAGAATTCGCAATAACTGCAGAATTTGAGAAATTGATCTCAGAGTCAGATCAGATCAACTCAAAGGACTAAAAATGCAGTGTAACGTTTTCACTTTTTTGAGTTTTTCTCAAAAACAAAATTTTGGTGGTCAATTTTTTATGAAATTTTCATCAAAAAAATTTAAGACTAATAGTCTTCACGGAAAAAAAGCCATAATTTTTCCTTCTAAAGAAATTTGTCAAGAAACTTTTCTTTTTTAAATTTTTCTTTTTCACTTATATGTTCAATGAATGATTAATTGCTCAAGTATACCCTTGCCCATAAATGAGATCAATACATATAATCAAGGGCGATTAATTCTGATTTACGCGAATCGCTAAAAATCACTAATCAAATCGTCAAATCTAATTACAATTTCCATTGAAAAGCACTTAAACTAAGCCTTCAATGTATTTACCAAAACGCTTTCGTGGAGAAGACTGACTTAAACCCCTAAAAATAAATCAATCCAAGCCAATTTAGCGAAAATAATTTCCTTGGAATTATTCCCAGGTTGAGGTCCCAGACGGAAAGTCGATATGTCCAGACCCAGATGAACGCACGACGGGGGTGTCGTGCGTTCAAATTTACATGGTCTGGAAACAAGGAAAAACGCACGAAAGTCTGGACATGAACGCACGAATAGTTATGGGAAATAAAGCAATCTAGGAATTAATTATTTGTTGGAAATTGGCGCCTGTGTCCCACACTTTTTGTTAATTTCAACCCGTCTTCCTCGCACTTCATAAATCATTTTCATAAACCCTTTCTTTCCAAAAAATGCAGCAAAAAATTTTGTGGAGATTATCCCGCAGCTTTACGGTTAGGGATTAAAAAATAACAATGATGGTATTGTGTACCTGCAATATTATGAAAAAGTAGTCGAGACAGTCCTTTTTCAGTTTTCAGATTTTTCAAACCTTTCTGTGTATTTAGCCACTCCTCTTCTTACATTATTTGCGCGAAAAAAAATTGAACACCTGACAGAGTTTTCCTAGAATTGGCAATATCTGCAGAGTTGGAGAAATTGATCTCAGGGTCAAATCATATCAACTCAAAAAACTAAAAATGCAGTTTTCACTTTTTTGAGTTTTTCTCAAAAACGAAAATTTGGTGGTCAATTTTTTATGAAATTTTCATCAAAAAATTTTAAGACTAATAGTCTTCACGGAAAACAGCCATAATTTTTCCATCTAAAAAAATTTGTCAAATAAGTTTTCTCTTTTAAATTTTTCTTTTTCACTTAAATGTTCAATGAATGATTAATTGCACAAGTATACCCTTGCCCATAAATGAGATCAATATATATAATCAAGGGCGATTAATTCTGATTTGCGCGGATCCCTAATTTTACCTAATAGAATTGTCAAAAATTGAACGTGCTTTCCCCTAACAAAATCTGAAGTGGGGTATTGACTTAGTTCTCACGAATTTGCTGTTTTTTCAAGATTCCAAGTTGTAACAATAACAATTGTCCTGTATCAAGTTTGAGTTGATAGAACTGCAGCCCCACAAGAATATAGTACTTCTGTTTTTGACAAGTCCATTTTGCTTTATTCACGATCTCGTGATCCCTCTTTGCAAGCACAGACTACCTATCGGAAAATGCTAGGCTAACAGAACAGCTTCCTTCTTGAGCTTCACTTTTAATGCTCCGCGTAAAATATGGAAGTATGAGCCGGTTGGGGCGGGGGAATGGTGTTGGTTGACCAATAAATTAATTGAATGACCTTATAATAACAAAAAAATTTTGTTTCTAAATATAAATTTCCCTAAGCAGTTCCAACTGGTGATTCCTATATAAAATTGTCATTTTAAAAATATGAAAGCCAATCGTTTTTTTACATTATTTGCGCGATAATAAATTGAACACGTAGCAAATTTTTCCTAGAATCCGCAATATCTGCAGAGTAAGAGAAATTGATCTCAGTGTCAAATCAGAACTTAAAAAAACTAAATAAGCAGTGTAAAGTTTTCACTTTTTTGAGTTTTTCTCAAAAATAAAAGGCTGTTGGTCAAATTTTTATGTTAATTGTCATTTTAAAAAAGTGAAATAAAACGAGAATATGATTGTGCACTGCACCAAAGTTCACGCATTAAAAAATTCACCACGACAAGACTTCAGAAAAGAGAGTTTGTGTGTGTGTGTGTGTGTGTGTGTGGCGGGGGGATTTAACGGGTTTATTGGGGTAAAAAAAATCCCTCTTAGAAATTAATCTATTTAAAAGAAAGTGGGATTATGTGAGTTAATGCAATATAGGATTTAAATTTTTTGTCAGAAATTGACGCCATTGTCCCTCATTTTTTAATATTTTCAACCAGTCCTCCTCGCACTTCATATGTGGTTTTCATAAATCATTTCGTTACTAAAAATGTTGCAAAATTTTGTGGAGATTATCCCGCAGTTTTACTGTTTGGGATTAAAAAATAACAATGATGGTATTGTGTACCTGCAATAATATGAAAAAGTAGTCGAGACAGTTCTTTTTCAGTTTTCAGATTTTTCATACATTTCTGTGTATTTAGCGACTTGTTTTTTTACATTATTTGCGCGATAATAAATTGAACACGTAGCAAAATTTTCCTAGAATCCGGAATATCTGCAGAGTAAGAGAAATTGATCTCAGGGTCAAATCAGAACATGAAAAAAACTAAAAAAGCAGTGTAAGGTTTTCAGTTTTTTCAGTTTTTCTCAAAAATAAAAGGTTGTTGGTCAAATTTTTATGAAACTTTTATCAGAAATATTTAAGACTAATAATCTTCACGGAAAAAAGGCAAAATTCTTCCATCTAACCAAATCTACATAACTAACACTAGAGTGAGATTATTTGATGTTAAATCTTCCCAGCATGTATTAAATGATTATGATATCTCCCGAAGAGTAAATGAATTCTTAGAAAAGTGCAAATGCATTCCGTTTATGGTTCCCTTTGTGACTGATTTTCAGAAGCAAACCATATTGGGTAACCCTTGTAACCCTTGCGACCCCCAGTATAAATCATGGTGCTAAGATTAGTTCGGTATCTTGACTTTCTCGCACTGATAATGGGTATATATACAGCTGAGTTTTGAGTCCTTCTTCATTCCCACTATCAAATCACCAGCTTGATCTAATAATCAGGTCTCTCCTGTAAATCTCTAAATTCTACTGCAAAATATCATTCTTGTTATTCTCTCATTTGAGAAATTAATTTTTTCTACTTACTTAAAAAACGTTTTTCATTCCGCTTGCTAAAACCCATAACCCAACAGGTTATGGGCCCATCAATTTTCTAAGTCTTAAAACTAATTTCTAAAAGAAAACTGATTTGTTGTTGACAGTCTTAATCCTTTTCTGCTTAGTACCTTTTCTTTTCTTAACTGTTTTGCCTGCTCAAACTACGATGGATCAACAGACAGTGAAGCTGCTGACCTACACAGGAAAGGCATAGGACTTTCCAATGTGGAGCACGAGATTTGTGGCAATGATGCAGACAAAAGGACTCTACAAATCATTACTTGGGACAGAGGAGCAACCCAACGAGCCTGCACTACTAGCCAATGGGGCGAGCAATGATGAAAAGAAGAACCACAAGGTGCTGAAAGATGCATATGAGAAGGAAGTTGCAGACATCAAGGAGAAACGGAACAATGTGTGGTGCCATCTGGCACTGACTCGAGATGCAACAACCCTCATACTGATGAGACTTGACTGTGTGGGAGATGACGGCATCGGAGTTGGAGCAAAGGCTTGGAAGCTTTTGCAAGAGAGATTTCAGAGTGTGGAGACGCCGACAGTGGTGACTTTGGTGGCACAGATTGCCCGACTGCAGCTCGAGGATGCTGAGGATTTGGATAGCTTCTTCATCAGAGGACAGGAGTTGCTCACAAGGCTACAAGAAGCAGGGGAAGCAGTCTCAGAGACCCTCTTCAACGCCTTGTCCGCAATGGTCTGCCAATGAGGTATGAAAGTTTTGTTATACAGGAAAGCTTTAACCCGGCAACGAACTTCACAGAGTTGAGGAAAAGGCTGCAGAACTTCCATGAGAGCACAGCACAGAGGCACAAGGGACAAAATGGTTCAGTGGCACTGACAGTGAAGCGTGACTTCAAGAAGGACCCAAAAAAGGAAACTGCTTTGTGTGTGTGGGATCCCTGGACACTGTGCCAAGGACTGCAGGAGGAAGGAGACAGCACAATGCAGCAAGTAAGGTGAGAAAGGTCACCTAGACAGGGCATGCAAGAGACAAAGAGATGGAGGGAAACAGGTGTCAGTGGCAATGGGTCCAAGATTGGCTTCAACAGACGAGGAATAGTGGGCAGCTCTTACCCAGTGGAAGACAGCAGGCATGCTAGTGGACAGTGGTTGTACAGATCACATTGTGACGAACTTCGATGCGTTCCTGGACTTTGTGCCCATTCAATCAGTGGTCAGAAATCCCAACGGAGAGGCTTCCAGAGTGGTGAGCGGAGGCTGTGTGAGCTGTGTGAGGATCAGCATACCCTCAAACAAGGGGGAATTCCAAAGCGAACTCAAAAATGTTTTGTGTGTGCCGGACTATTCTTCAAACCTCCTATCAGTCTCAAGATGCGCGGAGTAGGGACATAGCTTCACTTTCAAGAAAAGAAACAGCTGCATGAAACTCCAGAAGGGAACTCGGGTAAAACTAACGCAAGAAAAAAATTTGTTTTACTTACCCTGCAGCGTTCTAAAATTCAAGACGAGTTCCATCAGCGTGAAACTTGAAAGTGCAAGGAAGTGGAACAGACGATTGGGTCATTTGAATCAAGCGGATGTGGTCAGGAATGCACCACAGACAGTGGGGGAACTCGATCATGTATGCAATGTGTGTGCATTGGCCAAGATGACAAAGACTCCAGCACCAAGAGTGGCAGAGACCCAAGCAGAACATAAGCTGGAGAGGTTGTTCACAGACGTGATGGGACCTTTCAGAGTAGCGTCACTGTCAGGGTTCCGGTTCTACATTGTGTTTGCAGACCAGTACACGAAGTTTGTGTTTGTGGACTTGCTTAAGGCAAAGAGTGGAGCACTGGCCAGCTTGAAGAAATTTGTTCTAAGTGTGGGGACGCCCAATAAGCTGAGGCAAGACAATGCGAAGGAGTTTCTCTCGGAGCATTTCAAGACATACTGCTTAGATGCAGGCATTCTACAGGAGAAGACCATACCAGAGACGCCACAACAGAATGGATTAGCTGAGAGGTGCAACAGGACACTGCTGGAGTTTGCAAGATGTTTGCTCATTGACTCAGGACTTCCAAGATGATGTGGGGAGCAGCAATTCTTCAAGCAACAAGGATCGGGATTTTGGTTGTGAGACAAGGAGAAGAAAAATGCCCAGCAGAGCTGATGCGAGGTATAAAACCTAAGCTTTCAATTAGTAAACTATCTATTTTTGGTTGCACAGTCTTCATGAGGAAGCCGAACAGAGATGTCAGCAAACTTGAACCCAAGGCACTGGAAGGAAAGTTTGTGGGTTACACTGAAGGAGACAACGGATACCTGGTGTACGTACCCAACACACGCAAGGTTGTGGCAGTTGGAGATGTGGTCATCAAGGAGTCCGAAGTGGTCTCAATCCCCGACAACACAGAGACGCCTGACCTACTAGATGAGGATTCACAGCAACTGGGGATCTGGCACCCAGATGATGGTCATCAGGACGATGGCAACAAAAAGGAGCAGGGCACATCTACTGCAATAAAGGAAGAGTTGGCAAACTTCCTACTGAGACAGGTGTTCTCCAGAAGCCGGAAAGGTCACTGCTTGTTCGCAAGATCAGAGGCAGAGGATCACACCTTCGTCTTGGTCTGGGTTGACGACATCATAGTAGCTTCAAGAAGTATGGCAGTGATCTCCGATGTCAAGAAGGCACTAGAGGCAACATTTCACATGGAAGGCAGAGGGAGACTAGACTGGTTTCTGGGCCTTAGAAGAGGGCAAAGTCACAGTCGACCAAGAACGCTACATAGAAACAATGCTTGAGCGGTTTCAAATGGATCAATGCAAACCCTCAAGAACTCCAGCTGATTTGAATTTAAAACTTCAGACAGCACAGAACGGAGACGAAGAAGTTGACCAGAGGCTCTACAGAAGCTTGGTTGGATCACTTCTTTATCTGGCCAAACAGACGAGGCCAGACATCATGTTCACAGACAACATTCTGTCCAGGCACATGAACGCACCAACTAATCAACACTGGATATGCGGAAAACGACTTCTGCGATATCTTCAAAGTTCAAAAGGTTTAAAACTTAATTACACAAAAGAGGCTAGTTATGATTTAGTGGGGGAAAGTGATGCAGACTGGTCTGGAGATGTGAACGACAGAAAATCAACAACAGGCTATTACTTCAAGTTCAACGGACGTGGCGCAGCACTCAGCTGAGGTGTCAAGAAGCAGGCCACAATTGCTCTTTCTTCATCAGAAGCAGAATCTCAGGGCATGGCAGCAGCAGTTCAGGAAGCACTCTACCTGAAACAACTTCTAGAGGATTTTGACATTCAACAGAAACGTCCAATAGCAATTGGAGAGGACAAGCAAAGTTTTATCAGACTTTGACAAAACCCAGTCATGCACAAGAGGAGCAAGCACATCGAGACAAAGTTTCGCTTCATTTGTGACAAGACGGAGGATGGGACTATTTCAATTTATTACGTTCCTACAGACAAAATTGCAGCGGACATCTTCACAAAGTACTTACCCGTTCCGAAGTGGAAACATTCAGAGCAGTTTTGATGGGAACAGACTCTACGCAATCAGCTCAAGTCTGAGTGGGGGTGTTAGAATATCGAATAAACTGTAGTCTTAATCTTAGTGAGAATTAGAAAGAAAGTTTAACGTACCAGATTAGAAAGACAAAAGCAAATTGATTTTAATCAGAGAATTTAAATAAAAGAATCGTCAAGAAATGGTGCTGAGAATCAATATTCGGTTCAAATTGGTGAATCTAAATAGCTAATACTAGAGTGAGATTATATGATGTAAAATCTTCCCGGCATGTATTAAATGATTATGATATCTCACGAAGTGTGGAAGAATTCTTAGAAAAGTGTAAATGCATTACATTTATGGTTTCATTTGCGACTGATTTGCAGAAGCAAACCATATTGGGTAACCCTTGCGACCCCCAATATAAATCATGGTGCTAAGATTAGTTTTGTATCTTGACTTTCTCGCACTGATAATGGGTATATATACGGCTGATTTTTGAGTCTATTTTCATTTCCAAAATCACATCACCATCTTGATCTAATAATCAGATCTCTCCAGTAAATCTCTAAATTCTACTGCAAAATATCAATCTTGTTATTCTCTCATTTTGAGAAATTAATTTTTTCTACTTAGTTAAAAAACGCTTTTTATTCCGCTTGCAAAAACCCGTAACCCAACATTTGTCAAGAAACATTTCATTTTTAAATTTTCTATTTCACTTATATGCTCAATGAATGATTAATTGCTCAAGTATACCCTTGCCCATAAATGAGATCAATATATATTATCAAGGGCGATTAATTCTGAGTTAAGCGAATCGCTAAAAATCACTAATCAAATCGTCAAATCTAATTACATTTTCCATTGAAAAACACTTAAACTAATCCTTCAATGTATTCACCAAAACGCTTTCGTGGAGAAGACTGACTTAATCCCTTCAAAATAAATCAATCCAAGCCAATTTAGCGCAAATAATTTCCACGGAATTATTCCCAGGTTGAGGTCCCAGACGGAAAGTCGATATGTCCAGACCCAGATGAACAAACGACGGGGGTGTCGTGCGTTCAAATTTACATGGTCTGGAAACAAGGAAAAACGCACGAAAGTCTGGACGTGAACGCACGAATTGTTATGGGAGTTAAAGCAATCTAGGAATTAATTATTTGTTGGAAATTGGCGCCTGTGTCCCACACTTTTTGTTAATTTCAACCCGTCTTCCTCGCACTTCATAAATCATTTTCATAAATCATTTCTTTCCAAAAAATGCAGCAAACTTTTGTGGAGATTATCCCGCAGCTTTACTGTTAAGGATAAAAAAATAACAATGATGGTATTGTGTACCTGCAATAACATGAAAAAGTAGTCGAGACAGTCCTTTTTCAGTTTTCAGATTTTTCATACGTTTCTGTGTATTTAGCCACTCGTTTTTTTTACATTGTTTGCGCGGTAATAAATTGAACACCTGACAGAGTTTTCATAGAATCCGCAAAATCTGCAGAATTTGAGAAATTTATCTCAGGGTCAAATCATATCAACTCAAAAAACTGAAAATGCATTGTAACGTTTTCACTTTTTTGAGTTTTTCTCAAAAACAAAAATTTGGTGGTCAACTTTTTATGAAATTTTCATCAAAAAATTTTAAGACTAATAATCTTCACGGAAAAAAGCCATAATTTTTCCATCTAAAAATATTTGTCAAGTAACTTTTCTTTTTTAAATTTTTCTTTTTCACTTATATATTTATAATGATTAATTGCTCAAGTATACCCTTGCCCATAAATGAGATCAATATATATAATCAAGGGCGATTAATTTTGATTTACGCAGATCGCTAATTCTACCTAATAGAATTGTCAAAAATTCAACGTGCTTTCCCCTAACAAAATCTGAAGTGGGGTATTGACTTAGTTCTCACGGTTTTGCTGTTTCTTCAAGATTCCAATTCGTAACAATAACAATTGTCCTGTATCAAGTTTAAGTTGATAGAACCGCAGCCCCAAGAGAATATAGCGCTTCTGTATTTGACGAGTCAATTTTGCTTTAATCACGATCTCGTGATCCCTTTTTGCAAGCACAGACTACCTATCGGAACAATGCTAGGCTAACAGAACAGCTTCCTTCTTGAGCTTCACTTTTAATGCTCCGCGTAAAATATGGAAGTATGAGCCGGTTGGGGCGGGGGAATGGTGTTGGTTGACCAACAAATTAATCTAATGACCCTTGTAATAACAGAGAAAGTTTGTTTGTAAATGTTAATTTCCCTAAGCAGTTCCAACTAGTGACTCCTATATGAGATTTTCATTTTAAAAATGTGAAAAAAAAAGGAGAATATAATGGGGCACCAAAGTTCACCCATTAAAAAAATCACCGCGACAGGACGTCAGAGAGAGAGTGTGTGTGTGTTTGTGGGGGGGGGGGGGGTTAACGGGTTTATTGGGGACAACAAAATATCTTTAAGAAAATAATCTACCTAGTAGAAAGTGGGATTGTGGGAGTTAATGCAATATAGGAAAAAATTTTTTGTTAGAAATTGACACCATTGTCCCCCACTTTTTAATATTTTCAACCGGTCCTCCTCGCACTTCAAAAATCATTTTCAAAAATCATTTCCTTTCTAAAAATGTAGCCAAATTTTATGGATATTATCCCGCAGTCTTACTGTTTGGGATAAAAAAAATAACAATGGTGGTATTGTGTACCTGCGTTAACATGAAAAAGTAGTCGAGACAGTTCTTTTTCAGTTTTCAGATTTTCCATATCTTTGTGTATATTAAGCCAAGCGTTTTTTTACATTATTTGCGCGATAATAAATTGAACACCTAGCAAAATTCTCCTAGAATCCACAATATCTGCAGAGTAAGAGAAATTGATCTCATTGTCAAAAAAAAACTAAATAAGCCGTGTAAGGTTTTCACTTTGAGTTTTCTCAAAAATAAAAGGCTGTTGGTCAAAATTGTATAAAATTTTCATCAGAAATTTCTAAGACTAATAATCTTCACCGAAAAAAAGGCAAAATTTTTCAATCTAAGCAAATTTGACAATTAACAGTTCTTTTTTAGATTTTTCTATTTCACTTATATGTTTAGTGGAAGATTAATTGCACAAGTATACCCTTTCCCATAACTGAGATCAATTTTTATGATCAAAGGCAATTAATTCTTATTTACGCGGATCGCTAATTTTAACCAATCAAACGGTCAAAAAGTGAACTTGCTTTTCCCTAAAAAGATCTGAAGTGGGACCTTGACTTAGTTCAACTGGCTTTGCTGTTTTTTCAAGATTCCAAGTCGTAACAATAACAATTGGCCTGTATCAAGTTTGAGTTGATAGAATCGCAGCCCCAAGAGAATATAGCACTTCTGTTTCTGACAAGTCCATTTTGCTTTAATCATGATCTCGTTATCCCTCTTTGCAAGCACAGACTACCTATCGGAACAATGCTAGGCTAACAGAATAACTTCCTTCTTGAGCTTCACTTTTAATGGTTTGCGTAAAATATGGAAGTATGGGCCGGGTGGGGCGGGGGAATGGTGTTGGTTAACCAATAAATTAATTGAAGGACCCTTATAATAACAGAAAAATTTTGTTTCTAAATGTAAGTTTCCCTAAGCAGTTCCAACTGGTGATTCCTATATAAAATTTTCATTTTAAAAAAGTGAAATAAAACGAGAATATGATTGTGCACTCCACCAAAGTTCACGCATTAAAAAATTCACCACGACAAGACTTCAGAAAAGAGAGTTTGTGTGTGTGTGTGTGGCGGGGGGATTTAACGGATTTATTGGGGTAAAAAAATCCCTCTTAGAAATTAATCTATTTAAAAGAAAGTGGGATTATGTGAGTTAATGCAATATAGGATTTAATTTTTTGTCAGAAATTGACGCCATTGTCCCTCACTTTTTAATATTTTCAACCCGTCCTCCTCAAACTTCATAAATCGTTTTCATAAATCTTTCCAAAAAATGTAGCAAAATTTTGTGGAGATTATCCCGCAGTTTTACTGTTTGGGATTAAAAAATAACAATGATGGTATTGTGTACCTGCAGTAACATGAAAAAATAGTCGAGACAGTTCTTTTTCAGTTTTCAGATTTTTCGTACCTTTCTGTATTTTTAGCCACTCGTTTTTTTACATTATTTGCGCAGTAATAAATTGAACACGTGACAAAGTTTTCCTAGAAATCGCAATATCAGCAGAGTAAGAGAAATTGATCTCAGGGTCAAATCAGAACATAAAAAAACTAAAAAAGCAGCGTAAGGTTTTCAGTTTTTCTCAAAAACAAAAGGATGTTGGTCAAATTTTTATGAAACTTTCTAATAATCTATACTGACTAATAATCTTCACGGAAAAAAAGCAAATTTTTTTCATCTAAACAAATCTAGATAACTAACACTAGAGTGAGATTATTTGATGTAAAATCTGCCCAGCATGTATTAAATGATTATGATATCTCCTGAAGTGTAAATGAATTCTTAGAAAAGTGCAAATGCATTCCATTTAAGGTTCCCTTTGCGACTGATTTTCAGAAGCAAACCATATTGGGTAACCCCTGCGACCCCCAGTATAAATCATGGTGCTAAGATTAGTTCGGTATCTTGACTTTCTCGCACTGATAATGGGTATATATACAGCTGAGTTTTGAGTCCTTCTTCATTCCCAAAATCAAATCACCGGCTTGATCTAATAATCAGATCTCTCCTGTAAATCTCTAAATTCTACTGCAAAATATCATTCTTGTTATTCTCTCATTTGAGAAATTAATATTTTCTACTTACTTAAAAACCGCTTTTCATTCCGCTTGCTAAAACCCATAACCCAACAGGTTATGGGCCCAGCAATTTTCTAAGTCCTAAAACTAATTTCTAAAACAAAATTAATTGTTGTTGACAGTCCTAATCCTTTTCTGCTTAGTACCTTTTCTTTTCCTAACTGTTTTGCCTGCTCAAACTATGATGGATCAACAGAGAGTGAAGCTGCTGACCTACACAGGAAAGGCAGAGGACTTTCCAATCTGGAGCACGAGATTTGTGGCAATGATGCAGACGAAGGGACTCTAAAAAAGCAGCGTAAGGTTTTCAGTTTTTCTCAAAAATAAAAGGTTGTTGGTCAAATTTTTATGAAACTTTCTAATCTTCACGGAAAAAAAGCAAAATTTTTCCATCTAAACAAATCTAGATAACTAACACTAGAGTGAGATTATTTGATGTAAACTCTTCCCAGCATGTATTAAAAGATTATGATATCTCCCGAAGTGTAAATGAATTCTTAGAAAAGTGCAAATGCATTCCATTTATGGTTCCCTTTGCGACTGATTTTCAGAAGCAAACCATATTGGGTAACCCCTGCGACCCCCAGTATAAATCATGGTGCTAAGATTAGATCGGTATCTTGACTTTCTCGCACTGATAATGGGTATATATACAGCTGAGTTTTGAGTCCTTCTTCATTCCCAAAATCAAATCACCAGCTTGATCTAATAATCAGATCTCTCCTGTAAATCTCTAAATTCTACTGCAAAATATCATTCTTGTTATTCTCTCATTTGAGAAATTAATATTTTCTACTTACTTAAAAAACGCTTTTCATTCCGCTTGCTAAAACCCATAACCCAACAGGTTATGGGCCCAGCAATTTTCTAAGTCTTAAAACTAATTTCTAAAACAAAACTTATTGTTGTTGACAGTCCTAATCCTTTTCTGCTTAGTACCTTTTCTTTTCCTAACTGTTTTGCCTGCTCAAACTATGATTGATCAACAGACAGTGAAGCTGCTGACCTACACAGGAAAAGCAGAGGACTTTCTAATATGGAGCACGAGATTTGTGGCAATGATGCAGACGAAGGGACTCTAAAAAAGCAGCGTAAGGTTTTCAGTTTTTCTCAAGAATAAAAGGTTGTTGGTCAAATTTTTATGAAACTTTCTAATAATCTATACTGACTAATAATCTTCACGGAAAAAAAGCAAAATTTTTCCATCTAAACAAAATTTAGATAACTAACACTAGAGTGAGATTATTTGATGTAAAATCTTCCCAGCATGTATTAAAAGATTATGATATCTCCCGAAGTGTGAATGAATTCTTAGAAAAGTGCAAATGCATTCCATTTATGGTTCCCTTTGTGACTGATTTTCAGAAGCAAACCATATTGGGTAACCCCTGCGACCCCCAGTATAAATCATGGTGCTAAGATTAGTTCGGTATCTTGACTTTCTCGCACTGATAATGGGTATATATACAGCTGAGTTTTGAGTCCTTCTTCATTCCCAAAATCAAATCACCAGCTTGATCTAATAATCAGATCTCTCCTGTAAATCTCTAAATTCTACTGCAAAATATCATTCTTGTTATTCTCTCATTTTGAGAAATTAATATTTTCTACTTACTTAAAAAACGCTTTTCATTCCGCTTGCTAAAACCCAAAACCCAACCGGTTATGGGCCCAGCAATTTTCTAAGTCTTAAAACTAATTTCTAAAACAAAACTAATTTGTTGTTGACAGTCCTAATCATTTTCTGCTTAGTACCTTTTCTTTTCTTAACTGTTTTGCCTGCTAAAACTATGATGGATCAGCAGACAGTGAAGCTGCTGACCTACACAGGAAAGACATAGGTCTTTCCAATCTGGAGCACGAGATTTGTGGCAATGACGCAGACGAAGGGACACTACAAATCATTACCTGGGACAGAGGAGCAACCCAACGAGCCTGCACCACTAGCCAATGGGGCGAGCAATGATGAAAAGAAGAACCACAAAGTGCTGAATGATGCATATGAGATGGAAGTTATAGACATCAAGGAGAAACGGAACAATGTGTGTGTGGTGCCATCTGGCACTGACTCGAGATGCAACAACCCTCGTGCTGATGAGACATCACTGTGTGGGAGATGACGGCATCGCAGTTGAAGCAAAGGCTTGGAAGCTTTTTCAAGAGAGATTTCAGAGTGTGGAGACGCCGACAGTGGTGAAATTGGTGGCACAGCTTGATTGACTGCAGCTCGAGGATGCTTAGGATTTGGATAGCTTCTTCATCAGAGGACAAAAGTTGCTCACAAGGCTACAAGAAGCAGCAAGGGAAGCAGTATCAGAGACCCTCTTCAACGCCTTGTCCGCAATGGTCTGCCAATGAGGTATGAAAGTTTTGTTATACAGGAAAAGTTTAACCCGGCAACGAACTTCACAGAATTGAGGAAAAGGCTGCAGAACTTCCATGAGAGCACAGCACGGAGGCACAAGGGACAAAATGTTTCAGTGGCACTGGCAGTGAAGCGTGACTTCAAGAAGGACCCAAGAAAGGAGACTGCTTTGTGTGTGAGATCCCTGGACCCTTTGCCAAGGACTGCAGGAGGAAGGAGACCGCACAATGCAGCAAGTAAGGTTAGAAAGGTCACCTAGACAGGGCATGCAAGAGACAAAGAGATGGAGGGAAACAGGAGTCAGTGGCAATGGGTCCAACATTGGCTTCACCAGACGAGGAATAGTGGGCAGCTCTTACCCAGTGGAAGACAGCAGGCATGCTAATGGACAGTGGTTGTAGAGATCACATAGTGACGAACTTCGATGCGTTCCTGGACTTTGTGCCCATTCAATCAGTGGTCAGAAATTCCAACGGAGAGGCTTCCAGAGTGGTGGGCGGAGGCTGTGTGAGGATCAGCATACCCTCAAACAAAGGGTATTTGCAGTGCGAACTTAAAAATGTTGTGTGTGTGCCGGACTATTCTTCAAACCTCCTATCAGTCTCAAGATGCACTGAGTAGGGACATAGCTTCACTTTCAAGAAAAGAAACAGCTGCATGAAACTCCAGAAGGGAACTCGGATGAAACTAACGCAAGAAAAAAATTTGTTTTACTTACCCTGCAGCGTTCTAAAATTCAAGACGAGTTCCAAGAGCGTGAAACTTGACAGTGCAAGGAAGTGGCACAGACAATTGGGTCATTTGAGACAGTGGGGGAACTCTATCATGTATGCAATGTGTGTGCATTGGCCAAGATCACAAAGACTCCAGCACCAAGAGTGGCAGAGACCCACGCAGAAGATAAGCTGGAGAGGATGTTCACAGACGTGATGGGACCTTTCAGAGTAGAGTCACTGTCAGGGTTCCGGTTCTGCATTTTGTTTGCAGACCAGTACACGAAGTTTGTGTTTGTGGACTTGCTTAAGGCAAAGAGTGAAGCACTGGCCAGCCTGATGAAATTTGTTCTCAGTGTGGGGACGCCCAAGAAGCTGAGGCAAGACTGCGAAGGAGTTTCTCTCGGAGCATTTCAGGACATACTGCTTAGATGCAGGCATTCTACAGGAGAAGACCATACCAGAGACGCCACAACAGAATGGGTTAGCTGAGAGGTGCATTAGGACACTGCTGGAGATGGCAAGATGTTTTCTCGTTGACTCAGGACTTCCAAGATGATGTGGGGAGCAGCAATTCTTCACGGAACAAGGATCAGGAACTTGGTTGTTAGACAAGGAGAAGAAAAATGCCCAGCAGAGCTGATGCGAGGTATAAAACCTAAGCTTTCAATTAGTAAACTATCTATTTTTGGTTGCACAGTCTTCATGAGGAAGCGGGACAGAGATGTCAGCAAACTTGAACCCAAGGCACTGGAAGGAAAGTTTGTGGGTTACACTGAAGGAAACAACGGATACCTGGTGTACGTACCCAACACACGCAAGGTTGTGGCAGTTGGAGATGTGATCATCAAGGAGTCCGAAGTGGTCTCAATCCCCGACAACACAGAGACGCCTGACCTATTAGCTGAGGATTCACAGCAACTGGGGATCTGGCACCCAGATGATGGTCATCAAGACGATGGCAACAAAGAGGAGCAGGGCACATCTACTGCAATAAAGGAAGAGTGGCATGACGCAGAGAGCGTGAACACTCAAGAAACGACACTGAGACGAGATGCCTCAGATGTTGAGGAAGCAGCACTGGATGAAAAATTTACTGCAACAAGAGGGAGTCTCAGAGACTCTGAGTCAAAGGAAGACAGTGAAACGGAGGACTTCTCACAGACATTTGGCTTTTTTGAAGAGGCTCTGGAGCAAGCGGACAGGGCAGAGCCCAGAAGAGGGACACGAGCAAGGAATGTTCCGCAATTTTTTGGAGAAGTCTGGACCCATCTTGCTGTGACTGAGGGTTACTATGTGCAACCCAAAACAGTCTACGAAGCCAAGCAAGCTGACGAATGGAACCAGTGGTACCCGGCAAGGAATGGTGAGGTCAAGGCACTCCAAGACAACGAGACTTGGGACCTAGTGAGACCACCCACAGACAGGGACGTCATTCCGGGCAAAAAGGTCTACAAAGTGAAATTGGGACCCAGTGGTCAAGTCGATATGTACAAAGCACGCTATGTGGCGAAAGGCTTCAAACAAGTGGAAGGACTGGACTACTTTGAAACTTTTGCGCCAACCTGTAAGCCAGAGACATTCAGGACTTTACTTCAGCTAAAAGCGAAGCAGGGCCATGTGATGCACCAGTTTGATGTCAAGACTGCTTTCCTGCACTCATCAATCGAGGAAGAAGTGTATCTGGAACAGCCACAGGAGTTTGTAAAACGCGGATCAGATGGGGAGAAGTTAGTATGTCGACTAAATAAATTAATTTATGGTTTGAAACAGGCTGCTAACAACTTGTACAAAGAGCTGGCAAACTTCCTACTGAGACAGGGGTTCTCCAGAAGCCGGAACGATCACTGATTAGTCGCAAGACCAGAGGCAGAGGATCATACCTTCATCTTGGTCTGGGTTGACGACATCATAGTAGCATCAAGGAGTATGACAGTGATCTCCGATGTCAAGAAGGCACTAGAGGCAACATTTCACATGGAAGGCAGAGGGAGACTACAATGGTTTCTGGGCCTTAGAAGAGGGCAAAGTCACAGTCGACCAAGAACGCTACATAGAAACAATGCTTGAGCGGTTTCAAATGGATCAATGCAAACCCTCAAGAACTCCAGCTGATTTGAATTTGAAACTTCAGACAGCACAGAACGGAGACAAAGAAGTTGACCAGAGGCTCTACAGAAGCTTGGTTGGATCACTTCTTTATCTGGCCAAACAGACGAGGCCAGACATCATGTTCACAGACAACATTCTGTCCAGGCACATGAACGCACCAACTAATCAACACTGGATATGCGGAAAACGACTTCTGCGATATCTTCAAAGTTCAAAAGGTTTAAAACTTAATTACACAAAAGAGGCTAGTTATGATTTAGTGGGGGAAAGTGATGCAGACTGGTCTGGAGATGTGAACGACAGAAAATCAACAACGGGCTATTACTTCAAGCTCAACTGACGTGGCGCAGCACTCAGCTGGGGTGTCAAGAAGCAGGCCACAATTGCTCTTTCTTCATCAGCAGCAGAATCTCAGGGCATGGCAGCAGCAGTTCAGGAAGCACCCTACCTGAAACAACTTCTAGAGGATTTTGGCATCCAACAGAAACGTCCAATAGCAATTGGAGAAGACCAGCAAAGTTTTATCAGACTTTGCCAAAACCCAGTCATGCACAAGAGGAGCAAGCACATCGACACAAAGATTCACTTCATGCGGGACAAGACGAAGGTTGGGACTATTTCAATTCATTACGTTCCTAAAGACAAGATGGCAGCGGACATCTTCACAAAGTCCTTACCCGTTCCGAAAGTGGAAATATTCAGAGCAGTTTTGATGGGAACAGACTCTACGCAATCAGCTCAAATCTGAGTGGGGGTGTTAGAATATCGAATAAACTATAGTCTTAAACTTAGTGAGAATTAGAAAGAAAATTTAACGTACCAGATTAGAAAGACAAAAGCAAATTGATTTTAATCAGAGAATTTAAAAACCCATAACCCAACATTTGTCAAGTAACATTTCTTTGTTAAATTTTCTATTTCACTTATATGTTCCATGGATGATTAATTGCACAATTATACCCTTTCCCATAACTGAGATCAATTTATATAATCAAGGGCGATTAATTCTGATTTACGCGAATCGCTAATTATCACTAATCAAATCGTCAAATCTAATTACAATTTCCATTGAAAAACACTTACACTAATCCTTCAATATATTCCAAAACGCTTTCGTGGAGAAGTCTGATACATATGATTAACTATATATATCGAAATTTGTAAGTGTACTTAATTATCAACCTACCCCCTATATTATATAGAAATCATAAATATATCATAACTAAGGTTATGACTTTTTAGTATTCACGTATAAATATATTCCCGCTAGTCTATTAAGTTATTTCATACTTTGTTCATAATATTTTATTATAAGTAATCATAATCCCGTTTATCAATCTGAATTCAAGTTGCTCGGTAAACGCTTCTACTTTACGCTCGCCAAAGTCTAACTTGGATTTGCTCCGCAATTCCACTAAGTGAATTTAGCTACGCTCACTAAATTCAGTATTCGCTTCGCGATTCCAATATAATTTTGGAATAGTGTATTCGCCACACTACTACAATTCTATTTGCTAAACTAACGTATAACATGGCGCAGTCAGCATTAAAGGACAGTGGCAAATCTCCACTCGGAATACAGCCTTTCTGGGAAAAGGCAACTCTTGAACCTCCACTGCGATGGGAACATTGGAGGACACAGCTTAAACTTGCAGTCCTTGCCCGTGAAGGAATTGAAGTGGATCTACTATTAGCTGATCCCCCCAAAAACTTAATTCTACCTCGTGAACCCGCCTACAAGGACGCAGTTGAAAATCCGACAGCACAATCGGAGCGAGATCGACGCACCCGTAATGAACAGGCAAAAACAGCATGGAAAAATGGTTGTCGACGCATTATAGCGATAGGCATATTATGCAGAGACAAACCGTGGAAATTCTGCGATCGAATAGCATTGTCATTGATGTACTTGAGTCTGGGAACAGAAGGGCGGAGAATATTCAATTCAAAAAACTCGACTGTTGTTCTGGATGAAATTTCAACAAAAAATATTTGGGATGTCTTGAATACAACTTTCATCCGAATTCACAACATCACTCTCGATCGATATCTCTTCCTTACTCGAAAACAGCAAAAGAGAGAGCCAATTGAAAAATTTTATGGTCACCTCAAAGAACTTTCGGAAAATTGCGATTTAGGAGAAAAAGGGGATACGATCATTAGAGATGATTTTATCGCAAATATGCAGAATGAAGATATCCAAAAAGAGCTCTTAAAAGAAACGGTAGAACCTGACAAAGCATTGGCAATAGCAATTAATATCGAAATGGGTACTCTCAACCAGCTCAAAATGAATGCAAATAAAAATGAACTCAATTCAACCGTCAATCAAGTGCAGCGGACGCGCATCGCAAATGCTACTCCCTTTTTTACCATAAACACTACGGCACGGAAAAAGCCCACAACTTGTCATTTCTGTTGAATGAACTGGATTTATGTGCATCGCAATAGATGTCCCGCTAGAGGAAAGAAATTCAATAATTGCGGTATTGATAATCATTTCGCAAAAGTCTGTCGGAAACCAAAAAACCCTAATTCGTACCCAAAACCCAGGCCACGGGTTAATAATGTCGAAAAAGACGACCAAGCTGAAGACGTTAATCAAATTTCGATTGATTTTGATCCTGATTTGGAATCGAATTATTCATCGGATGAAGAAATTTGCGTGGCTAAAATGTCTTCTACGGAATCCACAACTTCAGTGGAGGCAATCAATCTCCCCGTAACGATCGGCAATACAGCAACAAATGTTTTGGTGGATTCGGGTAGCGTGTGCACAATAGTAAATGAATCATTGGCAACTTCAATTGTTTCCCAAGACCCAAATTCAAAGTGGATACGCGAGGCAAATCCTAAACAATTGAAAACTTTCTCCAACGAACCTATTCATACGCTAGGCACTCTTCAAACATCAATTCAAAGTAACAATTGGTACGCGAATCCAATAGAAATTCAAGTCGTGATGGATGACCACCGCCCACTGTTAGATAGAGATTTGTTTTCTGTACTTGGACTCTCAATTCAACAGTCAGATAATCAAAAGATAATTAATCAGGTAGAACAAGAATACTGTCCAATCAAGACACAAATTGCAACTGATGTTCCAGATTTAATCTCCAGAATCAGTAAGTCCAAAATACATATTGTTCGTTCAAAATTCCATAAAAATTACACTCCATTACACCAAAAAGGCCGTCGCGTTCCTATAAATCTGTTGGACAAAGTATCAAACGAATTGAAAAAACTCTCTCAACAAGGACATATTGAAAAGTTACAAGAATGTTCTGATAAAAATTTTATTTCCCCTATCGTAATTACAGTCAAGAAGGACAAATCTGTAAAGTTAGCTCTCGATTCAGAAATTTTAAACAAATCAATACATAAAATTAAATACCAAATGCCAAACATAGACAGTCTTATCGATTCAATTTCACAGCACATTAACGATTCTAATCAGGGCGAAAACGTTTATTTTTCAACGATCGACTTAAAGTACGCATATAGTCAACTAAACTTGCATCCAGATACCGCACGTCATTGTAATTTCAATATCATTTGTGGTAACGCAACAGGTACGTATCGTTTTAAAACAGGATTTTATGGCCTTACAGATATGCCAGCGGAGTTTCAAAAGGCGATGGATTACACATTAGTTGGTTTGTCTAACACATATTGTTTTCTTGACGACATAATTGTAGTTAGCAAAGGTAGTAAGGAATCGCACCTCAAATACGTTTACGATTGTTTGAAAAAACTTGAGGCTGATAATCTCCGAATTAACTTAAGCAAATGTCACTTTGCTAAGCATCAGATAAATTGGCTTGGTTTCACATTTTCACAAAGCGGTGTCAAACCTATAGAATCCAACACAACAGCAATTGCGGAAATCAAAGCTCCAAAAACACTGAAACAATTACGATCCTTTTTGGGAAGTGTCCATCACCTAAGTAAGTTTATTCGTAATCTTGCAAAGTATGTCATCCTCTTCGGCCATTATTAAAGAAAAACGAAAAATTTAATTGGAATGAAAATCATCAAACGCATTTTGAGCATATAAAAACCGTTATTGCGAATGCTACTGAAAACACTCATTTTAACCCGACACTGGAAACGCTAATCAAATGCGACGCATCCCGTCAAGGTTTAGGCGCCGCACTTGAGCAATTGGATTGTGAAAGGTGGAAAACGGTAGCTTTTGCGTCCCGATTCCTTAATAGCAATGAAGAACGTTATAGTATAAATGAACTGGAATTACTTGGGGTGGTTTGGGCTATTGAATATTTTAAATACTATCTTTTTGGGAAGAATTTTACTGTATTGACAGACCACAGAGCACTTCTTTCAGTCTTAAAATCTCATCGTTCAAATAAATCTTATAATAGTAGATTAACCCGATGGATCGATCGCCTGTTACCTTTCGATTTTAACATCGAACATATTCCTGGCACTAGAATGGGTTTAGTTGATTATATTTCACGCCAACCAAATCAAAAAGCAAAAAGCGTCACTCAATACGATGAGGAATTTATGGTAGCAACAATTTCCCGTATTCGCGATGCAATTACATCTTTATTCAGTCACTCGAATAAAATTTCTTTCCATAAGCGGCACATAAACAATAAATACAAATCACAAGTACACAAGACGCGCGTCCACTCTTGCAAACCTGCTAAATGAAGCACGCATAATTCAAATGCCTCAAATAACTCATTCACTACTCGAGCTCAAGATAATAATTACAATCGAAAATTCATTTCTCGCTTTAATTGCCACGCAAATCACTTGCTCAAATCTGACACTACACTCGCATCGCGAATCCAGTCGCAAAATTCTAATTGCCATTTAATAGCTAATTCTACACAGCAAATACTCCACATCAAAATGTCAGCAAAAGAGGCATCGCAAAATAATCCAACCACTTCACCACAAACCCCAAGAGTGACATTCCGCACTCAATCTACCCCCATCTCATCTACAAGAGCCGGACCCAGTAACGCCCAAGCATCATCATCACCCGAGGAATATGACATCGAGCTATCCCGGGAGGAGATATTTGAAAATAACCTCAACCAGCTCTTCGCCAAATCTTTCCTGGCGGTCCTCACTAGTAAGGACGCGGTGTTGAAAGAGATCCGCGACTGTGTCTTACAGGATGATGAGGCCCGTTGCAAAGAAGTGAGCACGTACATCC
Source organism: Convolutriloba macropyga (assembly GCF_964194025.1). NCBI lineage: Eukaryota > Metazoa > Xenacoelomorpha > Acoela > Convolutidae > Convolutriloba > Convolutriloba macropyga. Next base: position 8,680,566 of record NC_134481.1, on the reverse strand, counting down.
ACTTCCGCTGGAAGGATCTACATGTAAAATCTGGGTGTCTGTGTGTTAATCAACGCGTGGCCATTCCAAATTCTATTAAGGAGGCGGTGCTCGAATCCATCCACATGACGCACCCTGGTAGTTGGGGGATGATCTCTCTCTCCCAATATGCATAGGGAAATTTTAGCAAAAACATCCGATTGCGTCCCATGTACAGATAATTGTAAGAATTTAAAACCTATCATACCAAAGTCTAAATGGCACCCACATAAAGCTTGTCAAGAACCAAACGAAGAAATACAGATTGATTTTGGGGGTCCGATAATTAATGATAAAGATAAAGATATTTATTTCTTAACATGTATTGACCGTTATTCCAAATATCCGACAGTTAGAATATTCGACAACGCTAATGGAGTAAAATTTCTTCGTGACTATGCATATACTCATGGAATCCCGCGAACAATACGTTTAGACCAAGCAACTTGTCTTGTAGGTAAACAAGTTACAAACTACTGTAATGAAATTAATATCAACATTCTCGACGCTCCGGTCGGTGATCATAGAGCTATTGGATTGATGGAGCGAATGATCCAAACAATTAAAAGACGGTTCCTGCATGAAAGTTGAAAATAAAGATACGTTTTCAACATCTAAAGCGATTAAACAAATAGTCACAAAGATTCACTTCATGCGGGACAAGACGAAGGTTGGGACTATTTCAATTCATTACGTTCCTACAGACAAGATGGCAGCGGACATCTTCACAAAGTCCTTACCCGTTCCGGAATTGGAAACATTCAGAGCAGTTTTGATGGGAACAGACTCTACGCAATCAGCTCAAATCTGAGTGGGGGTGTTAGAATATCGAACAAACTATAGTCTTAAACTTTAGTCGAAAATTTAACGTACCAGATTAGAAAGACAAAAGCAAATTGATTTTAATCAGAGAATTTAAAAACCCATAACCCAACATTTGTCAAGTAACATTTCTTTGTTAAATTTTTTATTTCACTTATATGTTTCATGGATGATTAATTGCACAATTATACCCTTTCCCATAACTGAGATCAATTTATATAATCAAGGGCGATTAATTCTGATTTACGCGAATCGCTAATTATCACTAATCAAATCGTCAAATCTAATTACAATTTCCATTGAAAAACACTTACACTAATCCTTCAATATATTCACCAAAACGCTTTCGTGGAGAAGTCTGATACATATGATTAACTATATATATATCGAAATTTGTAAGTGTACTTAATTATCAACCTACCCCCTATATTATATAGTAATCATAAATATATCATAACTAAGGTTATGACTTTTTAGTATTCACGTATAAATATATTCCCGCTAGTCTAATAAGTTATTTCATACTTTGTTCATAATACTTTATTATAAGTAATCATAATCTCGTTTATCAATCTGAATTCAAGTTGCTCAGTAAACGCTTCTACTTTACGCTCGCCAAAGTCTAACTTGGATTTGCTCCGCAATTCCACTAAGTGAATTTAGCTACGCTGACTAAATTCCGTATTCGCTTCGCGATTCCAATATAATTTTGGAATAGTGTATTCGCCACACTACTACAATTCTATTTGCTAAACTAACGTATAACATGGCGCAGTCAGCATTAAAGGACAGTGGCAATTCTCCACTCCGAATACAGCCTTTCTGGGAAAAGGCAACTCTTGAACCTCCTCTGCGATGGGAACATTGGAGGACACAGCTTAAACTTGCAATCCTTGCCCGTGAAGGAATTGATGTGGATCTACTATTAGCTGATCCCCCCGTAATTCTACCTCGTGAACCCACCTACGAGGACGCAGTTGAAAATCCGACAGCACAATCGGAGCGAGATCGACGCACCCGTAATGAACAGGCAAAAACAGCATGGAAAATGGTTGTCAACGCATTATAGCGATAGGCATATTATGCGGAGACAAACCGTGGAAACTCTGCGATCGAATAGCATTGTCATTGATGTACTTGAGTCTGGTAACAGAAGGGCGGAGAATATTCAATTCAAAAAACTCGACTGTTGTTCTGGATGAAATTTCAACAAAAAATATTTGGGATGTCTTGAATACAACTTTCATCCGAATTCACAACATCACTCTCGATCGATATCTCTTCCTTACTCGAAAACAGCAAAAGGGAGAGCCAATTGAAAAATTTTATGGTCATCTCAAAGAACTTTCGGAAAATTGCGATTTAGGAGAAAAAGGGGATACGATCATTAGAGATGATTTTATCGCAAATATGCAGAATGAAGATATCCAAAAAGAGCTCTTAAAAGAAACGGTAGAACCTGACAAAGCATTGGCAATAGCAATTAATATCGAAATGGGTACTCTCAACCAGCTCAAAATGAATGCAAATAAAAATGAACTCAATTCAACCGTCAATCAAGTGCAGCGGACGCGCATCGCAAATGCTACTCCCTTTTTTACCATAAACACTACGGCACGGAAAAAGCCCACAACTTGTCATTTCTGTTGAATGAACTGGATTTATGTGCATCGCAATAGATGTCCCGCTAGAGGAAAGAAATTCAATAATTGCGGTATTGATAATCATTTCGCAAAAGTCTGTCGGAAACCAAAAAACCCTAATTCGTACCCAAAACCCAGGCCACGGGTTAATAATGTCGAAAAAGACGACCAAGCTGAAGACGTTAATCAAATTTCGATTGATTTTGATCCTGATTTGGAATCGAATTATTCATCGGATGAAGAAATTTGCGTGGCTAAAATGTCTTCTACGGAATCCACAACTTCAGTGGAGGCAATCAATCTCCCCGTAACGATCGGCAATACAGCAACAAATGTTTTGGTGGATTCGGGTAGCGTGTGCACAATAGTAAATGAATCATTGGCAACTTCAATTGTTTCCCAAGACCCAAATTCAAAGTGGATACGCGAGGCAAATCCTAAACAATTGAAAACTTTCTCCAACGAACCTATTCATACGCTAGGCACTCTTCAAACATCAATTCAAAGTAACAATTGGTACGCGAATCCAATAGAAATTCAAGTCGTGATGGATGACCACCGCCCACTGTTAGATAGAGATTTGTTTTCTGTACTTGGACTCTCAATTCAACAGTCAGATAATCAAAAGACAATTAATCAGGTAGAACAAGAATACTGTCCAATCAAGACACAAATTGCAACTGATGTTCCAGATTTAATCTCCAGAATCAGTAAGTCCAAAATACGTATTGTTCGTTCAAAATTCCATAAAAATTACACTCCAATACACCAAAAAGGCCGTCGCGTTCCTATAAATCTGTTGGACAAAGTATCAAACGAATTGAAAAAACTCTCTCAACAAGGACATATTGAAAAGTTACAAGAATGTTCTGATAAAAATTTTATTTCCCCTATCGTAATTACAGTCAAGAAGGACTAATCTGTAAAGTTAGCTCTCGATTCAAAAATTTTAAACAAATCAATACATAAAAATAAATACCAAATGCCAAACATAGACAGTCTTATCGATTCAATTTCACAGCACATTAACGATTCTAATCAGGGCGAAAACGTTTATTTTTCAACGATCGACTTAAAGTACGCATATAGTCAACTAAACTTGCATCCAGATACCGCACGTCATTGTAATTTCAATATCATTTGTGGTAACGCAACAGGTACGTATCGTTTTAAAACAGGATTTTATGGCCTTACAGATATGCCAGCGGAGTTTCAAAAGGCGATGGATTACACATTAGTTGGTTTGTCTAACACATATTGTTTTCTTGACGACATAATTGTAGTTAGCAAAGGTAGTAAGGAATCGCACCTCAAATACGTTTACGATTGTTTTAAAAAACTTGAGGCTGATAATCTCCAAATTAACTTAAGCAAATGTCACTTTGCTAAGCATCAGATAAATTGGCTTGGTTTCACATTTTCACAAAGCGGTGTCAAACCTAAAGAATCCAAAACAGCAGCAATTGCGGAAATCAAAGCTCCAAAAACACTGAAACAATTACGATTATTTTTGGGAAGTGTCCATCACCTAAGTAAGTTTATTCCTAATCTTGCAAAGTATGTCATCCTCTTCGGCCATTATTAAAGAAAAACGAAAAATTTAATTGGAATGAAAATCATCAAACGCATTTCGAGCATATAAAAACCGTTATTGCGAATGCTACTGAAAACACTCATTTTAACCCGACACTGGAAACGCTAATCAAATGCGACGCATCCCGTCAAGGTTTAGGCGACGCACTTGAGCAATTGGATTGTGAAAGGTGGAAAACGGTAGCTTTTGCGTCCCGATTCCTTAATAGCAATGAAGAACGTTATAGTATAAATGAACTGGAATTACTTGGGGTGGATTGGGCTATTGAATATTTTAAATACTATCTTTTTGGGAAGAATTTTACTGTATTGACAGACCACAGAGCACTTCTTTCAGTCTTAAAATCTCATCGTTCAAATAAATCTTATAATAGTAGATTAACCCGATGGATCGATCGCCTGTTACCTTTCGATTTTAACATCGAACATATTCCTGGCACTAGAATGGGTTTAGTTGATTATATTTCACGCCAACCAAATCAAAAAGCAAAAAGCGTCACTCAATACGATGAGGAATTTATGGTAGCAACAATTTCCCGTATTCGCGATGCAATTACATCTTTATTCAGTCACTCGAATAAAATTTCTTTCCATAAGCGGCACATAAACAATAAATACAAATCACAAGTACACAAGACGCGCGTCCACTCTTGCAAACCTGCTAAATGAAGCACGCATAATTCAAATGCCTCAAATAACTCATTCACTACTCGAGCTCAAGATAATAATTACAATCGAAAATTCATTTCTCGCTTTAATTGCCACGCAAATCACTTGCTCAAATCTGACACTACACTCGCATCGCGAATCCAGTCGCAAAATTCTAATTGCCATTTAATAGCTAATTCTACACAGCAAATACTCCACATCAAAATGTCAGCAAAAGAGGCATCGCAAAATAATCCAACCACTTCACCACAAACCCCAAGAGTGACATTCCGCACTCAATCTACCCCCATCTCATCTACAAGAGCCGGACCCAGTAACGCCCAAGCATCATCATCACCCGAGGAATATGACATCGAGCTATCCCGGGAGGAGATATTTGAAAATAACCTCAACCAGCTCTTCGCCAAATCTTTCCTGGCGGTCCTCACTAGTAAGGACGCGGTGTTGAAAGAGATCCGCGACTGTGTCTTACAGGATGATGAGGCCCGTTGCAAAGAAGTGAGCACGTACATCCACTTCCGCTGGAAGGATCTACATGTAAAATCTGGGTGTCTGTGTGTTAATCAACGCGTGGCCATTCCAAATTCTATTAAGGAGGCGGTGCTCGAATCCATCCACATGACGCACCCTGGTAGTTGGGGGATGATCTCTCTCTCCCAATATGCATAGGGAAATTTTAGCAAAAACATCCGATTGCGTCCCATGTACAGATAATGGTAAGAATTTAAAACCTATCATACCAAAGTCTAAATGGCACCCACATAAAGCTTGTCAAGAACCAAACAAAGAAATACAGATTGATTTTGGGGGTCCGATAATTAATGATAAAGATAAAGATATTTATTTCTTAACATGTATTGACCGTTATTCCAAATATCCGACAGTTAGAATATTCGACAACGCTAATGGGGTAAAATTTCTTCGTGATTATGCATATACTCATGGAATCCCGCGAACAATACGTTTAGACCAAGCAACTTGTCTTGTAGGTAAACAAGTTACAAACTACTGTAATGAAAATAATATCAACATTCTCGACGCTCCGGTCGGTGATCATAGAGCTATTGGATTGATGGAGCGAATGATCCAAACAATTAAAAGACGTTTCCTGCATGAAAGCTGAAAATAAAGATACGTTTTCAACATCTAAAGCGATTAAACAAATAGTCTCTGATTTACGATTAACTAAACAGAAAACAACAAAGATAACACCTTTTGAAGCTCATTTCGGCCGTCCCGCAAATACTCCTTTAAGGAATAATAGCACACTTCCCTCAAGTTTAATTCTAACTTATGAAAAAATTCTTAATCACTATTTAGATGCTGAAACGGTTTCTGCGGAGGACTTGCTGGACGAAGCTGGATGGATCAGTTCTAACAAAGGCGATATCGCAATTGAACAGAAGATGTGTCAGGCCTCTTCAGGCCAGCGCCACCGGGAATCAGACAACAAAGAGTCTCGTTTCATTACACACCCGCAAATTACGGATCGTATACCGAGAACGGAACAGTCCCTTAAAGGCAAGCTGGCACGAAAACTCCCAAACAAAAAACGAGCAAAAAGACAGTTGGCGGGTCTGTACGAAGTACTTAAGCCTGGATCTTTTGTTACGAAGTCGTCACCAACGACAACGATCATCAACGAGCCTGGCAGATCCCCAGTAAAGGTTCGGGATAGTGATCTCGCAAAATTTGGGGCAAGAGCCGAAAGATCCACCAATTTGTGCGTATATGCCCAACGACGCCCTGCTCCTTACGAGAAAACAACGGAATTTAAAATCGCAAAACACAGCAATCATCTTAAGAAACAAAAGAGGGGCGAAATAAAAATCAGACACCGCCAACGGGATACTACATCGGTAGTATCGTCCATAAATTCAAACGTATCGCGTGCGCTGATGGTACGAAAACCGACAAAACCGCAGCTCAAAAGACGTCACAATGTTATCCCAGATGATTCTCACGAAGATGTGCCAGCTCCAGACCAACCATTGATTTCGATTGTACCGGTTCTACCTGTACCTGCATCACAAATCTCACAATCACCGCATATACCCCCCGGACAGGACGATCAAACAAAAGGCCGCAACCGCAACCGACCCCAATTTTATGGATTCACGGATGCGGATATTTCCCCAAAAAGTTCCCTGGCCTCATCAAGTTCAGCTCAACCAAAGAAGCGAAAAAATAAAAAAGACAAGAAAGCTTCAAAACAAGAAGGTTCGGTAGTAGCCCTTATCCAAAACGACGAACAATCAAGAATCCCGTTACCACCTCGACCTGACTTACAATTGGGGCAAGTTTCACCATCGGACCCCAGAATTAGATATTTTGAGTATGAGCAAGAACGGGAAATGTCGGTGTGGCATGCAGAAAATGAAATAGAATGAAAACATTCAAACTTTGAAAACTGAAATAAACTACAATTTCGTTATTCAATTATGTATTTGCTCTGTAATTACATTTTTCAATTTCATTTATTCAATTTGTTGTTCTCTTCCAATGTTAATTTAATTCATGTACTCGCTCTGCGAATCCATTCATATTCGTATGTGCAATTTAATTTATGCTTCTCAACTTGCCCGTTTACATAATTTCTTTTCTCATTGTATTTGCCCTGCAAATTCAACTTTATTGGAATTTTCTAATTTAATGTGCTGTAATGATCACTCTTATTTCTCAGTTCAATAATTCTTTACATATGCTTTGCATATACAAGTTCGTTCTTATTGTCAGTTAAGTTGAGCATTTGCAACTTATTTTGAGTTATGTTTAACTCCTTACTTCTTGGTGTTGTTTGATTTTAAAATTGTAAATAAATTCCAATTTTTGTCACGGGGGAAATGTGATACATATGATTACCTATATATATATATATATATATATATATATATATATATATATATATATATATATATAATATATATATATATATATATATATCGAAATTTGTATGTGTACTTAATTATCAACCTACCCTCTATATTATATAGAAATCATAAATATATCATAACTAAGGTTATGACTTTTTAGTATTCACGTATAAATATATTCCCGCTAGTCTACTAAGTTATTTCATACTTTGTTCATAATATTTTATTATAAGTAATCATAATCTCGTTTATCAATCTGAATTCAAGTTGCTCAGTAAACGCTTCTTTTTTACGCTCGCCAAAGTCTAACTTGGATTTGCTCCGCAATTCCACTAAGTGAATTTAGATACGCTCACTAAATTCCGTATTCGCTTCGCGATTCCAATATATTTTTGGAATAGTGTATTCGCCACACTACTACAATTCTATTTGCTAAACTAACGTATAACAAGAAGACTGTTTTAATCCCCTCAAAATAAATCAATCCAAGCCAATTTAGCGAAAATAAGTTCATCGGAATTATAAAGTCTGGTGAACACACGAAAGTCTGATGAACGCACGAAAGTCTGGTGAACGCACGAAAGTCTGGTGAACGCACGAAAGTCTGGATATGAACGCACGAAAGTCTGGACATGAACGCACGAAAGTTTGGTGAACGCACGAAAGTCTGGTGAACGCACGAAAGTCTGTTGAACGCACAAAAGTCTGGATATGAACGCACGAAAGTCTGGTGAACGCACGAAAGTCTGGACATGAACGCACGAAAGTCTGGTGAACGCACGAAAGTCTGGACATGAAAGCACGAAAGTCTGGTGAACGCGCGAAAGTCTGGACATAGGCACTTTCCGTCTGGGACGGTCTGGACATAGGCACTTTCCGTCTGGGACGGTCTGGACATATGGACTTTCGGTCTGGGACCTCAACCCGGGTTGTATTAAGGTTGCGCCTGTGAAATCCACTTGCACAAATCTGTCAGTTATGTCCGGTTCGGGGGTTCTGTGCTGACCACTAATGCAACAAGTCATCATCGCTGACTGCAATAGATAGATTTTCCAATGTTCTGCGTGGTGTTTGATAAAATCGGGCGTAGAGTGAGTGACCCATACTGCGAAGATATCAGATTTACTTAGTTATTCTTATGTCAGGGTCTGGAATAACAATTTCATACGGGTGAGGTGCTTCATTATTGACTTATTGTCCATTTTAAAACATAACAAATTGTCAGTTTCCTTGGGTTGTATTATTTAAAAACGGACCGAAGCCCTTGTTTTTTTTGTAGGTTTGATTTCGTAGGGACAATTTTAAAAATGCAGACGGCTTTGCATAGAGACCCATAAAAATGCACCACCACCAGGCTTGAAAGTAAACTGTTCTGTTGAAACATAGTGGCTTCTGGGATGGGATGTACTTCGGAACGATCAAACTACTTCCCAAGAGTCCTTCAGCAGGCATTCTTTGTCGAGACACCAGCTGCACCATCTAATGACCCTTTTGAGCTGATCCAGTGCCCTCTCGGTAACATCTGTACTCGACCAGTGACTCAAGGAGGTGACATAATATTTCGCGCATACTACAATTAAAGTGCTGAAATTTCGTTTCAATATATTGGTCCCTGACAACCCTCCCCCCCCCCCCCCCTCCATACTGTCGCCAAAATGACCGAAGCGAACTGACGGGTGGGTGGGTGGTTGGGTGGATGTATATAACAACCGATACTATGATCATACGCCAGATTTTTCTATGAGTTATTAAGTTTGTTCAATGCGGGATCGTGATATCCCCAAGGACTTGAAAGTCTTTTTTGAAAAAGTTTCGCAAAAATTTTAATATCAACAATTATAAGATTATGCACCGCCTGAATAACAATCTGCAAGACACAATCAGACAATCAGATGTTACAGGACAAAATAACTTCAGTCCATTCTCTCTGGATAAAATTTCAATTTTTCGGCTCTTACAAATTCAACAAAATTTTTATCGCTTAAAATCCTATCAAGTTTATTCACGCTAAAATAGTTCAATGTTATAATCCGCGCAGAAAGTTCGATTTAAAACCTAATAAAGCTAGTGTTACGCAGATATCGATCAATGGAAGTGCTTTGAATTGTAAAAGTTTCCCAGCAAATATGAATAAAGTATAAGTCAGGTATGTTCTAAATGTTTAAACGACTTGTACTGATAAACTTTTGACGATTGGAAAGCAGTATTCTGGGAATACTTTGGGCATTGTTTATTCATTTATCTAAAACAATGTTGAATCTAGGGTTAACACAGCTGCAATTTAAATAAAAACATTGGTTAAGAAGTGGACAAATGACCCACATAACTACATTATGAACAGCTTCTTATAACTTATAGGCAAAATGAAACGTCATCTTAGTTCTTTTTTTTTCGAAATAGTTCCTTCAAAAGGCGTTTAGTTTCTTCGATAAATCTCTATTTAAAATTCAACAAAAGTTACAATGTGTGATCAGTATCGGTTCTCGGGTTGAAGTTTCTGTGATTTCATACAAAGATCATATATCATTCCATACTATCCATATCTGATTTCTTAGTACGATCTTAGCAGGAAACCATCAGAAGATATATTATCCAAGCATGATTTGAAATGCAATACTTCTGGCAAAGTTGAGTGCTGATTTTAAAAAATAAGTCTTATTATATGACCAAATTTTTTATATTTTCTGAAACCATTTTATTCTTATAAATAATCCGTTTTATGGAAAAATGCAAAAATAACTTTTCCAATTGATTTTTAAATCATTCTCTAAATGCATATAAAATCCAAAGTCATTGCTATGGTGCATCCACATTGTTATATGTGAACTGCAAATACGATATATTAAATTTAAATGCCCTCCGACTACATTGTACAGGAATTTTTGGCGTCAGTCAATGTTTTATGTTCATAATATGACCTTGTGTGATTTAAAAGAAGCCTTTTCAATCTTTACTGAAAATGAAAAGTATTCACGTTTTCAGCTTAAAAAATTTTTGTATAATTTTTGCTTGAGTTATATATGATCTTTGTATTACTACTAAGAAATCATACAAACAATATGTGACTCAGTGTGATTACTAAGGATCATATATGACCTAATATGTAAAGGAAGAATCATAACGAATCATATAAAATCTGTATTGTCGGTGACCCCGGATGACATGTTATAAAATTAGCTCTCAGAAACATCGAATAAATTTTTTTGCAAACTGATACGTAAATTTTCAGATCGTGGTCGGAATCGCAGTCACTCAAAAATTTTCGGAATCGCAGTCACCCAAAAATTTGCGCACACAAAACAGTTTTTTCGCTGAATTGAAATTTGGGCGTTTCTACTGTCAGTACGGGATTTGTTCGAATCTCAGGGGTCAGATTCAAAAAAATAAATGCGAGACAAAGAGATAAGCTATGGGACAAAAATCTTCGTCATGAACCCCTGTTATAATAAAATTAACTTTGTATTGGTTATTATGATAATGGGTGGACATTAATCACGTAAACTACATTAATAATTATGAATTGGAAAATGTTCAAACCTCTTAAGAATCTTATAATGTGTTTTTACAATATTTCTCATCGGCAATCTCTAACCAAATCTGTGCTAAGCGTCTGGCGCTTTTTATGGTGAATTTTGAGACACTGTTCAAAGTGTTACTCTGCATTTTTAGCTCGTCAATATGAAAAAATTTAACTTAATTTGCTATTATTTGCAAGACAGGCGCCAAATGGTTTGAAATGCGACATTTTTTGGAGTTCAAGTCTCAATTAAATTGTGTCGCATTTTCTCGCATATTTTTGCCGACATCTTTTTCTCACTCTAGAAATTGTCAACACACTCGGTCAGGGAAAATTCACACTGAATTTCAACAATAATTTTTTCAGAGCCAGATTTGCAGATATGGTGGATTTCAGGTGCTCTTTGCAGAGGTGACGAGGGTGGACCACTTTTTGGCCTGTTCAATGACACTGGAGATAACATTTGGCGCGTTTCATTCTGTCTGTATGGAATTGCCAGCTGTTCCTTACATGATGGACATATTTTGGATAACTTTGAAAACTATTTCACGAGTGTTCCCGACAATTTCCTCTGGATACTATCCAAAATTGCTCTGATGTGAGCTAAATGACCAACTTAATATAATTTTGCTAATAACGGCGTTTTATCTCAATTGAAATTGTGAGTCGACCCGGGTCGAGATTTTTGGGTGTATTTTTGTAAGAAATGCGGTGATTCGGGTGAATGCGGAAAAAAATAATTCTCGACTTTCTTACAAAAATACACCGTATTTCGTACAAAAATTCACCGCATTTGTTTTCCAACGTTCATTGAATCTGATTTATATTCACAAAAAGATCTTAGAAGTAAGTGACGGAAGGCTCAGGAGGTGAGAGGTTCGCACCCGCGCACGGAAACTTTTTTTTCGAAGAATTCCGGTGAATGCGGTGAAAACAATTTATTCACCTCGATTCAACCCATTCACCGCAAAAGAATTACGCGGTAAAATTAATTATCGCATTTCTTACGAAAATTCAACGCCAAAGCTAGACCCGGGAACTAACTCAAATCATTTTTTATTTAATTCAAGTAAACTATACAATTATTAGCCGACCCATGTTGAGAAATTTGTTTTTCACTTTTAAGAAATCGTCGTTTTTTAATCGTTTTCTTGGACAAAAACGATTAAAGCCCTTACGTGGTAATCGTCGTTTAGTTCGTTATTTCTTCGTTATTTTTGTGTAGGAAATGATTGTTTTTTCAAAAAAAGACGAAAAACATTATTCCCGCTGGGATTCGAACCATTGAACTCCCGATACATTTCCTGATGCACTCACCACTGGGATTTCATGCCATAATACAGATTTGCCAAAACGATCTAAGACAGAAAAGTTAGTTCAAGAGCAATTAAAAGACGAAACAAAAAAGGACGACTTTTTTTTGAAAAAAAAAAACGACGTAGGAAATGACAAAAAACGACGAAGAAACGATCATTTTTTACATTTAAAAGACGACCATAACAACGAAAACTAATCAAAACGAAGAAAACGATGACGAAACAACGAAAACGACTACAAAACTGCGAAAACTACGATTTCCTACAAAATGTTGTCGTTTTTTCGTCGTTGTCCACAACGCGGAACCTTTCAAGCGGTTGCGCGCTTCCCGGGAGCTCAATGTCAATGTCCCTTCAATCTCCCGAGAGTTTAGTAAAGAAGCCAAAACGGTCAAATGTCGAAAACGAGCTAGAAAAACGAGTTAGAGTGTGACAGTGGCTGAATATTGTTGGCCTTGGTGTAATCATTGCTGGTTATTGTCTGGATGACTCTGAGCAATAAGGAGCACCCTGAAACGGGAAATTAGGCGGGCCCAAATAGGAAGAGAGATCTACATCTATCTTGCTCAATAAAAAAATTTTTATTAAAAAAATAATGTAAGGTTTTTGGCGAAAAAAAAACCTATTTTGCAAAAAAAATTACTGCCTACCAGTGCCAACCATAAAACTTTACTGAACTTTACTTATCTAGTGGCCAAAAGCAGATGTATGCCGTTAAATATCACGGTCATGATTTCATCACAATTTTAAAAATTAGACTCACAAAAACAGCACAATTGACCATTCTTTCGAACTGGGCAACAATGTCAATCTTTTTAGACAACATTGACGAGTTGCCGTGCAAAACAGAGCATACTTTTTGAGCTTAAAACTTGAGCACTGCAAGATAGAAAAAAATCGCTGATACAATTTTCGGATGAGTTTTAAGTTGTCTCAAGTTTCTCAGAAATGAAGTTGGTAAAATTTATGTACTTTATATTTCGAATTAAGTATAGAATAAAAAAGAAATGATTATAGCGTTTCTCTGCAAATAAAATTGTTTTTTTGAATTTGTTCTGTTTTAAATATTTTTACAATGTTGCAAGCTTTTCTGCAATTTTAATTCGATCATTGGCAATAGTTGTAAAAACTATGCCTTCATCATGACACGAACTCTTTTGAGTTTCATGAACAAAATGCGCCAGTAAGTAAAAAGATATAAGCAAGAGCTTATTAACCAATCACAATAGAGTGTTTTAAATACAAGTTTGACTGACTAAAATACTTTCTAATATACGTAGAAAAATCTCAACAAAGTCGTTCAAAATAATTTTAAGTAATCCCCATCATAAAACCGATCAAATAAGACCAGATTCGGCTCTATACTTTTTCGGATTTTTGAATTAATTGGTGCAAACTTGAAAAACTATTTCACGAGTGTTCCCGACAATTTCTTCTGTATTCTGTCCAAAATTGCTCTCATTTGAGGTAAGTTACCAACTTAAAAAAACTTTGCTTATTACAAAGCCTTAACTCAATTGAAATTGTAAGTCGACCCGTGTCGAGATTTTTGAGTGAGTTTTTGGATTAAATGCGAAGGTTCCGGTGAAAGCGTTAAAAAAACTCACCGCATTTCTTAGAAAAATACACCGTACTTCTTACAAAAACTCGCCGCATTTGTTTTCTAATGTTTATTGAATCTGATTTATTTTCGTAGGAAACGACAAAAAACTCGACAAGGAGACGATCATTTCTTTTACTTAGAAGACGACCTTTACCACGGAAACTAATCAAAACCAAGAAAACGACAAAATGACGAAAACGACGACAAAACGACGAAAACTACGATTTCTTACAAAATATTGTCCATTTATCGTTGTTGTCCTCAACGTGGGGACCTTTCAAGCGGTTGCGCGCTGCCCCGAGATCTCAATGTCAATGTTTTTCAATGTCCACAGAGTTTAGTAAAGAAGCCAAAACGGTCGAAAGTCGAAAACGAGCTATGAATGACCAAGTAAAAAAAAGAGTTAGAGCTTGATAGTGGCTGAATATTGTTGGCCTTTATGTAATCATGGCTGGTGATTGTCTGGTTGACTCTGAGCAATAAAGAGCACCCTCAAATGGATAACTAAACGGTCCCAAATAGGACAAGAGATCTACATCTCTCTTGCTCAAAAAAACTTGATTATTACGAACACAATGTAAGGTTTTTTGGCAAAAAGGACAATTTTGCTCAAAAAATTGCTGCCTACCAGTGGCAACCATAAAAGTTGACTGAACTTTACTTATCTAGTGGCCAAAAGCAGATGCATGCTGTTAAAAATCACGACCATGATTTCATCACGATGTTAAAAATAAGTCTCACAAAAAGTGCACAAGTGACCACTCTTTCGAACTGGGCGACACTGTCAATCTTTTTAGGCAACATTGACTTAAAACTTGAGCACTGCAAGATAGAAAAAAATCGCTGATACCATTCTCGGATGAGTTTTAAGTTGTCTCAGCTTTCTCAGAAATGAAGTTGGTAAAATTAGTGTACTTTATATTTCGACTTAAGTATAAAATAAAAAAGAAATGATTATAGCGTCTCTCTGCAAACAAAATTGTTTTTTTGAATTTGTTCTGTTTTAATTATTTTCACAATGTTGCAAGCTTGTCTGCAATTTTAACTCAATCATTGGCAATAGTTGTAAAATCTATGCCTTCATCATGACAAGAACTCTTTTGAGTTTCATGAAAAAATTGCGCCACTAAGTTAATAGATGTAAGCAAGAGAACATTAACCAAACGAAGTAGAGTGTTTTAAATACAGGTTTGAATGACTAAATTACGTTCTAATGAACGTAGAAAATTCTCAACAAAAACGTTTAACATATTTTTAAGTAATCCTAATCATAAAACCAATCAAATAAGACAAGATTCTGCTCAATATTTTTTCGGGTTTTTCGATTAATCGGTACAAAACTTAAAAAACTATTTCAAGAGTGTTCCCGACAATTTCCTCTGTATACTGTCCAACATTGCTCTGATTTGAGCTAAGTTCCAAACTTCAAAAAACTTTGCTAATTACGATGCCTTAACTCAATTGAAATTGTGAGTCAACCTGTGTCGACATTTTTGAGTGAGTTTTTGAATTAAATGCGAAGGTTCCGGTGAAAGCGTTAAAAAACTCACCGCATTTCTTAGATAAATACACCGTACTTCTTTCAAAAACTCGCCGCATTTGTTTTCTAATGTTTATTGAATCTGATTTATTTTCGTAGGAAACGACAAAAAAACTCGACGAGGAGACGATCATTTCTTACACTTAGAAGACGACTTTTACCACGGAAACTAATCAAAACCAAGACAACGACAAAATGACGAAAACGACGACAAAACGAAGAAAACTACATTTTCTTACAAAATATTGTCCATTTATCGTTGTTGTCCTCAAAGCGGGGACCTTTCAAGCGGTTGCGCGCTGCCCCGAGATCTCAATGTCAATGTTTTTCAATGTCCAGAGAGTTTAGTAAAGAAGCCAAAACGGTCGAATGTCGAAAACGAGCTATGAATGACCAAGTAAGAAAAAAGAGTTAGAGCTTGATAGTGGCTGAATATTGTTGGCCTTTATGTAATCATGGCTGGTGATTGTCTGGATGACTCTGAGCAATAAAGAGCACCCTCAAATGGATAACTAAACGGTCCCAAATAGGAAAAGACATCTACATCTCTCTTGCTCAAAAAAACTTGATTATTACGAACACAATGTAAGGTTTTTTGGCAAAAAAGGACAATTTTGCTCAAAAAATTGCTGCCTACCAGTGGCAACCATAAAAGTTGACTGAACTTTACTTATCTAGTGGCCAAAAGCAGATGCATGCTGTTAAATATCACGATCATGATTTCATCACGGTGTTAAAAATGAGACTCAAAAAAAGTGCACAAGTGACCACTCTTTCGAACTGGGCGACACTGTCAATCTTTTTAGGCAACATTGACTTAAAACTTGAGCACTGCAAGATAGAAAAAAATCGCTGATACCATTCTCGGATGAGTTTTAAGTTGTCTCAGCTTTCTCAGAAATGAAGTTGGTAAAATTAATGTACTTTATATTTCGACTTAAGTATAAATTAAAAAAGAAATGATTATAGCGTCTCTCTGCAAATAAAATTGTTTTTTTGAGTTTGTTCTGTTTTAAATTTTTTTACAATGTTGCAAGCTTGTCTGCAATTTTAATTCAATCATTGGCAATAGTTGTAAAATCTATGCCTTCATCATGACACGAACTCTTTTGAGTTTCATGAAAAAATTGCGCCACTAAGTAAATAGATGTAAGCAAGAGAATATTAACCAAGCAAAATAGAGTGTTTTAAATACAGGTTTGAATGACTAAATTACGTTCTAATAAACGTAGAAAGTTCTCAACAAAAATGTTTAACATATTTTTAAGTAATCCTAATCATAAAACCAATCAAATAAGACAAGATTCTGCTCAATATTTTCTCGGGTTTTTCGATTAATCGGTACAAAACTTAAAAAACTATTTCCAGAGTGTTCCCGACAATTTCCTCTGTATACTGTCCAACATTGCTCTGATTTGAGCTAAGTTCCAAACTTAAAAAAACTTTGCTAATTACGATGCCTTAACTCAATTGAAATTGTGAGTCAACCTGTGTCGACATTTTTGAGTGAGTTTTTGTAAGAAATGCGGTGATTCCATTGAATGCGGAAAAAAATTCACCGCATTTCGTACAAAAATACACCGTATTGCTTACAAAAATTTGCCGCATTTGTTTTCCAACTTTTATTGAATCTTATTTATATTCACAAAAAAGATCTTAGAAGTAACTGACGGAAGGCTTAGCGGAATAAGAAGTTGTAGACATTCAGGAGGTGAGGGGTTCAAAGAACTCTGGTAAATGCAGTGTAAACAATTTATTCGCCTCAACTCAATGCATTCACCCTAAAATTGTTTAAGAAATACGCGGTGAAATGTTCTTCACCGCAATTCTTACGAAAATTCGCCGCCAAAGCTTGGCCCTGAAAGTAACTCAAAACATTTTTTTTTATTTATTTCAAGTAAACTATACCATTGTTAACCGATCTTACATGCG
>NC_134481.1:8574121-8662840 GCF_964194025.1 Convolutriloba macropyga | reverse complement strand
AGTGGTGAACTTACAAAAATACACCACTTTTCACTGCTTACTACAATTTACCATCGCTGCACGGCTCTGAACCTCTCACATCCTGCATGTCAGCCACTTTTCTTCTACTGCGGCACTTCTTAATACAATCTAGCATATTTTCTTTGAATTTAAATCCAAATTACTCTCCTTTATGTAAAACATACGCGTTGAACATTTGTAAGACAAGCGGTGAATTTACAATTTTTAGCGGTGAAATGTGGTGAATTCCGTGAAATTATATAAGTTCACCGCCTACTCTAGTGCTGAAATTACATAAATTCACCCTTTAAAAAAGGTTTCAAAAAGATGTATGATTATTTGTGGGAAAATTTTCCGTGCGTCGTTTTAAATGTATCCTCAATTCGTTAAAAAAGACAATTCTATCCGTGTTCTATTCGGTGAATTTATGTTATTTTACCACTCAGTTAAGCGTTGAATTTGTATAATTTCATCGCATTCACTGCTGATCTCACACAATTTCAACACTTTTTTCTATGCGGTGAGATTATGTAATTTCACCACTAAATTAAGCGGTGAATTTATGTATTTTCGTCGCATTCACCGCTTATCTTACATAATCTGGACATTTTTTTTTCAGAGCTTTGAATTTATGCACTTTCACCGCATTCACTGCTTATCTGACAAAATGTTGCGCATTCACCGCTTATCTTACAAAATTTTGCGTTGATTGGCGCCCAGGTTGAGCTCCAGACCCAAATTTCTCTGATCAGACTTTTCAGACCGAAATTATCTCTGATCTGACTTTCCAGACAAAAATTCATCCTGATCAGACTTTCCAGAACCAAAATACATCTGATCAAACTTTCCAGACACAAAAGGTCTCTGATCAGACTTTTCAGACCGAAGGTGTTCTGAACAGACCATCTTCAGACCATTGCCCAGAACTTAATCAGACTATAATCAGACTCAAGTGCGCTCGAAGAGGTTATGATCAGACCAAGTTGCGCTCGAAGCATTTATAGTCAGACCCACTTGCGCGTGCAGCCATTTATGATCAGACTGAAGTGCGCTCGAAACCAGTTCTGATCAGACTCAAGTGCGCGCGAAATAGTCTTATCAGAGAAAAATTTTACTTATGAAAAAACCTCCTAGTTTTGCTATAATATATTCTTTTCATAAAAACTGATGTTTGCAGTATTTAATTCATCTAAGGAAAAGTCATTTATAAAAGTATTGCTAAAAGAAACGAAACCCAACTGTTGGTTGAGAACAAATTTTATTTAGTGTACAGTTTAGTGTATTTTTCTGACTCAATGGAGGAGTTTGGACAGCTTTCCATATGAAACATCATGGTCTCCAGTTGATCAAAGTTTCTTGTGAAGGGGGCCGGCCTCTGCTATCAGCTGGACTCCTTTTTTTCTGATCAGAGCTATTGGACTTATGATGAGTCTCTGATCAGAACGCTGCTTTGTGGCTGCCTCTTGGCAGAGCCAACATCTCTCAGTAAAAAACAAAAAAAATGAAATAAGGCGCTCGAAATGGTCCCTGATCAGACCCAATTGCGTTCGAAAACGTTTCTGATCACGCCCATGTGCGCTCGAAGATGTTATGATCAGACCCAATTGCGCTCGAATCCGCCTACAATCAGACTTTTCAGACCAAATCGACCTTTGATCAGACCATCTCCAGACTATCGTCCAGATTCTAGTGCGCTCGAACTTCCTTCCAGACCCTGTAGTTTTGGTCTGGGAACACACGGGTGTGCGCTCGACTGGGTCTGATCATAAACCAGTTTGGGTCTGGACCTCAACCTGGGCGGTGACACCTCGACCCGGGGATTTTTCTCTAATGTAAAGTTTTTCGAATGAGCATGATGTTTTTTCAGCTGTTTGAAAAATAACAGCGTTTGATTGACGTATGCAATTCTAGTTAGAAGTCTTTTAAAATCTTTCCCCGGGTCGCCACTTCCTAGTAGTCATACAAGGATCATATATGATGTCATACAAATCATAACGTATTTCCTAGTACGATCCTTGTATGACTACTAGGAAATCAAATATGATCCTTGTATGAAATCAAGGAAATCATAAATGCTAACTAATACTGCTCGTAGATCGCAAGCATTCGAAAACCGATAGCCGACCCAATGAAACCACTGCGAGCTGACCTATGACCTATGAAATCATTTATGATCCTTGTATGACTACTAGGAAATCATATATGATTCTTGTATGACTACTAGGAAACCATATATGATCCTTGTATGACTACTAGGAAATCATATATGATCCTTGTATGACTACTAGGAAATCATATATGAGCCTTGTATGACTACTAGGAAATCATATATGATCCTAAAAGGATCATATATGATTTCTTAGTAGACATACAAGGATCATTGATGATTTCTTAGTAGTCATACAAGGATCAAATATGATTTCCTAGTAGTCATACAAGGATCATAAATACTACTAAGAAATGACGCACAGGGCAAGGTCCCAGATAAGCCGGGACCTAAACAGCACAAGAAAGAAAGCAATGGTAGCACCATTAAAGAAAGGGCTGGCCCCCAGATAAGCCGGGACCTAAAGAACACAAGCAGCCGAGAACATGAGAGGCACTCCATGAGTGATTTCGATGCAACGGTAGCAACTGCTGGCTACCGGGACACCAAAAACACTCAAATAGTGCATCTCAGAAAAGAAAAGGGGAGCTCCGGTTAAGCCAGAGCACTAAATCTAAAGGGGCTAGTCCCAGATAAGCCGGGATCTAAACAAAACAAAAACAGGAAAGCGAAAACGAGCAAACGAACGAAAAGGCGGGTCTGTCCCAGATAAGCCGGGATCTAAACAGCACAAGAAAGAAAGCAGTGGTAGCACCAATAAAGAAAGGGCTGGGTCCCAGATAAGCCGGGACCTAAAGAACACAAGCAGGAGAGAACATGAGAGGCACTCCATGAGTGATTTCGATGCAACGGTAGCAACTGCTGGCTACCAGGGCACCCAAAACACTCAAACAGTGCATCTCAGAAAAGGAAAGGGGAGCTCCAGTTAAGCCAGAGCACTAAATCTAAAGGGGCTAGTCCCAGATAAGCCGGGATCTAAACAAAACAAAAACAGGAAAGCGAAAAAGAGCAAACAAACGAAAAGGCGGGGCTGTCCCAGATAAGCCGGGATCTAAACAGCACAAGAAAGAAAGCAATGGTAGCACCAATAAAGAAAGGGCTAGGTCCCAGATAAGCCAGGACCCTAAGAACACAAGCAGGAGAGAACATGAGAGGCACTCCATGAGTGATTTTGATGCAACGGTAGCAACTGCTGGCTACCGGGGCACCAAAAACACTCAAATAGTGCATCTCAGAAAACGAAAGGGGAGCTCCGGTTAAACCAGAGCACTAAATCTAAAGGGGCTAGTCCCAGATAAGCCGGGATCTAAACAAAACAAAAACAGGAAAGCGAAAACGAGCAAACAAACGAAAAGGCGGGGCTGTCCCAGATAAGCCGGGATCTAAACAGCACAAGAAAGAAAGCGATGGTAGCACCAATAAAGAAAGGGCTGGGTCCCAGATAAGCCAGGACCTAAAGAACACAAGCAGGCGAGAACATGAGAGGCACTCCATGAGTGATTTCGATGCAACGGTAGCAACTGCTGGCTACCGGGTCACCAAAAATACTCAAATAGTGCATCTCAGAAAAGGAAAGGGGAGCTCCGGTTAAGCCAGAGCACTAAATCTAAAGGGGCTAGTCCCAGATAAACCGGGATCTAAACAAAACAAAAACAGGAAAGCGAAAAAGAGCAAACAAAAGAAAAGGCGGGGCTGTCCCAGATAAGCCGGGATCTAAACAGCACAAGAAAGAAAGCAATGGTAGCACCAATAAAGAAAGGGCTGGGTCTCAGATAAGCCGGGACCTAAAGAACACAAGCAGGCGAGAACATGAGAGGCACTCCATGAGTGATTTCGATGCAACGGTAGCAACTGCTGGCTACCGGGGCAAGATAAACACTCAAATAGTGCATCTCAGAAAAGGAAAGGGGAGCTCCGGTTAAGCCAGAGCACTAAATCTAAAGGGGCTAGTCCAAGATAAGCCGGGATCTAAACAAAAAAAAACAGGAAAGCGAAAACGAGCAAACAAACGAAAAGGAGGGGCTGTCCCAGATAACCCGGGATCTAAACAGCACAAGAAAGAAAGCAATGGTAGCACCAATAAAGAAAAGGCTAGGTCCCAGATAAGCCGGGACCTTAAGAACACAAGCAGGAGAGAACATGAGAGGCACTCCATGAGTGATTTTGATGCAACGGTAGCAACTGCTGGCTACCGGGGCACCAAAAACACTCAAATAGTGCTTCTCAGAAAAGGAAAGGGGAGCTCCGGTTAAGCCAGAGCACTAAATCTAAAGGGGCTAGTCCCAGATAAGCCGGGATCTACACAAAACAAAAACAGGAAAGCGAAAAAGAGCAAACAAACGAAAAGGCGGGCTGTCCCAGATAAGCCGGGATCTAAACAGCACAAGAAAGAAAGCAATGGTAGCACCAATAAAGAAAAGGCTGGGTCCCAGATAAGCCGGGACCTAAAGAACACAAGCAGGAGAGAACAAGAGAGGCACTCCTTGAGTGATTTTGATGCAACGGTAGCAACTGCTGGCTACCGGGGCACCAAAAACACTCAAATAGTGCATCTCAGAAAAGGAAAGGGGAGCTCCGGTTAAGCCAGAGCACAAAATCTAAAGGGGCTATTCCCAGATAAGCCGGGATCTAAACAAAACAAAAACAGGAAAGCGAAAAAGAGCAAACAAACGAAAAGGCGGGGTTGTCCCAGATAAGCCGGGATCTAAACAGCACAAGAAAGAAAGCAATGGTAGCACCAATAAAGAAAGGGCTAGGTCCCAGATAAGCCAGGACCTTAAGAACACAAGCAGGAGAGAACATGAGAGGCACTCCATGAGTGATTTCGATGCAACGGTAGCAACTGCTGGCTACCGGGGCACCAAAAACACTCAAATAGTGCATCTCAAAAAAGGAAAGGAGAGCTCCGGTTAAGCCAGAGCACTAAATCTAAAGGGGCTAGTCCCAGATAAGCCGGGATCTAAACAAAACAAAAACAGGAAAGCGAAAAAGAGCAAACAAACGAAAAGGCGGGGCTGTCCCAGATAAGCCGGGATCTAAACAGCACAAGAAAGAAAGCAATGGTAGCACCAATAAAGAAAGGGCTAGGTCCCAGATAAGCCAGGACCTTAAGAACACAAGCAGGAGAGAACATGAGAGGCACTCCATGAGTGATTTCGATGCAACGGTAGCAACTGCTGGCTACCGGGGCACCAAAAACACTCAAATAGTGCATCTCAGAAAAGGAAAGGGGAGCTCCGGTTAAGCCAGAGCACTAAATCTAAAGGGGCTAGTCCCAGATAAGCCGGGATCTAAACAAAACAAAAACAGGAAAGCGAAAAAAAGCAAACAAACGAAAAGGCGGGACTGTCCCAAATAAGCCGGGATCTAAACAGCACAAGAAAGAAAGCAATGGTAGCACCAATAAAGAAAGGGCTAGGTCCCAGATAAGCCAGGACCTTAAGAACACAAGCAGG
The DNA here is from genome assembly GCF_964194025.1 of Convolutriloba macropyga. Taxonomy (NCBI): domain Eukaryota; kingdom Metazoa; phylum Xenacoelomorpha; order Acoela; family Convolutidae; genus Convolutriloba; species Convolutriloba macropyga. Next base: position 8,657,278 of record NC_134481.1, on the reverse strand, counting down.
AGAGAACATGAGAGGCACTCCATGAGTGATTTCGATGCAACGGCAGCAACTGCTGGCTACCGGGGCACCAAAAACACTCAAATAGTGCATCTCAGAAAAGGAAAGGGGAGCTCCGGTTAAGCCAGAGCACTAAATCTAAAGGGGTTAGTCCCAGATAAGCCGGGATCTAACCAAAACAAAAACAGGAAAGCGAAAAAGCAAACAAACGAAAAGGCGGGGCCTTTTCGTTTATTTGCGTGAAACTGCATACCGACACTTTTTGAGCGCAAAATTTGACAACGACATGAGTACTTTTTTCGTCAACAACCCAGATCAATAATTCTTATTGTTTCAGCGCCTACTAGGATGCATAGACTCCTACTTTAGCCCTCATTTCATTTGAACAAGTCCTTGACTGGATTGAAAAACACTTTTCGTGAAACTGCATACCTAAACTCTTTTGAGCGCAAAATTTGACAACGACATGAGTACTTTTTTCGTAGACCACCCATATCAAAAATTCCTGCTGATTCAGAACTTACTAGGATGCTTACAGCCCTACTCCAGCCCTCGTTCATTTTGAACAAGTCCTTGACTAGATTGAAAAACACTTTTCGTGAAACTGCATTCCGAGACATTTATAGGCGCAAAATTTGACAACGACATGAGTTCTTTTTTCTTGGACAACCCAGATCAAATATTCTTTCTGATTCAGAACCTACTAGGATGCTTACATCCCTACTCCAGCCCTCATTCAAATTGCACAAGCCCTTGACTAGATTGAAAAACACTTTTCGTGAAACTGCACATCGACACTCTTTTGAGTGCAAAATTTGACAACGACATGAGTACTTTTTCCGTAGACCATCCAAATCAAAAATTCCTTCTGATTCAGAACTTACTAGGATGCTTACAGCCCTACTCCAGCCCTCGTTCATTTTGAACAAGTCCTTGACTAGATTGAAAAACACTTTTCGTGAAACTGCATTCCGAGACATTTATAGGCGCAAAATTTGACAACGACATGAGTTCTTTTTTCTTGGACAACCCAGATCAAATATTCTTTCTGATTCAGAACCTACTAGGATGCTTACATCCCTACTCCAGCCCTCATTCAAATTGCACAAGCCCTTGACTAGATTGAAAAACACTTTTCGTGAAACTGCACACCGACACTCTTTTGAGCGCAAAATTTGACAACGACATGAATACTTTTTTCGTATACAACCCCAGTCAATAATTCCATCTGTTTCAGAATCCACTATGATGCCTACACTCCTACTTTAGCCCTCATCTCATTTGAATGAGTCCTTGACTACATTGAAAAACACTTTTCGTGAAACTGCACACCGACACTCTTTTGAGCGCAAAATTTGACAACATGAGTACTTTTTTCGTAGACAACCCAGATCAATAACTCCTTCTGCTTCAGCACCTACTAGGATGCATACACTCTTACTTTAGCCCTCATTTCATTTGAACAAATCCTTGACTAGATTGAAAAACACTTTTCGTGAAACTGCATACCGACACTCTTTTGAGCGCAAAATTTGACAACGACATGAGTACTTTTTTCGTAGACCACCCAGATCAAAAATTCCTTCTGATTCAGAACATACAAGGATGCTTACACTCCTACTCCAGCCCTCATTCAATTTGCACAAGCCCTTGACTAGATTGAGAAACACTTTTCGTGAAACTGCACACCGACACTCTTTTGAGTGCAAAATTTGACAACGACATGAGTACTTTTTCCGTAGACCGCCCAGATCAAAAATTCCTTCTGATTCAGAACCTACTAGGATGCTTACACTCCTACTCCACTCCTCATTCAATTTGCACAAGTCCTTGACTAGATTGAAAAACAATTTTCGTGAAACTGCACACCGACACTCTTTTGAGCGCAAAATTTGACAACGACATGAGTACTTTTTTCGTATACAACCCAGGTCAATAATTTCATCTGTTTCAGAATCTACTATGATGCTTACACTCCTACTTTAGCCCTCATATCATTTGACATGTCCTTGACTACATTGAAAAACACTTCGTGAAACTGCATACCGACACTCTTTTGAGCGCAAAAATTGACAACGACATGAGTACTTTTTTCGTAGACAACCCAGATCAATAATTTTTTCTGTTTCAGCAACTACTAGGATGCATACACTCCTATTTTAGCCTTCATTTCATATGAAGAAGTCCTTGACCAGATTGAAAAACTCTTTTCGTGAAACTGCACACCGACACTCTTTTGAGCGCAAAATTTGACAACGACATGAATACTTTTTTCGTATACAACCCCAGTCAATAATTCCATCTGTTTCAGAATCCACTATGATGCCTACACTCCTACTTTAGCCCTCATCTCATTTGAATGAGTCCTTGACTACATTGAAAAACACTTTTCGTGAAACTGCATACCGACACTCTCTTGAGCGCAAAATTTGACAACGACATGAGTACTTTTTTCGTAGACAACTCAGATCAACAATTATTTCTGATTCAGAACTTACTAGGATGCTTACGCTCCTACTCCAGCCCTCATTCAATTTGCACAAGCCCTTGACTAGATTGAAAAACACTTTTCGTGAAACTGCACACCGACACTCTTTTGAGCGCAAAATTTGACAACGACATGAGTACTTTTTCCGTAGACCACCCAGATCAAAAATTCCTTCTGATTCAGAACTTACTGGGATGCTTACACTCCTACGCCAGCCCTCATTCAATTTGCACAAGTCCTTGACTAGATTGAAAAACACTTTTCGTGAAACTGCATTCCGAGACATTTATAGGCGCGAAATTTGACAACGACATGAGTTCTTTTTTCTTGGACAACCCAGATCAAAAATTCCTTCTGATTCAGAACCTACTAGGATGCTTACACTCCTACACCAGCCCTCATTCAATTTGCACAAGTCCTTGACTAGATTGAAAAACACTTTTCGTGAAACTGCACACCGACACTCTTTTGAACGCAAAATTTGACAACGACATGAGTACTTTTTTCGTAGACAACCCAGATCAATAACTCTTTCTTATTCAGCACCTACTAGGATGCATACACTCCTACTTTAGCCCTCATTTCTTTTGAACAAATCCTTGACTAGATTGAAAAACACTTTTCGTGAAACTGCATACCGACACTCTTTTGAGCGCAAAATTTGACAACGACATGAGTACTTTTTCCGTAGTCCACCCAGATCAAAAATTCCTTCTGATTCAGAACCTACTAGGATGCTTACACTCCTACTCCAGCCCTCATTCAATTTGCACAAGCCCTTGACTAGATTGAAAAACACTTTTCGTGAAACTGCACACCGACACTCTTTTGAGTGCAAAATTTGACAACGACATGAGTACTTTTTCCGTAGACCACCCAGATCAAAAATTCCTTCTGATTCAGAACCTACTAGGATGCTTACACTCCTACTCCACTCCTCATTCAATTTGCACAAGTCCTTGACTATATTGAAAAACACTTTTCGTGAAACTGCACACCGACACTCTTTTGAGCGCAAAATTTGACAACGACATGAGTACTTTTTTCGTATACAACCCAGGTCAATAATTCCATCTGTTTCAGAATCCACTATGATGCTTACACTCCTACTTTAGCCCTCATATCATTTGACAAGTCCTTGACTACATTGAAAAACACTTCGTGAAACTGCATACCGACACTCTTTTGAGCGTAAAATTTGACAACGACATGAGTACTTTTTCGTAGACAACCCCGATCAATAATTCTTTCTGTTTCAGCACCTACTAGGATGCATACACTCCTACTTTAGCCCTCATTTCATATGAAGAAGTCCTTGACCAGATTCAAAAACACTTTTCGTGAAACTGCATACCGACACTCTTTTGAACGAAAAATTTGACAACGACATGAGTACTTTTTTCGTAGACCACCCAGATCAAAAATTCTTTCTGATTCAGAACTTACTAGGATGCTTACGTTCCTACGCCAGCCCTCATTCAATTTGCACAAGCCCTTGACTAGATTGAAAAACACTTTTCGTGAAACTGCACACCGACACTCTTTTGAGCGCAAAATTTGACAACGACATGAATACTTTTTTCGTATACAACCCCCGTCAATAATTCCATCTGTTTCAGAATCCACTATGATGCCTACACTCCTACTTTAGCCCTCATCTCATTTGAATGAGTCCTTGACTACATTCAAAAACACTTTTCGTGAAACTGCATACCGACACTCTCTTGAGCGCAAAATTTGACAACGACATGAGTACTTTTTTCGTAGACAACTCAGATCAAAAATTCCTTCTGATTCAGAACTTACTAGGATGCTTTCATGCCTACTCCAACCCTCATTCAAATTGCACAAGCCCTTGACTAGATTGAAAAACACTTTTCGTGAAACTGCACACCGACACTCTTTTGAGCGCAAAATTTAACAACGACATGAGTACTTTTTCCGTAGACCACCCAGATCAAAAATTCCTTATGATTCAGAACTTACTGGGATGCTTACACTCCTACTCCAGCCATCATTCAATTTGCACAAGTCCTTGACCAGATTGAAAAACTTTTTTCGTGAAACTGCACACCGACACTCTTTTGAGCGCAAAATTTGACAACGACATGAGTACTTTTTTCGTATACAACCCAGGTCAAAAATTTCATCTGTTTCAGAATCTACTATGATGCTTACACTCCTACTCTGGCCCTCATCTCATTTGAACAAGTCCTTGACTGCATTGAAAAACACTTTTCGTGAAACTTCATACCGACACTCTTTTGAGCGCAAAATTTGACAACGACATGAGTACTTTTTTCGTAGACAACCCAGATCAATAATTCTTTCTGTTTCAGCACCTACTAGGATGCATATACTCTTACTTTAGCCCTCATTTCATTTGAACAAATCCTTGACTAGATTGAAAAACACTTTTCGTGAAACTGCATTCCGAGACATTTATAGGCGCGAAATTTGACAACGACATGAGTTCTTTTTTCTTGGACAACCCAGATCAAAAATTCCTTCTGATTCAGAACCTACTAGGATGCTTACACTCCTACTCCAGCCCTCATTCAATTTGCACAAGTCCTTGACTAGATTGAAAAACACTTTTCGTGAAACTGCACACCGACACTCTTTTGAACGCAAAATTTGACAACGACATGAGTACTTTTTTCGTAGACAACCCAGATCAATAACTCTTTCTTATTCAGCACCTACTAGGATGCATACACTCCTACTTTAGCCCTCATTTCATTTGAACAAATCCTTGACTAGATTGAAAAACACTTTTCGTGAAACTGCACACCGACACTCTTTTGAGTGCAAAAGTTGACAACGACATGAGTACTTTTTCCGTAGACCACCCAGATCAAAAATTCCTTCTGATTCAGAACCTACTAGGATGCTTACACTCCTACTCCACTCCTCATTCAATTTGCACAAGTCCCTGACTAGATTGAAAAACACTTTTCGTGAAACTGCACACCGACACTCTTTTGAGCGCAAAATTTGACAACGACATGAGTACTTTTTTCGTATACAACCCAGGTCAATAATTCCATCTGTTTCAGAATCCACTATGATGCTTACACTCCTACTTTAGCCCTCATATCATTTGACAAGTCCTTGACTACATTGAAAAACACTTCGTGAAACTGCATACCGACACTCTTTTGAGCGTAAAATTTGACAACGACATAAGTACTTTTTTCGTAGACAACCCCGATCAATAATTCTTTCTGTTTCAGCACCTGCTAGGATGCATACACTCCTACTTTAGCCCTCATTTCATATGAAGAAGTCCTTGACCAGATTCAAAAACACTTTTCGTGAAACTGCATACCGACATTCTATTGAACGAAAAATTTGACAACGACATGAGTACTTATTTCGTAGACCACCCAGATCAAAAATTCTTTCTGATTCAGAACTTACTAGGATGCTTACGTTCCTACGCCAGCCCTCATTCAATTTGCACAAGCCCTTGACTAGATTGAAAAACACTTTTCGTGAAACTGCACACCGACACTCTTTTGAGCGCAAAATTTGACAACGACATGAATACTTTTTTCGCATACAACCCCCGTCAATAATTCCATCTGTTTCAGAATCCACTATGATGCCTACACTCCTAATTTAGCCCTCATCTCATTTGAATGAGTCCTTGACTACATTGAAAAACACTTTTCGTGAAACTGCATACCGACACTCTCTTGAGCGCAAAATTTGACAACGACATGAGTACTTTTTTCGTAGACAACTCAGATCAAAAATTCCTTCTGATTCAGAACTTACTAGGATGCTTTCATGCCTACTCCAGCCCTCATTCAAATTGCACAAGCCCTTGACTAGATTGAAAAACACTTTTCGTGAAACTGCACACCGACACTCTTTTGAGCGCAAAATTTAACAACGACATGAGTACTTTTTCCGTAGACCACCCAGAGCAAAAATTCCTTCTGATTCAGAACTTACTGGGATGCTTACACTCCTACTCCAGCCCTCATTCAATTTGCACAAGTCCTTGACTAGATTGAAAAACACTTTTCGTGAAACTGCACACCGACACTCTTTTGAGCGCAAAATTTGACAACGACATGAGTACTTTTTCGTATACAACCCAGGTCAATAATTTCATCTGTTTCAGAATCTACTATGATGCTTACACTCCTGCTCTGGCCCTCATCTCATTTGAACAAGTCCTTGACTGCATTGAAAAACACTTTTCGTGAAACTTCATACCGACACCCTTTTGAGCGCAAAATTTGACAACGACATGAGTACTTTTTCCGTAGACCACCCAGATCAAAAATTCCTTCTGATTCAGAACCTACTAGGATGCTTACACTCCTACTCCACTCCTCATTCAATTTGCACAAGTCCTTGACTAGATTGAAAAACACTTTTCGTGAAACTGCACACCGACACTCTTTTGAGCGCAAAATTTGACAACGACATGAGTACTTTTTTCATATACAACCCAGGTCAATAATTCCATCTGTTTCAGAATCCACTATGATGCTTACACTCCTACTTTAGCCCTCATATCATTTGACAAGTCCTTGACTACATTGAAAAACACTTCGTGAAACTGCATACCGACACTCTTTTGAGCGTAAAATTTGACAACGACATGAGTACTTTTTTCGTAGACAACCCCGATCAATAATTCTTTCTGTTTCAGCACCTGCTAGGATGCATACACTCCTACTTTAGCCCTCATTTCATATGAAGAAGTCCTTGACCAGATTCAAAAACACTTTTCGTGAAACTGCATACCGACATTCTATTGAACGAAAAATTTGACAACGACATGAGTACTTTTTTCGTAGACCACCCAGATCAAAATTTTTTTCTGATTCAGAACTTACTAGGATGCTTACGTTCCTACGCCAGCCCTCATTCAATTTGCACAAGCCCTTGACTAGATTGAAAAACACTTTTCGTGAAACTGCACACCGACACTCTTTTGAGCGCAAAATTTGACAACGACATGAATACTTTTTTCGCATACAACCCCCGTCAATAATTCCATCTGTTTCAGAATCCACTATGATGCCTACACTCCTAATTTAGCCCTCATCTCATTTGAATGAGTCCTTGACTACATTGAAAAACACTTTTCGTGAAACTGCATACCGACACTCTCTTGAGCGCAAAATTTGACAACGACATGAGTACTTTTTTCGTAGACAACTCAGATCAAAAATTCCTTCTGATTCAGAACTTACTAGGATGCTTTCATGCCTACTCCAGCCCTCATTCAAATTGCACAAGCCCTTGACTAGATTGAAAAACACTTTTCGTGAAACTGCACACCGACACTCTTTTGAGCGCAAAATTTAACAACGACATGAGTACTTTTTCCGTAGACCACCCAGATCAAAAATTCCTTCTGATTCAGAACTTACTGGGATGCTTACACTCCTACTCCAGCCCTCATTCAATTTGCACAAGTCCTTGACTAGATTGAAAAACACTTTTCGTGAAACTGCACACCGACACTCTTTTGAGCGCAAAATTTGACAACGACATGAGTACTTTTTCGTATACAACCCAGGTCAATAATTTCATCTGTTTCAGAATCTACTATGATGCTTACACTCCTACTCTGGCCCTCATCTCATTTGAACAAGTCCTTGACTGCATTGAAAAACACTTTTCGTGAAACTTCATACCGACACCCTTTTGAGCGCAAAATTTGACAACGACATGAGTACTTTTTTCGTAGACAACCCAGATCAATAATTCTTTCTGTTTCAGCACCTACTAGGATGCATATACTCCTACTTTAGCCCTCATCTCATTTGAACAAGTCCTTGACTGCATTGAAAAACACTTTTCGTGAAACTTCATACCGACACCCTTTTGAGCGCAAAATTTGACAACGACATGAGTACTTTTTTCGTAGACCACCCAGATTAAAAATTCCTTCTCATTCAAAACGTAATAGGATGCTTACACTCCTACTCCAGCCCTCATTCAATTTGCACAAGTCCTTGACTAGATTGAAAAACACTTTTCGTGAAACTGCACACCGACACTCTTTTGAGCGCAAAATTTGACAACATGAGTACTTTTTTCGTAGACCACCCAAATCAAAAATTCCTTCTGATTCAAAACCTACTAGGACGCTTACACTCCTACTCCAGCCCTCATTCCATTTGAACAAGTCCTTGACTAGATTGAAAAACACTTTTCGTGAAACTGCATTCCGAGGCATTTATAGGCGCGAAATTTGACAACGACATGAGTTCTTTTTTCTTAGACAACCCAGATCAAATATTCTTTCTGATTCAGAACCTACTAGGATGCTTACATTCCTACTCCAGCCCTCATTCCAATTGAACAAGTCCTTGACTAGATTGAAAAACACTTTTCGTGAAACTGCACACCGACACTCTTTTGAGCGCAAAATTTGACAACGACATGAGTTCTTTTTTCGTAGACAACCCTGATCAAAAATTCTTTCTGTTTCAGAACCTACTAGGATGCATACACTCCTACTTTAGCCCTCATTTCATTTGAACAAGTCCTTGACTGGATTGAAAAACACTTTTCGTGAAACTGCATACCGAGACTTTTATAGGCGCGAAATTTGACAACGACATGAGTACTTTTTACGTAGACCACCCAGATCAAAAATTCCTTCTCATTCAGAACGTACTAGGATGCTTACACTCCTACTGCAGCCCTCATTCAATTTGCACAAGTCCTTGACTAGATTGAAAAACACTTTTCGTGAAACTGCACACCGACACTCTTTTGAGCGCAAAATTTGACAACATGAGTACTTTTTTCGTAGACCACCCAGATCAAAAATTCCTTCTGATTCAGAACCTACTAGGATGCTTACACTCCTACTCCAGCCCTCATTCAATTTGCACAAGTCCTTGACTAGATTGAAAAACACTTCGTGAAACTGCACACCGACCTTCTTTTGAGCGCAAAAATTGACGACATGAGTACTTTTTTCGTAGACCACCCAGATCAAAAATTCCTTCTGATTCAGAACCTACTAGGATGCTTACACTCCTACTCCAGCCCTCATTCAATTTGCACAAGTCCTTGACTAGATTGAAAAACACTTCGTGAAACTGCACACCGACCTTCTTTTGAGCGCAAAATTTGACGACATGAGTACTTTTTTCGTAGACCACCCAGATCAAAAATTCCTTCTGATTCAGAACCTACTAGGATGCTTACACTCCTACTCCAGCCCTCATTCAATTTGCACAAGTCCTTGACTACATTGAAAAACACTTTTCGTAAAACTGCATACCGACACCCTTTTGAGCGCAAAATTTGACAACGACATGAGTACTTTTTTCGTAGACAACCCAGATCAATAATTTTTTCTGTTTCAGCACCTACTAGGATGCATACACTCCTATTTTAGCCCTCATTTCATTTGAACAAGTCCTTGACTAGATTGAAAAACACTTTTCGTGAAACTGCATACCGAAACTCTTTTGAACGAAAAATTTGACAACGACATGAGTACTTTTTTCGTAGACCACCCAGATCAAAAATTCCTTCTGATTCAGAACCTACTAGGATGCTTACACTCCTACTCCAGCCCTCATTCCATTTGAACAAGTCCTTGACTAGATTGACAAACACTTCGTGAAACTGCACACCGACACTCTTTTGAGCGCAAAATTTGACAAAGACATGAGTACTTTTTTCGTAGACCACCCAGATCGAAAATTCCTAATGACTCAGAACTTACTAGGTTGCTTACACTCCTACTCCAGCCCTCATTCAATTTGAACAAGTCCTTGACTAGATTGAAAAACACTTTTCGTGAAACTGCATTCCGAGACATTTATAGGCGCGAAATTTGACAACGACATGAGTACTTTTTTCTTAGACAACCCAGATCAAATATTCTTTTTGATTCAGAACCTACTAGGATGCTTACACTCCTACTCCAGCCCTCATTCCATTTGAAGAAATCCTTGACTAGATTGAAAAACACTTTTCGTGAAACTGCACACCGACACTCTTTTGAGCGCAAAATTTGACAACGACATGAGTACTTTTTTCGTAGACAACCCAGATCAATAAATCTTTCTGCTTCGGCACCTACTAGGATGCATACACTCCTGCTTCAACCCTCATTTCATTTGAACAAGTCCTTGACTAGATTGAAAAACACTTTTCGAGAAATTGCATACCGACACTCTTTTGAGCGCAAAATTTGACAACGAGATGAGTACCTTTTTCGTAGACCACCCAGATCAAAAATTCCTGCTGATTCAGAACTTCCTAGGATGCTTACACTCTTACTCCAGCCGTCATTCAATTTGAACAAGTACTTGACTAGATTGAAAAACACTTTTCGTGAAACTGCACACCGACACTCTTTTGAGCGCAAAATTAGACAACGACATAAGTACTTTTTTCGTAGACAACCCAGATCAATAAATCTTTCTGTTTCGGCACCTACTAGGATGCATACACTACTGCTTTAACCCTCATTTCATTTGAACAAGTCCTTGACTAGATTGAAAAACACTTTTCGAGAAATTGCATACCGACACTCTTTTGAGCGCAAAATTTGACAACGACATGAGTACTTTTTCCGTAGACAACCCAGATCAAAAATTCTTTCTGTTTCAGCACCTACTAGGATGCATACACTCCTACTTTAGCTCTCATTTCATTTGAACAAGTCCTTGACTAGATTGAAAAACACTTTTCGTGAAACTGTATACCAAAACTCTTTTGAGCGCAAAATTTGACAACGAGATGAGTACTTTTTTCGTAGACCACCCAGATCAAAAATTCCTGCTGATTCAGAACTTACTAGGATGTTTACACTCCTACTCCAGCCCTCATTCAATTTGAACAGGTCCTTGACTAGATTGAAAAACACTTTTCGTGAAACTGCATACCGAGACATTTATAGGCGCGAAATTTGACAACGACATGAGTACTTTTTTCTTAGACAACCCAGATCAAATGTTCTTTTTGATTCAGAACCTACTAGGATGCTTACACTCCTACTCCAGCCCTCATTCCATTTGAACAAGTCCTTGACTAGATTGAAAAACACTTTTCGTGAAACTGCACACCGACACTCTTTTGAGCGCAAAGTTTGACAACGACAGGAGCACTTTTTTCGTAGACAACCCAGATCAAAAAATCTTTCTGTTTCGGCATCTACTAGGATGCATACACTCCTGCTTTAACACTCATTTCATTTGAACAAGTCCTTGACTAGATTGAAAAACACTTTTCGTGAAACTGCACACCGACACTCTTTTGAGCGCAAAATTTGACAACGACATGAGTACTTTTTTCGTAGACAACCCAGATCAATAATTCTTTCTGTTTCAGCACCTACTAGGTTGCATACACTCCTACTTTAGCCCTCATTTCATTTGAACAAGTCCTTGACTGGATTGAAAAACACTTTTCGTGAAACTGCATACCGAGACTTTTATAGGCGCGAAATTTGACAACGACATGAGTACTTTTTCGTAGACAACCCAGAATAATAATTCTTTCTGTTTCAGCACCTACTAGGATGCATACACTCCTACTTTAGCCCTCATTTCATTTGAACAAGTCCTTGACGGGATTGAAAAACACTTTTCGTGAAACTGCATACCGAGACTTTTATAGGCGCGAAATTTGACAACGACATGAGTACTTTTTTCTTAGACAACCCAGATCAAAAATTCCTCCTGCTTCAGAACCTACTAGGATGCATACACTCCTACTCTAGCCCTCATTTCTTTTGAACAATTCCTTGAGTAGATTGAAAAACACTTTTCGTGAAACTGCATACCTAAACTCTTTTGAGCGCAAAATTTGACAACGACATGAGTACTTTTTTTGTAGACCACCCAGATCAAAAATTCCTGCTGATTCAGATCCTACTAGAATGTTTACACTCCTACACTAGCCCTCATTTCATTTGAACAAATCCTTGACTAGATTGACAAACCTTTTTCGTGAAACTGCATACCTAAACTCTTTTGAGCGCAAAAATTGACAACGACATGAGTACTTTTTTCGTCGACAACCCAGATCAATAATTCTTTCTGTTTCAGCACCTACTAGGATGCATAAACTCCTACTTTAGCCGTCATTTCATTTGAACAAGTCCTTGACTGGATTGAGAAACACTTTTCGTGAAACTGCATACCGAGACTTTTATAGACGCGAAATTTGACAACGACATGAGTACTTTTTTCTTAGACAACCCAGATCAAAAATTTCTCCTGCTTCAGAACCTACTAGGATGCATAAACGCCTACTCTAGCCCTCATTTCATTTGAACAAGTCCTTGACTAGATTGAAAAACACTTTTCGTGAAACTGCATACCGAGACTTTTATAGGCGCGAAATTTGACAACGACATGAGTACTTTTTCGTAGACAACCCAGATCAATAATTCTTTCTGTTTCAGCACCTACTAGGATGCATACACTCCTACTTTAGCCCTCATTTCATTTGAACACGTCCTTGACGGGATTGAAAAACACTTTTCGTGAAACTGCATACCGAGACTTTTATAGGCGCGAAATTTGACAACGACATGAGTACTTTTTTCTTAGACAACCCAGATCAAAAATTCCTCCTGCTTCAGAACCTACTAGAATGTTTACACTCCTACTCTAGCCCTCATTTCTTTTGAACAAGTCCTTGACTAGATTGACAAACCTTTTTCGTGAAACTGCATACCTAAACTCTTTTGAGCGCAAAATTTGGCAACGACAGGAGTACTTTTTTCGTCGAAAACCCAGATCAATAATTCTTTCTGTTTCAGCACCTACTAGGATGCATAAACTCCTACTTTAGCCCTCATTTCATTTGAACAAGTCCTTGACTGGATTGAGAAACACTTTTCGTGAAACTGCATACCGAGACTTTTATAGGCGCGAAATTTGACAACGACATGAGTACTTTTTTCTTAGACAACCCAGATCAAAAATTCCTCCTGCTTCAGAACCTACTAAGATGCATAAACGCCTACTCTAGCCCTCAATTCATTTGAACAAGTCCTTGACTAGATTGAAAAACACTTTTCGTGAAACTGCATACCGAGACTTTTATAGGCGCGAAATTTGACAAGGACATGAGTACTTTTTCGTAGACAACCCAGATCAATAATTCTTTCTGTTTCAGCACCTACTAGGATGCATACACTCCTACTTTAGCCCTCATTTCATTTGAACACGTCCTTGACGGGATTGAAAAACACTTTTCGTGAAACTGCATACCGAGACTTTTATAGGCGCGAAATTTGACAACGACATGAGTACTTTTTTCTTAGACAACCCAGATCAAAAATTCCTCCTGCTTCAGAACCTACTAGGATGCATACACTCCTACTCTAGCCCTCATTTCTTTTGAACAAGTCCTTGACTAGATTGAAAAACACTTTTCGTGAAACTGCATACCTAAACTCTTTTGAGCGCAAAATTTGACAATGACATGAGTACTTTTTTTGTAGATCACCCAGATCAAAAATTCTTGCTGATTCAGATCCTACTAGAATGTTTACACTCCTACTCTAGCCCTCATTTCATTTGAACAAGTCCTTGACTAGATTGACAAACCTTTTTCGTGAAACTGCATACCTAAACTCTTTTGAGCGCAAAATTTGACAACGACATGAGTACTTTTTTCGTCGACAACCCAGATCAATAATTCTTTCTGTTTCAGCACCTACTAGGATGCATAAACTCCTACTTTAGCCCTCATTTCATTTGAACAAGTCCTTGACTGGATTGAGAAACACTTTTCGTGAAACTGCATACCGAGACTTTTATAGGCGCGAAATTTGACAACGACATGAGTACTTTTTTCTTAGACAACCCAGATCAAAAATTCCTCCTGCGTCAGAACCTACGAGGATGCATAAACTCCTACTCTAGCCCTCATTTCGTTTGAACAAGTCCTTGACTAGATTGAAAAACACTTTTCGTGAAACTGCATACCTAAACTCTTTTGAGCGCAAAACTTTGACAACGACATGAGTTCTTTTTTCGTAGACAACCCTGATCAATAATTCTTTCTGTTTCAGAACCTACTAGGATGCATACACTCCTACTTTAGCCCTCATTTCATTTGAACAAGTCCTTGACTAGATTGAAAAACACTTTTCGTGAAACTGCACACCGACACACTTTTGAGCGCAAAATTTGACAACGACATGAGTTCTTTTTTCGTAGACAACCCTGATCAAAAATTCTTTTTGTTTCAGAACCTACTAGGATGCATACACTCCTACTTTAGCCCTCATTTCATTTGAACAAGTCCTTGACTAGATTGAAAAACACTTTTCGTAAAAAATGCATACCTAAACTCTTTTGAGCGCAAAATTTGACAACGACATGAGTTCTTTTTTCATATACAATCCTGATCAAAAATTCGTTCTGTTTCAGAACCTACTAGGAAGCATAAACTTCTACTCTAGCCCTCATTTCATTTGAACAAGTCCTTGACTAGATTGAAAAACACTTTTCGTGAAACTGCACACCGACACTCTTTTGAGCGCAAAATTTGACAACGACATGAGTTCTTTTTTCGTAGACAACCCAGATCAATAATTCTTTCTGTTTCAGCACCTACTAGGATGCATACACTCCTACTTTAGCCCTCATTTCATTTGATTATGTCCTTGACTGGATTGAAAAACACTTTTCGTGAAACTGCATACCCAGACTTTTATAGGCGCGAAATTTGACAACGACATGAGTACTTTTTCTTAGACAACCCATATCAAAAATTCCTCCTGCTTCAGAACCTACTAGGATGCATAAACTCCTACTCTAGCCCTCATTTCATTTGAACAAGTCCTTGACTAGATTGAAAAACAATTTTCGAGAAACTGCACACCGACACTCTTTTGAGCGCAAAATTTGACAAGAACATGAGTTCTTTTTTCGTAGACAACCCTGATCAAAAATTCTTTCTGTTTCAGAACCTACTAGGATGCATACACTCCTACTTTAGCCCTCATTTCTTTTGAACAAGTCCTTGACTAGATTGAAAAACACTTTTCGTGAAACTGCATACCTAAACTCTTTTGAGCGCAAAATTTGACAACGACATGAGTTCTTTTTTCGTATACAATCCTGATCAAAAATTCGTTCTGTTTCAGAACCTACTAGGAAGCATAAACTTCTACTCTAGCCCTCATTTCATTTGAACAAGTCCTTGACTAGATTGAAAAACACTTTTCGTGAAACTGCACACCGACACTCTTTTGAGCGCAAAATTTGACAACGACATGAG
Source organism: Convolutriloba macropyga (assembly GCF_964194025.1). Taxonomy (NCBI): domain Eukaryota; kingdom Metazoa; phylum Xenacoelomorpha; order Acoela; family Convolutidae; genus Convolutriloba; species Convolutriloba macropyga. The sequence continues at coordinate 8,641,548 of NC_134481.1, read as the reverse complement.
TTCTTTTTTCGTAGACAACCCAGATCAATAATTCTTTCTGTTTCAGCACCTACTCGATGCATACACTCCTACTTTAGCCCTCATTTCATTTGAACAAGTCCTTGACTGGTTTGAAAAACACTTTTCGTGAAAATGCATACCCAGATTTTATAGGCGCGAAATTTGACAACGACATGAGCACTTTTTCGTAGACAACCCATATCAAAAATTCCTCCTGCTTCAGAACCTACTAGGATGCATAAACTCCTACTCTAGCCCTCATTTCATTTGAACAAGTCCTTGACTAGATTGAAAAACAATTTTCGTGAAACTGCACACCGACACTCTTTTGAGCGCAAAATTTGACAACGACATGAGTTCTTTTTTCGTAGACAACCCTGATCAAAAATTCTTTCTGTTTCAGAACCTACTAGGATGCATACACTCCTACTTTAGCCCTCATTTCATTTGAACAAGTCCTTGACTAGATTGAAAAACACTTTTCGTGAAACTGCATACCTAAACTCTTTTGAGCGCAAAATTTGACAACGACATGAGTTCTTTTTTCGTAGACAACCCAGATCAATAATTCTTTCTGTTTCAGCACCTACTCGATGCATACACTCCTACTTTAGCCCTCATTTCATTTGAACAAGTCCTTGACTGGTTTGAAAAACACTTTTCGTGAAAATGCATACCCAGATTTTATAGGCGCGAAATTTGACAACGACATGAGCACTTTTTCGTAGACAACCCATATCAAAAATTCCTCCTGCTTCAGATCCTACTAGGATGCATAGACTCCTACTCTAGCCCTCATTTCATTTGAACAAGTCCTTGACTAGATTGAAAAACAATTTTCGTGAAACTGCACACCGACACTCTTTTGAGCGCAAAATTTGACAACGACATGAGTTCTTTTTTCGTAGACAACCCGGATCAATAATTCTTTCTGTTTCAGCACCTACTCGATGCATACACTCCTACTTTAGCCCTCATTTCATTTGAACAAGTCCTTGACTGGTTTGAAAAACACTTTTCGTGAAAATGCATACCCAGATTTTATAGGCGCGAAATTTGACAACGACATGAGCACTTTTTCGTAGACAACCCATATCAAAAATTCCTTCTGCTTCAGAACCTACTAGGATGCATAAACTCCTACTCTAGCCCTCATTTCATTTGAACAAGTCCTTGACTAGATTGAAAAACACTTTTCGTGAAACTGCATACCTAAACTCTTTTGAGCGCAAAATTTGACAACAACATGAGTTCTTTTTTCGTAGACAACCCTGATCAATAATTCTTTCTGCTTCAGAACCTACTAGTAAGCATAAACTTCTACTCTAGCCCTCATTTCATTTGAACAAGTCCTTGACTAGATTGAAAAACACTTTTCGTGAAACTGCATACCTAAACTCTTTTGAGCGCAAAATTTGACACGACATGAGTTCTTTTTCGTAGACAACCTTGATCAATAATTCTTTCTGTTTCAGAACCTACTAGGATGCATACACTCCTACTTTAGCCCTCATTTCATTTGAACAAGTCCTTGACTAGATTGAAAAACACTTTTCGTGAAACTGCATACCTAAACTCTTTTGAGCGCAAAATTTGACAACGACATGAGTACTTTTTCTGAAGACAACCCAGATCAAAAATTCTTTCTGTTTCAGCACCTACTAGGATGCATACACTCCTACTTTAGCTCTCATTTCATTTGAACAAGTCCTTGACTAGATTGAAAAACACTTTTCGTGAAACTGTATACAAAACTCTTTTGAGCGCAAAATTTGACAACGAGATGAGTACTTTTTTCCTAGACCACCCAGATTGAAAATTCCTGCTGATTCAGAACCTACTAGGACGCTTACACTCCTACTCCAGCCCTCATTCCATTTGAACAAGTCCTTGACTAGATTGAAAAACACTTTTCGTGAAACTGCACACCGACACTCTTTTGAGCGCAAAATTTGACGACATGAGTTCTTTTTTCGTATACAACCCAGGTCAAAAATTTCTTCTGTTTCAGAACCTACTATGATGCTTACTTTCCTACTCTAGTGCTCATCTCATTTGAACAAGTCCTTGACTACATTGAAAAACACTTTTCGTGAAACTGCATACCGACACTCTTTTGAGCGCAAAATTTGACAACGACATGAGTACTTTTTTAATAGACCATGCACATCAATAGTTCTTTCTGTTTTGGCACCTACTAGGATGCATACACTCCTACTTTAGCCCTCATTTTATTTGAACAAGTCCTTGACTAGATTGAAAAGAAATTTAAAAACCAATTTGTGCAAAGCTTTCTTGAATAATACCAGCAAAGTTTTCATTCACACTAAATAATGATATTAGGCTGACATCAGCTGCGTCAAAACAAAATGAGAAGACTTTCGAAGCAAAATAAGGCGATAAAATTATTCGAGTACAGACCAAATTTTACAAGTAAAAAAGAGAACATTCAGTAAAAAAAAATTGTAACAAGTGCACATTTAAGTACTTTTAACTGCCTAAGTTTGAAAAGTTTCCATTGAGTTATCAGTCGTGCTCAAATGCATCGATGAGTGGCACTAGGTAAGATATGCTGGCAATCTTAAAATGTAGTATCTTGTTGATGACAAGTTTCACATTCAGAGCTTTCCATTCCGAATATAACTCAACGATGTGGTACGAAAACACATTATTGGAGGTTCCCAATGGGAGACATAAGACTTCAATATTTTGAACATTTGTGCTGATACATAATGATTGTCTTCCTCTGTGAAGAAAGCGCAAACTTTTCCGCATATAAGTGCTCCATTGTGTTCAGCTGAAAAAAAAACAGTCTTTCTCGTTTGGTGGACCCTCCAAAGAAAAGTTCTCGAACTTCCGACAACGGTAAAAGGACCTTCCCTGCTTAATAAGATCAGGAGGAACTTGACTAGGCAATAAAATGTCTTTTTTGAACGGTTTTTTTACCTCGCAGTTTTAGGCAAAACGCTGCTAAGGACTCATTCTCTTTAATAGAAGCCCTCCAGGCCTCCTTGTTACGGTGATATCTTTCAACTAATAGTGGTAAATGGTTAACCGTACCAGTAAACTTCGAGTTCAGCAAATAGTTTGCTGATTCGAACATCATTCCCGAACTTGTCCACAGAGGACCAATATTTCGAACTTGCCACGTCAAGTGTGTGAGCGAGTGCACATTAGCAGAGAAGGCAACTTCAGAATAATCCTCTTTCGTATCTTGAAGAAACTTTCCGATAACTTTCTCTGCGTAACAGCAATGTTTCGATGACGTCATTAAAAGGCGCACAGCAAAGCTAAGCAAGCAAATCTTGAGGCTAATCGCTCATTTTTTGTCTCATTAAATAATGCTGGACCAATGTACAGTAGCCAAGTTTTCAGCTCGTTAGCTTTAAAGAATTCCAACTCATTTAGCGGACGTACTGACCGCTTGAAGTCAGACGGAAGATTGATTTTCGACACAGTTAACTTTAAGATTTCCAGATCAATGCGAGAGGTTTTCTTAAGAATTACCTGCGAGAGAACTTTAGTTACCCCAATGTAGACATGATGCATGCAGTCAGGCGGCGCACTGAGCGGTAAATTCCGGATAATTTTGAATAGAAAACTAGGTCCTTTAACACCCATGAACGAACTTAAATTTTCCTCCCTAAGACGCTGGAGGTGACTTGAATGAATTTCAGATGCTCGGGGAGGGAATTTTTTCAAGGGGAAGTACCGAACACGTTCTTCAGTTTCTGTTTCAATTAAGCACATTGTACAACCGAACTTGGCGAGATGGTGATGCATATTAAGCGTCGAAGCAGTGGCGGGAATATCGGCAACCAGTAACACTACTTGCGCAATGATTTTGAAATTAACATTTTTGTACTCTACAGTAAACTGCTGTGTAAGTTTTTGCTCAAAATCCGTGAAGAGTTCATCCCAATTCGGTTTGCCGACACCACACCAAAGAGTTGCAAGAACGATATTGTTATATGAACTGCGCAGTTTTGGAGGCAGATCAGCCAGCGCTAGCCACACAGGCCACAGATGCTTAGGACTAGATTTTATTATGCGTACACCATCTGAGTTCATAATTAATGAGATCGTGAGTTCTTTCTTCTCAAAGTTGAGACAGGGCTGCAAATTCAAGTCATAACATGAGTCACGCGTTAGCAAATAATTACTTATAACATCGAGGTTAGCTTTCAAAATTTGAAGGATTTCGTTCATGAAATCTAGCATCCAGTACTCACCGGTTCCACAACTTTTTATAAAGGAGTTGTGTTGAGTTTGGGGGACATGATGACGGTTTTTCATCTGCGAATAGCTTGGAATGTCAGCATTAGGGAAAGAGGCCTTCATCAATCCCATCCAATCTTTAAGTTCTTTGTCTGAGGTGACATGCCTGGCAACGATTGAGGTCAACGCAATCTCAAAGTTTTTGTTTGTGTTTGAATCTTCGTTATCATTGCTCTCAGCAACTGACGACAAATCACTATGTAACGTAGTATCGTCATTTATTCCATCCTGTTCCACATCAAAGACAACTGTCCCCGTCGTTTCTATTTGCTCAGTATCTTCCTCATTATTTCTGCCGTCAAACTCCTCCATGTCGCCATCCAACGACATTTCGACTGAGTTCTGACGGATGGAGGTATGGTTTTCTTCAACACTCGAATCACTCGACAAAAAAAACGCATTTCGTAATTGAGAACTTTTTTCTGGAGGGGCTTGCGCCGTTTTCGATTGCTTAGACGAACAAAACGTTTTTCACTATTTGTAGATATAAGCGATTTTTGTTTCTCGCTGAAAACCATTGGACGCTCAGAATGCATGGAGGAATGAGGACATTTACATTCCCAGTTTCCCTCGCCGAAAAAACTGCTGCCACAGAAAACAATTATTTCTTCTCCTTTGCTAAGTGTTTTCAACAATTTGAGCTTTACACATTTTAAAGTGCCAAACGAAGAAGCAACATATTCCGCATTTGGACAACAAGAATGATTCGCAAATCTTACCGGGCCAACCATAATACGGTTTTGGCGGCAGGCTTCAGTACCAGAAAAAATCGAAATCGGCTTAAAGAGTGGCATATCACTGTCGCTTACTATTGAAGTAAAACACAGAGATTGTGCAGCAAAACATCACGTCTCTTAGAAACCACAATAGGCACATCACAATTGTAGAACAAACCATAGCCACCAAATACATCATGCTCAAAAATATAACCTGCAACAAGAGCTTCATTATAGCAATTTTTAAGTGTTTCGGCGCACTTCTTATAGCGATTATCTGTTACAATCCAATTACTAATGTAATCATAGTCAATATCTTCAACCATTGACATTATTTGACGTCCCTTCTTTTTCAATAAATTGTTCGAAATTAAGTTGTCACATTGTGCCAAAATAATTGCTTTGCTCACTTGCTTGTCGGCTTGCATTTCAAGAACCATAGAATGGGACGACTAACGATTGAATTTAATTACAGTTTGCGCTGTTTTGAAAAAATTCCCTTAGCCACTATCGGCGTTACGTTAGATAAAAGAAAAACAGCAAACTAATTAAAATAGACAGGACTCAACAAAAATTACAAGTTTCGTTTAACGTTCTGCAGCTCTGTCTTGACATATCGTTTTGCTCGACCCCATCGTTTCACCAGCTGGAGAGCAAATTTTCATTCATAATCCCTGTCATAATTTTTATCCAAAACCGACGGCAAAGGCGAGTTTTCTCAGATGAATACCTTGCCATTACATTAATGGGTTGATCTCTACATCGAAATTTTTTTACTAAACCTCATTTGTCTAGTGAGCACCACTATCAGTGCTACAAAACACTATACAGAAAGACAATCAAGAACCTTCATTTATTACTAGAGGAGCAATGAGAAGTCACTTATGTTGATTGACCCTCACCTATTTTGATTAGGTATAAAATGTAACTGAAAACAATTTTTTCATATAGGAAATCAACAAAAAAGCAATCACAATCACAATCAACAGCAGGTAGAAAAAACGCTGAACAACTTATTGCATGCCACACGCGGCTTATTACAAATATTGCAGCAATTTAAAGATGAAGCAACTAAGATTATTATCTGACACAGCACAGTAGTCAAGTTTTGATGCAAAGAAACATTTTATAATGGCAGGAAAGCAAGAAGTACGTCGTTTGGTTTGACGAAACAGAAAATTAGAAGGAAACGCCAATTCATCAACAAGCAACATTTACAATTAAATAGCTGAAAGGAAAGAGCAAAATAAAGGAAAGCGTTTTTTAAGCCTCTTTCGGCTTCTCGAAAGTTAAAGGAAAAAACTACAGCAAGACAAATCTTCGTCACTTTCATCAACATCCAAGCAGTTGTCTGCTTTCAACTGTTTCTTCTTGTAGTCCAAACCCAATTGATTAGCAGCAATTCGAGCTTCGCGTAGACAGTATTCTGGTTCACGAGGGTATTTCGATCGAACTATTTTGCAAAAAAGTTTTTCCAGCTGGAGGTCAACACGAGGCCGTGAGTTAGTTTTACATCTCTCCTTCCCAATCATATAGTTTATAAGTGCACAGTCTTTTTCTTCGCCAAAAATTGCTTTAGCTAAGTCGCGACCAAATTGACTAGGATCCGAAGTCGCAACAATTGACATCAAATTGCGCCCCTTGAACATGACTTGCTCATTGGATGAGTTATCAGCAGACAACGGTTCTCCAGACAATTCACTCGCAACGACGCTGAGGAACTCAACATTATCCGCTTTCAACTCTCGCCTAATCTTCTTCAACCTGTGCTGATGTTGACCAATTAGGTTGTCCAGTCTTTTAGAAAGAACTTGTGCCCGACTATTCGTTTCTCTGGGAGTTGAAGATTGCGTAGCCTTTATGTTCATTGACGACGAGCAAGGTGTCGGCTCAAATCTTCCTTGTGTTACATCATCTCTATCTTGATCATCTTCTAATTGTGAGTTCACATTTATTGTTTCGGAGTTCTCACAGTTTTGGCGTCCCTCATGATCTTCGAATGTAAATGAATCGTTGTCATCCGACTCCGAGCTAGAGTCAAGCACATGTTTATTTGCAATTCAAGACATGGGGTGTATCTAAAACCGGTAAAAACTCATTTTAAAAATATCCCCAGCTGAAACCCATCTAAAAAACCGTAATAAAAAGACCCTAAGAACCAAATTTGATAATTAGTGAGCACCACAACCGGTGCTTCATTGCACTAATACAATTTCGCAGAAACCAAATTTGATAACTAGTGAGCACCACAATCGGTGCTTCATTGCACTAGCAACAATTCTCAAGATAGAGCGCTAATTTCTAAAACCCTATTCAAGTTTTTATAATTGCACAGGAGTCTCCGATGTTGAATATTCGCTTTGCTAATCAAAAAAGGGCTCAATTTTAGATTGTTAACTTCTTGAATATACAGAATCATGGAAAACAGGATACAAATTCCTTTCAAAGTAAACAAAAATTAACATACAACGCTATAAATAAGAGCACTGCGTACTTACTGGCTTTCAAACTTTCATATCAAAACTGAGCGAGCCGCCGAAACAAATAAAAAGAATAGAAAGTTCGGTTCCGAGACCACACTCGGCCTCTAAAGCAAAGTCAAGTTTTTCAAACTGAAACATTGTTCGGATCTACGTTCTCGTCATTTTCAGTTGCCTTTACGTATCTCGTTTTCAAGTCGGTGCCGTACTGATTTGCACCTCGTACAGCTTCCTTGAGGGCATTTACAGTGTCGCTGCAATAAAATCGTCCTACGCATTCTCTGGAAAGGGCTTCCTTTTCAGCATTAGCCGAAGTGCGACAGTTATTCTTCCTAATTTTTACTCCCAGCCTTTGATGGATTAGCTCACATTTGTAATCGGCACCAAAAATTGTTGCGGCTAAAAGACGTCCGAATGCAGACGGTCCTCCTATAGGAGTTAGAGACATCAAGTCCAGTTCTCCGAACATCAGAGGATCTGCAGATGACGAGACAACGGGAACTGGGGTTTGATCACCCCGTTGTTTCTTGTACAGCTCAGCAAATCTTGTCCTGAATCTGTTGTTCTCAAGGGCTATTTTTCTTGCGTGCTCCTCTTGAACGGCAATGATCTATCGCAACTTCTCGTCAACAACGTCAATTATATCGGAAAAATTGTTTTCGGCGTGACCCGAGCTCTCGGTTGGTGTCCGAATGTCCTTTTGCGTGCAATAGTTCTCAGAACTATTTTCTTCTACCGTAGCATTGAGCGATATTGAGGGCTCATAAGTGTTTGGAACAAATGTGATGCTCTTTTTCGACTTGGGCTTCCCTGGTGAGGTGCTAGGCTATTTAAGGCTAGATCTGGCTGGTGATGGTGACGGCTGAGATCCATAATAGCTAACATCGCTCAATTGTCCGTCAGCATCAACCATTTTCTGATGTATAAATTCCATAGCATCAGACATCGCATTCTTATTAAGGACAACACTTAGAGAGCACTCGATCTCTCTATTTTCGTAAAGAAGCGTGACCTTCGTCTTCGTCGGGCGATTTTTCAAATTGACTTTTTGTCGAGTGGTCATTTCAGTCGGCCACATGACACTGTTGTATGCAATTAGTATAGGATTCTGGTCCCCTTTTTTCGCGAACACCCACATCAGACTCCGTGCCTCTTTCATTAGATCATTGTCAAAATTGTCAAAATTTTGAGACGAAATTCCTTTATTAACTCGATTTGATCGCATCATTTTTGATCTACAAAATTGATTAAAAATGCTCACACTGATTATCGTTGGATAGTTCATTCAACGCCACAAGCCTTGTGGGCACCACTTTCGGTGCTCAATCCACCAGACTTGTGGCTTAGCTGACTTGTTGAGGTTAAAAATCTCCGTACGAACATTTTTGCGTCTTATATCTTTCATGTGTCATTGGTTGATACATCAGGGATAAAAATGAGGCGCGCGCGGTTGGCTCAATTTAAGCCACAAGTCTCGTGAGCACCACTTTCGGTGCTTCAATCCACTAGACCTGTGGCTTAATTCTATCGTTCAGTTTTGAACAATTCCTTGAAAACCGAAACGTAAGCAAATCAAAAAAAACTTTCGGCTTGTTTAATTGGTTGAAGCTTGAAACCAATCCCTTTAAATATTTGGAACTCAAATATTGTATGTACGTTACTGCTTGATACCAGAGACATGCACATGATGACAGTAACCAGAAACTGTTAGGGGCTAGGAGATGCTATAACCCTTTCAATTAACGTACAAAAACATGATTGAAATGAAACTTATCCTGTTTTAAACGAAAAGGTAGTATCACAGAGTAGGTACAAAGGGTTCACATTGAACAAAGCAGAAAATTAGGCGAAGCAAAAATGACCAGCAAATCATATTTCTTGGGTTTTTTAAACTTAATCAAATCTTGGCGCAGTTCTTTCCAAAACTCATTTATCATCTAGTAGAGATTCAACGTGGCCATGTTCGCTTGATTCTCCATCATCCTTTACATTATTGATTGCCCTCGAGACATCGTCACCCGTGCTCTTATTTATTACACCCTTTAGGGTGCAATCGATCTTCCTGGATTGGTGGACCAGCTTGACGTCAGTCGGGCAACAATTACGGAGTTTAACTTTGTCATTTATGGACAGGTCCAGTGGCCACATCACACTGTTGTAAGAAATGAGAAAAGGCTGAAGTTTCCCTTTCTCCACAAACAGCCACAACATTTTCCGAGCCTTTGACAGCTCACTCTCAGCGCAATCGGATTTTGGCATTTTCATCTCCTTTATCGGACAAAAAGGTGGTTGCAATATCGATCTAAAATGCGGATTAAAACACTGTTTCAAGAATTCAGGAATTCAAGTAAGAAACTTCCCGCGACTCATAAATTTCATATGTTATTGGTTGATACAACAGGGATCTAAATGCGGGTGGGGGCAGTTTGCACAATAAACACAACGCCACAAGCCTTGTGGGTACCCCTTTCCGTGCTCAATCCACCAGACATGTGACTTAGCTAACTGGTTGAAGTTAAAATGATTCCTAAAGAAAATTTTTGCGTCTTACATCTTTCAGGTGTTATTAGTTTGTAAAGCAGAGATAAAAAACGAGGAGCCCGTGGAGAGTTCATTCAATGCCACAAGTCTTGTGGGCACCACTCTCGGTGCTCAATCCACCAGACAAATGGCTTAGCTAACTGGTTGAGGTTAAAAATGATTCCTAGAGAAATTTTTTTTGTCTTATATCTTTCATGTGTTATTAATTTGTACAGCAGAGATAAAAATGAGGAGCCCGTGGATAGTACGTTCAACGCCACAAGCTTTGTGGGCACCGCTCTGGGTGCTCAATCCACCAGACATGTGGCTTAGCTAACTGGTTGAAGTTAAAATGATTACTAAAGAAATTTTGTGCGTCTTATATACTGGTTGAGGTTAAAGCTGGTTGAGGATAAAAATGATTCCTAGAGAATTTTTTTGTCTTATATCTTTCATGTATTATTAGTTTGTACAGCAGAGATAAAAATGAGGAGCCCGTGGTTAGTTCGTTGAACGCCACAAGTCTCATGGGCACCACTCTCGGTGCTCAATCCGCCAGACATGTGGCTTAGCTAACTGGTTGAGGTTAAAGATGATTCCTAGAGAAATTTTTTTTGTCTTGTATCTTTCATGTGTTATTAGTTTGTACAGCAGAGATAAAAATGAGGAGCCCGTGGATAGTTCGTTCAACGCCACAAGCCTTGTGGGCACCACTCTCGGTGCTCAATCCACCAGACATGTGGCTTAGCTTACTGGTTGAAGTTAAAATGATTACTAAAGAAATTTTGTGCGTCTTATATATCTTTCATCTGTTTTTGGTTGTCTCACCAGATACGAATAGAATGGTACCCTTTCGGCTCAATGACTTCACAGGAAAGGTGAGCACCACTCTCGGTCCTTCATTTCACTAAACTGGTTGCTGATTTTAAAGGTTGAGAGAAAACAAAACATGGATATTTATATGAATTCAGATTGCAAAAGATTTTTTTAATCGAAATGCAAAGTGTCAAAGGAAAATTTAGAAGGCATCAAGTTAACAACATCTTATTCACAACAAAATAAGTCAGGAGGCCAAAATTGGGCTTAGAATTATCAGTCAAGTCAAATCAATTTTAAAAGTCAAATCAATAATAAATCAATCAAATTTAATGTGAACCAATTTAAAAAGAGAAATCATCTAAAAAATCAGAATATTCGCCATTTTTGGAGGTGATGGTGATTTATTATGACGTGTACTTAGTGCATTCTAAGAAAACATAATCTGAACCAAAACAATGAGCATGCAGACATTTTCATTAATAGCATATCCTTAAAGATACAAAACACTGTTTAATGAATTATCACTAAATTTTGCGCTTACTCAATTTTTTTTTAATTTGATCAACAACCAATCGTCAAGAACCACGCAAAAAGTGTACGTAGTAACAACAAAATTATTATCAAACTTTTGCGGTTAGATTGAGCTCATTTGGTTCAATCCTTGCTTATTAATTAACCTAAACAACTTTAAAAACCGACAGTTTTTTTTAACTTTCAGGTGAAATTATGTAAAAACGCATGTCAATACCTGTTGAAAAGCCCTTCACTGATGAAGATCTGATTTAATAATGACATGTTGGTTAACATGATGGGTTACATCATACACAAATTTTTATTCTAATGTTCGAATACAGCTTGTGAAAATAAACCATCTCTAATGAGAGATGAATAAGGTTAATTCAAAAACCACTTTTTTTCATTGGATTGAAAAATCCATTGGCTGAAAACTCTGGATTTGCTGTAACTGTGACTTCGTCCCCATTCATGTTTTTACAGGAAGCTGAAAAAACGCAATTTGACAGCTTAAATAAAACTTTTAAAATTTGTTAATGTTCCTTGTATGACTACTAAGAAATCATACAAATCATATATGACCTAGTATGATTACAAAGAAATGTCCATTTTTTTTGCTTTGCTAAGGTTTGCCAACGCTATTTATGGTGTTTGTTCTTCTCAATGAAAGTCTCTTTTAACATTACGATTGCTTTGCGCCATTAAAAAAAATTTGTATGATCCTTGTATGATTACTAGGAAATCAAACAAATCATATATGACCTAGTATGATTACAAAGAAATGTCCATTTTTTTTGCTTTGCTTAGGTTTGCCAACGCTATTTATGGTGTTTGTTCTTCTCAATGAAAGTCTTTTTTAACATTACGATTGCGTTGCGCCATTAAAAAAATTTGTATGATTCTTGTATGATTACTCGGAAATCATACAAATCATATATGACCTAGTATGATTACAAGGAAAAAAATTTTTTTGTTCTTATAGAATGGCTGCAATGATCCTGTTTTTCTGGTGTCAGTTGTTTAGGCCGTATTAAATTAAGCTTATTAGTGTAAAGTTTGATATTTTGTCTGATCCTTGTATGACTACTAGGAAATCATACAAATCATATATGACCTAGTATGATTACTAGGAATCATATATGACCTAGTATGACTACTAGGAAATTTGTATGATGAGCAACCCGGGTCTTCATAGCAATGCAATTGAATTTTTAGGCAATTACTGTGAAACTTGGGCAACTTTTTAGGCAATTACTTCTCATTTCACCATCGAGTTTCTTCAGGCTTATAAAAGAGTATGGAAACAAAAGAGAAATTCTGAACCGTTACGCTATTCTGAAATAATAGTTTTGGCAAACGTCATAACAGAAATATCCAAATGTTTGTGACAGAAAACTTAAAATGCCAGCTGGAAGTGACATAGTTCCTCGGTGGTGTAACACAGTTGCGTGGTTTAACAATCCTGCCATCCCATACCTGCTTTGTCGTACCGATATATGATTTTCAGGTTAGATAAATCTTTATGATGTAGGTTAGATAAATCTTTATGTGCAGAACCGTCCGACTTGGGAAGGATTCGAACCCTCGAGCTCTCCGATATTTGTCCCGGAAAATGTCCTCTTACTCGTGATATAATAAATTGTTTCCAGAGTATTGATTTGAAAAAAAAAGAAACTTGCTCTTTTACATTTAGAAGTTAAAATCGAACTTCATTTATGCATTTAATACTCCAGGAGAACACTTTTAGGCCAAGGTTGGCCTGTTTTCAAGTGTCTCTGGAGAAAGAGATCGTAAACATCAAAGATCATATGTAAAGATTATGAAAATTTTACTAGCTACATTAAAAAAATGTTGGAAGCTTGGAGTTTAGTACTCGGTTTGTTCTTACATTTTAAACCATGATAGCAACTCATCATCGTCAATAAAAAATAAGTCTAAATAAAAATTGTGACAAAAGTCCTTTAGTTGCCGCTTTGAGAGATCAAAAATAAAGCTGACATTATTTGGAAAAAAGTTTATCAAGCAATTAACCATTTTACGAATTTTTGGTTGCAGTTAGAAGTTGTCAAATTTGTTCTTAAATAAACACAATTTGCGAGAACTGTTTCGCGCTTTTGCTATTTTGAGAAGCTATTTTCGTGAGATACAGTTTTTTAAAACTGGGATTTCACATTCTTTTCGTAATATTTTTAATGCCATTTTGAGTATTTCATACAAGTGGAGCTCTGATAAATTATAGAGTAGCAGCTCTTTCTACTTACTTGATATGGAGTCAAACTTTTTTTGAATGTTATCATTCTGGCTATTCTTTTCAACATTTGATTCAGGGGTTTGAGTACTTGATTGCTTGTGTTAGCGTGAACTAAGACTCCTTATTGAATTACTGGTTGCACATATGTTCGATAGACTTGAACTGACTGATTTGTTGTTAGGACCTTCCTAATTCGGTAGAGAAGTGAGCATAAACTTAACATTCTTTTCGTTAAATTTTTAGCATGTTCTTGAAAACTAAATTAGACTTTTTTTGCACTCTTTTTTAAAAGTCGACTCATTTTGTCTTCTCAACGTTTAAAATCAGTCGATTTCTATTCAACAAGAGGCTGTTTTCTGAAGAATTACATTGATTTTAGTTTCATTTGTTTTGGGTTCACTTTTTGTATAAACTACAGTGTCATCTGTGTAGAGGATGGATTTTATGTCAGATGTTTCTAGGGTCAGACCATTAATGTATATAATAAAAAGCAAAGGACACATTATTGAGCCTCGTGAGACACCAATTTCTATGCTCCTCATAGATGACGTCCTCGAGCCTATTTCAGTGTATTGAAGTCTTCTGCTCAAATAGGACTTCAAAACTTCCAAAACATGTCCTCTTAGAACATAACTGGAGCACTATGCTAGTAAGATTTGGTGGTCCACGGTGTCAAAGGCTTTTTTGAGGTCCAAGAAAGTACTGATCGTATTTTGTTTATTATTTAGCCAATTTAATCGAACGTTTTTGCTAAGTTCCACCAATGCATCAATTGTGCTGCGGTTTTGTCTGAAACCAAATTGATTTTCAATTAACACTTTTTCTTTATTAAGGAAAACAATAATTCTGTTCAAGATAGTTTTTTCAAAATTTTTACTTACCACCGTCCCCTTGCTTGAAAATTGGGTTTACTTATGCAATTTTCAGGCAATCAGGAAACAAACCAAAATTCAGATGGGAGTTAAAGACTTCGCAGAGAAAGGGTGAAATTGATGGCGCAAGTAACCGTATGCAATAATTATTCGAATTGAAAGCATCTACACTTTCATATCACTCAAAAGTTTGCTTATCTCCGTTATTGCTTTTTTTTTGAGAAATAGACTGTTGACAATTTTTTTGAGTAGGTCTCATTGCGTTTAGCAGTAAATTTTTCTGTAAGTTTTTCCCCAATGTCTGCGAAGGGGACTCTACTTCCTTGATCTCTAGGTTTGACTCTACTTCCTTGATCTCTAGGTTTTTGGATTCACCCATTATTTCTTTTAGAGCATCAGAAAAATTTCGAGTGTTTTGACCATCTTTTTTATTTGTTTTTAATTGATAGTATTGTCTCATGTTTTTCCTGACAAATTTCTTAACTACTTTGGGTTGATTTTCATATTTTGCTTTAGCTAATGAAAACTTTTCTTTTAAATACAATTGCTTTAAGTGATTTTTGTGTAGCAGCATTTTTACTTCGTTGTCGATCCAGTTTCTCTTGTTTCTAACAGATGAATTTTTTCCGGAATTATTTTGTTCAGTTCAATGTTTAAAAAGTCTTGGAATTTTATCAATGACTAATTGCAATTGATAGATTTTTTTTTCTTGAGCAGAAAGTTGCTGTAAGACACAATTGTTGCTCTGATTTGATTCAGATTAGCGGTGTTCTGTAATTTTGACCATACCTGTATCCTGTTACATTTTTTGTTGAAAAATTTGGTATTTTCAGAAAATTGTAATTTAATGGTATAGTGATCGCTTACAGCTGTTTTCAGTACTTTTTGAGAAAACGTAGCGTCATTGGTGCGGTATATATACACAGGTTATAACTATTTCATCCCTCTATAATTTATCAGAACTGATATAGCCGGAATTGACACTTTTTCTAATTTTGCAAGGAATTTTGCATTAGCCGGGCAATTTACAAAATGTCACAACGCCATCACCTCTCTTTTTTCTTTCCGAACTAAATAAGCTACTGTAATTTGCTAGATTAAAAATTTGTTTATTATCTGTTGGCTTTAGCCACGCTTCAGTTAAGCAAACCGCAATTGCCCGTGTCTCACGTTCTTGAATTTTTTTTGAATCCGTCAAAATTTTTCGGCAGTGATCTTTTATTTTTGCTGAAGTATAGAATTTTTTTATTGTTTTTAGTGGAGATTTGAGATGTCATTTTAGAAAATAATAGAGCAGCGCGTTCTGGCGGCAAATTTATGCCTATCAAAACCATCCTCCCACCAAATAAAATCTTTTAATTACAAGCAGTTTAAAAAAAGATAAAAAATGTAATAATAAAAAGTTTTTTTTTCTTTTCTTTTCTTTTGCTTCCTCTGCGGAAATCACAGAGTTTTTTTAATATAGTTTAACCATCTCTCGCCATCAGCAAAACTGCGTAGATCACAGTTTGCTAATGAAAACCTGCGGAAATCACAAGCAAGACAGTCACGCTTATAGAAGAGAAAATACACTAAGTTAACCTTAGCCTATCCTAATTGATCTCTTGCGCTGTTAATAAAATTAACCACACGTTAAGTTCTGTGTTAATAACAGTTCAGTTATTGTAATATGTTAACAAAAATTATTGAGTTTCACCAAGATTTCTGATATTTTGAAGTTTTGGTCATTGTCAGTATTTTCTCGTTTTCTGCTTTTTTGTGAGCCGGCGAATAATGATTATTATGGTCATTGTTGTTTGACCTCGCGTTTTACGTATTTTTGTCCACAGCCAAAATATTATCCAAGTCATCAACATCATTGGTCTTTTTGTATGTTGGTTTTAGGCTTCCTCGATCAACCAAAACAGAGATAGTGCAGTTATGTGTACTGACAATCATTTTTCTTGTTACTGCTTCAACTTTTATCTATGCCTCGATTTCGGGTAGTGGCTTGTTCAGTTATATGTTCTTATTATTAATATGGTTTTTGGATTTCCTTGGCGCTCTTTTTTTCCTGAAAACCTCCAACTTATCATTGAAGTAAATAAGCGTGCATATCACTGTTGAAATTTGGTATTCTGTCTCAGTGTTGGGTTTTATATGAGATGCTTTAACGCTATCAACCGTTAATTTCACTCCGAGAAAATCGTCAAAAAATTTCAATGTGTCACATGTCACATTTTTACTAGTGCGCGCGTTAAATGAGGGATTCACAATGAGTACACTATCTTTCCGAGAATACCTCTCCTGGGCCCGCAATCGTTCATTGATGTTTTTTTGATTTACCCGAAGAATTTGTAGTTCCTGATCTTGCTCAATAATTTTTTGTTTCAGATCTTTAACCTCCTTTCAAAGTGCTTCAATTTTTTGTTGTGCGTAATTGTTGCTCACGACCTCAGATATCACTGGTATTGATAGTTGTTCGTTGCTCTCCATGGTGATAAGACGATAAACAAAAGGAAAAAAGTAATGAATAGTCTAGAAGAAAAGCGTTTATATATGATATCAATAAAGATTTCAGTAAGAAACAATGGTTTAGGAGGTGTTTTTGAAAGGTTTTTGCTGCTTTAAATGCATAAGAGTTTTTAGAGCTTTCTTTTTCTCAAGGACGTCATTTAACGATTCATCTTTGATATTTTTATACGATCATTTATACGATTCATCATATGAAAAATTTTTTCTCTTATCGGTTCTATTTTAGCAACAGATTTAATTTTTGAATGCTCGCAAATGAATTAACTCAGAAAAAAACCAAAAAGTCAAGCTTGAAGATGCCACTTGAGAAGTGAAATCGAAAGAAATTAAAAATCTCTTCCAATTGAAGTCCAACCTCAGCCGACTTTTTCATAATTACATTTCTCTATCATCCATTATAAAGCAATTCGCATATCTTGTAGACACAAAAACTAGAACGTCAGATGATTCAAAATTTGCAATCAACAAATTGTTTCAACCAATTGCGGTATATCTGAGGTTGCCCGGGCCGAGGTGTCAACGCTAAAAAACGCAAAATTATGTAAGATTGGCGTTGAATGCGTTGAATTTATGTAAGATCTACGCTTGAGCGTAGATCTTACATAGATTCAACGCATTCAACGCCAATCTTACATATCTTGCTTTGAAATTTGGCGTAGATCTTACATGTTTAGCGTTGAAATTTAGCGTAGATGTTACATATTTAGCGTTGATCTAGCGTAGATCTTACATAAATTCAACGCCAATCTTACATATTTTGCGTAGAATTTTTGCGTAGATCTTACATATTTAGCGTTGAAATGTAGAGTAGATCTTACATATTTAGCGTTGAATTTATCGTAGAGCCTACATAAATTCAACGCTTTCAACAACAATCTTACATATAATGCGCAGAATTTTGGCTTAGATCTTACAAATTTTAGGTTGAATTTTTTGAATTCCATTTCAGACCACTTTATGATTTCAAAACTTTTTCATGTTTTTTTTCGAAAAATTAATTTTTTCACTATTTCGATCCCTATACTCCAAAGGTGAGTAACAAAAAGTCAGAAAAAATCTTTTTTAGTGCTCATTTATATTGCAAAATCCAATTCAGACCATTTGAAGATTTCAAATTTTTCAAGTTTTGTTTTCGAAAAATTAATTTTTTTACTGTTTCGCCCCCTATACTGCACAATTGAGAAAAATGAAGTCAGCAAAAAATAACCATTTGCTCTCTTACGGTGCAAAAACCATTTCAGACCATTTTAGGAATTCAAATTTTTTTCAAAACTTAAAAAAAATTTAAATTTTTCCCCGTACTTCTCACATGGTAAATGCGTTGAATACGTTGAAGTTATGTAAGATCTAGGCTAGATTCAACGAAATATATGCAAGTTCTACGCTTAATTCAATGCAATATATGTAAGATCTACGCTAAAATCAACGCAAAATATGTAAGATCTACGCTAATTTCAACGCAAAATATGTAAGATCTACGCTTTATAAGGATTGCGGCTCTTAAGGAAACCAAGTTACGGTGGCGCAATGGTAGAAGAGGCGACAAGTAAACAGGAGGTCAGTGGTTCGAGTTCTACGCGTTGATTTTTTGTAAGATCAACGCTAAATTCAACGCAAAAATATGTAAGATCTGAGCTAAATTCAACGCAAAATATGTAAGATCTACGCTTTATAAGGATTGCGGCTCTTAAGGAAACCAAGTTACGGTGGCGCAATGGTAGAAGAGGCGACAAGTAAACAGGAGGTCAGTGGTTCGAGTTCTACGCGTTGATTTTTTGTAAGATCAACGCTAAATTCAACGCAAAAATATGTAAGATCTGAGCTAAATTCAACGCTAAATATGTAAGATCAGCGGCAACTAGCGTTGGCAAGTTGAAAAATTCACCGCCATTTTTTACATAATTTTGCGTTGAATGCGTTGAATTTTTGTCTTTAAATTCAACGCATTCAACGCAAAATTATGTAAGAAAATTGCGGTGAATTTTCCGACTTGTCAACGCTAGTTGCCGCTGATCTTACATAATTTTGGCCAAATTCCTCGGCCCAGCTGAGAATGCGAACAATATAATCGTACGATTCACCAATTGATAGCATTTAGATCAGACAGAATTTAAAATATAATCAACTAATGTCAGTCAACGTTCTGTCGTAGCCTGCTTCACCTAGAATTAAACGGGTTTTACTGTTCTTTCATTAGCACTTGAGGAGAATCAATGCCCTTACTAAAGGGCTTCAAATGATGTGACTAAAGTTTATTATAGACAACAAAAAATGTTTCAGATTTTAATAGTGGAAATATTTTTGGTTTCTTCATTTGATTTTTGGTAAAAAAATAGCGAGTTATAAATAGCATAAAAAAATAGCGTAATATTGAGTTCAAGTACTTGAAAAGAACGACAAACAGTTTAGATCACGCATTATTTAAAACTCCAAGCATGTAAAACTTAAAAATTTCAGGCGTATCAACCCAAAATTTCACATGAAAACAAAAAGACAGATAGGACCACAATAATTGTTTCAAACTTTGTTCGAGAGCAATTAAAACTAAATTGTTTGGACCAATTGTGCTGTTTTTTTGATGAGCTGCAATTGGGATAATTTTATAAACTGATTGAGTTATTAAGAATAACCATATGTAAAGTCAATTCAAATGATTACCTTTTGTCTCGAAAAAGTGTACTCACGTTCTAATGAAGTTAATTCGAGTCTGAATCATGACAAAGAGGCTCGGTAATGTAATATCGCACATGAAGTTCCGAACCGCTTAACCACGTTTTTGACTTAATTGTCCACCATATGAGGAAACGATTGAAAAATTTCAAAAAACAACAATGTTCGAAAATAGTTGGTTTAATCTATTAAATATTCGGTATAGCTCTAACCACTATGCAGCAAACATACTCTTGCCTATGATAACCACCCTTAAGGAGCGTAAGCGACAAGAAAAACAACAAAATCAGCAGAAGAAAAAACAACTATTAATTACGACCAAAAGTCAACGTCTGTCCTTTATCATGAAAAATACTTAATGAGAACTACTTAATGTCATAAAAGCATCAGATAAAACGTAAACTAAAGCAAATAACTTGCACTTCACCAGAAAAGATATGTTATCTGTCTTTATTCAGTATAACTAGCAAGTAGAGATAAAACAAAAAAGGGCAAAATTAGAAAAAAACTTTTAAACTTTTGAAAACAATTAAATTCATAGTCCTGAAAGCAAGTATCTATCAACTGTGCTTCATCTAAAGTCTTCATTTATAACTTCAAACATAACTTTTTTATCCAAATTCTCCTACGTCTACAAAAAGAGCAAATACATAGAGAATTCAGAGTCAATTTTGTGAGGAAACGACAAAGCCTATAAGATCAAGCCTATAAGACCAAAACCTATTCAGTAAAAACATTGAATGTAATCAATTGCGGGTTATTTCAGCGCCACTTGTGTTATATCAGACTGGTCAATTATGTGCAATTAGGGTGATGATTGCACTAGGCAGCAAACAGAACCTCAAAAAAAGGGAAACGTTAAAAAAAATCAAAAACTTATGAAAACTCGTAGTACCATTTAAAAAAAACTTAATTTATAATTCAATTGAAAAACAATGCGAACTCTTCCTTCAATAAGATTATACTAACATTTTGCAGATAAAGGACTGAAGTTTTTAGGAAAATGTCATTAGTGAGACTTAGTCATTAGTGAGACTTAAATGTCATCAGTGAGACTTAGTCAAAACACTGCACATTAGACAGAACATAAAATTTAACTCACAGTTTTTTTTGCAAACGGATTTGAAAACAGCATACTGTACGTTTTTCGATGAAACTGTTATGTTTTTTCATTGGCCTCCCTTTCAACAAAAATTTTACCTGTCAATATTTGAGGTTGTTACATAATTCATTCTGCTCTGTGACTATAAAAAAACCAAAAAAATGGACTGCCTGCCAAACTGGACAAAGTGGGCCAAATAAGCATATTGGACATTTATTTTTTTGAAAAAAAGGATCAAACGCTGGTTTTTCAAAAAAATTATCTGAAAAGTTTGCCAAAACAGTTGATTCAAATAATTCACCAACTCTTTTCTATCTTTAAACGTAACACCAATCAGACTATCATTTACAATTTAATCATATTTTTGAAAAAATTGATAAAATTGTATGCAGGAGTTACAAAAAAAATGTGAGCAAAACAACGGAAGTTAGGCTAACGTTCATAAATCTGTAAACCTCCGTAAACTCCTTGGAGAAAGCGAAGTTCGAAAAATTCTTGTTGATTCAAAATTATACGCTAAAAATGCTTTCTAATGATACCACTCACAATCCTTTACGATGAAAATTTTGGTCGGCGAAAATTGACTGAACAAAGAAACGAGTTGAGTATATTTAGTTGCAGAGTATATATAAAGTGGGTCGGAACAAAAAGGAAGATCAAGTAATTGATAAAATAAATTTTTGACTCTTTCGCATATTAACGCTTTCATATTAATAGGGATTAATCTACACACAGACAAATAAACGAAATATAAACCGACTAATGTTGGAAGAATTGCTCTTGAACGACAGGCGAGGCAATTTAAATCAGGGGCTGTAGCTAGATCAATTTTTCTTTATGGATGCAAAAACAGTTGACCACGCGGGGATTCGATTCATGATCCTCCCAATCCCTCATCAGAAGCACTGCCCACTCGGCTTTTAGTTCCTGATTGTTGTTATGAGGGAATTGTTTTTATTTTAGCAGCAAGCTTTACTTCGGAGTGAGAACAATAGCGACCACTCAAAAATGGAGAATGAAAGCGTGAAAAAGTCACTTGAGAAGTCAAAAAATGTTCTAGAAGAAAAGCGCAAAAACGGTCAAGCGAAAAATTTGCACTAAAAAGATCTACACGTTTGCAGTAATTTGTTTGAACTTCGTTCAAGAGCAATTGAAAGACTATTATGACGTAGCTATTCATTTTTGACGGCGCTCTGATGGGCAAGACTCAAAATATCTAAACTGGAAATCTGTTTCTGGATCCAAAGTAGGGAAGTCGTCAATGAGAGAGACAGACTTCATTGCACTCCTCCATCGAGACTGTTCTTCATCTGCCAATATTGTTCTTTCGAACGCTCTCTCTGCCGAAAGGAATTTCTGCTGGTTGGCGACTGAAACTCAACGAAAATAACCTCTTTCAAGAGATTATATTTACGATATAATTTACTTCAACCAACATCGACATCGACGCACCAAGGTTTTGGCACAATTAGAAAACACCCTCGCATTTAGGTACTTCTTTCATTTATGCGGTTCAAGCTTCCGCGTGGGTACCCGTAACATTTAGTTTGCGTAGCAAGTCGTAACTGAGTTAAGCAAATTATGTGGTAATGGTCTACAAGCTGGATTAAGTACAAAGAACTTGTATTCTACTAAAATTATTAACATTTTAAAGCTACGGAAGTTTGGCATTTTGCGGGTGAGTATTTTGTAGATTTTACAGCGTAAATTTAGCCTGAGCGAACTAACTGACCTCAACAATACTATAATGGAGGTAACTTAGCATATAATAGCCAAATATACTCTTGATATAAAATTAATTTATAACCAAGTAGTTGCGTGGAGGTTGGTGGCAGAGCAAATCAGCGCTGAATCAGTCTAGAGACATTCTGTTTTTTTAGGATGGCCAGTAATCTATTCATGTCCCAATTTACACGGGCCAGTCATAATTTTTGAGTAAAATTTACTGCATGAAAAATAATATGTTCCGCTTTAATCCCGCCAATAAGGTTTGCTTTATATGCGACTCAAACTCCCCGTGGGTACTTGTAGCATTTAATTTGCGTAGCAAGACTTAACCACTAAGATAAATGGGCTTTGTAGTAAATGCCTACAAATTAACTTACTATAAGTTATATCACTGTATGACATTACTCTGCTCAGACTTAATTTTGTGGTGTGAGTTATTTGCAGACTATACAGGAAAAGTTTAAGCTGCGCGAACTCTATGACATCAATATAATCGTCATCAAGAGAAACATAAAATATTCTGGAGATTCAATGTTTCAGAAATGAACTAGGTTTTCATGCTTGCAATGCGCTAGTTCAGCTCTGAAATGCTCTGAGACTCAAGTCCGGGTGATACATCTTTTTCATTGTAACAGGAATTCCCAGGAGTGTGGAGAAAGCAAGTCAAAGTTTAAATGATGTGACCCTATAGTGTTTGTTATGGCCTGCTGGACCAATGAGCAACAAGAATAAAGATATAAGACCCTAAATAATTTCAAAATTATAATTGCTAGCCAGCTGATGACATCATTAGGCGATTAGTTGTCACATTTTGCAAACTGTGGCATAAGATCAATTTTTTAGCTTTTTTCCTGTACTAGAGCTTTTAGCTGAATTGGTAGATTATTCAAGTCTCCAGGAGTTTTTTGTTTAACATTTGTGCGTTCAAGTTTTGACTAGTTATTTGACTAGTAATTATACTCCAGTCAGGGAGTGTGTTCTCTTCTGGTTGTCTAAATGCCGGTAGGAATTCATTTGTCAATTTCCAAAACTAGGTCAGTCTCCTTCCAATTTGAGAAAGTATACTAAATAGAGCATCGGATACTTAGTGCTGTGCTTTTGCGTTGACTCCATCTTGTTTCGACTGTAACATGCTCGAGAACTCCAATTTGACTGTTTCACAGAAGTCAAACTCAATTTGTTATCTACTGATTGAACTAAAAATGCAGAATAATGTAAATGGCTCAAGAGAAAAGCCTTTAGAGATGTTTTTCTTTTTTGATATTGGGACGCAACCTCGAAGTGACATGGTTTTTATCCCGCAAGCCGATTTGATGGAGATAATTATTTCTTCTTGAAAATTTATTCTTGGAAGTTTTTATCCAGGTGGACCCTTAGGTTTTTTTAACAACTTTGACTCTTCAATGACTTCATTACCAATAATTATTAAAATACTTTCATTTTCTTTTTGTTGCCCAAAAACAATGAACTCTGTTTTCGAATGATTCTATTTTAACTTCAGGCCGAGAAGATTTCAGAATAAATTTAGTTTTTACTAAAAAAAATATTGGTTCTGCGCTGAGATGCGGGAAGACAAGTGCAGTACAGCATACACACTAAGCGTTGGATAAGAATTCCAAGTACTAAGTACTAAAAATCCTAGAATGATTTTACAGAAATAAAGAGATGCTGAACATGGTCGATCCTAATGTGAAATCTGTTCAACTTGACCATGCCTCCACTGTTATTTGAAAATTTATCACAATCGATTAATGTAATATACAAGAATTGTCGTCTAAGACATATATTTTGCGCCCGCTGAGCTGTGGAGACACAAATAATTCCTGATTATATTCCTGAATTTAAATGTGATCAAAAGTAGAATTAGACTCTTGCTCCGATATAATGTCTTAGTAAATTAAAATATTTAGTCAATTTGAGTGATCACACTGAGCTGAGTATAAAAACTTCCTCACCTTTCTGTTGAACTAACTGATCATTGACGATTCTACTAGAGGAACTAATTCTATATGTAACAAAGGATACAGAGATAAAAACTAATAGAAGAGATTGCTGTTCGTTCATTGATTTTTTTTTAAACTGACTGATAAGTGTATATGCTCAAATCGTATTTTTACACTACATACTGTCTCTTTTTGGAGGGTTTTCAGTTACACCCCGATTGGCTATTGATATTTTTTAAAATTAAATTACAGAAAATTATGGAAATGTTTTATATCTCTCACAGCAGATAAAACAGCTTTAAAAAAGAATAAAAAGTGTCAATTGAGATTCCCATGTAAATATGTTAAAATTAATCCTGCAGTCATTATGCCGACGTTTTTTTTTCGAATTCCTTTGAAGTGATATTACAAAGTTTGAAAAAATTGCGAATTGAGAAACTTTATAATCCAGCTGAAAAGATTTCCAATATGAATCATTGTGCTCCCAATTACAAATTTATCAAGAATAGAATTATTTTCAAAGGCAGTAGGGCAGTTCAAAAATCAGACAGCTCGCCATGTAAAAATGCAATTTGAGCGTTTACTTTTTTCTTGGAGCATAAATTACAGATAGATTATAAATTAAAATTTAAATCTTGGTTGTGTGGGAACATAGACAACAATAATAAATCAGTCTAAATCCAAAAGCAGAAGTTAGTTCAACCCAGTCGTTTAATCAACACCTGTTGCGATAATAGCAGTTAAATATACTGCCAGTTTAATAAAGTTTAATGCCCGATCGACAATGGAAAAAATCTTCAGCATTAGACTACGAGTTTATCACACTCTTTTTTCGCCACTGTTGCTAAGTAAACAGTGGCGATAAAAGAGTGGTGATAAACTCGAAATCTAAAAATAGAATTAGTTTGATAAACTTGTGGTCTAAAAAGCAAACATGGTGTTGATTAAAACAATTACCACGCGGTTGTTATCGCCCTCGAAGTTTTCATAACACCTCGGCTTCGACTCGGAGTCTGATAACTTTTCGGTGGCGATACCAACCATGTGGTAATATTCACTATTTGAATATTGTCAATTAATGTTTTAAAAGCACATTGTCAATGAACTTTAGCATGAAATGGGATGGCATTAAGTGTTTAGTCTCAACTTTTTTGCCCTAAATTAATTGTATAGGTTACGCCACTCTAAAAAACAAACTGAGAAATATTGGATCTTATCAGTTTGTGCCCCCAGTATGCACCCACCAGTAAAAGAGCACGTGTCATTACATGGTAAATCATTATGTAAAAATATGGCACATGCGTCTGAAAGATCCGAAATATTACACTCCGAATGTCGTAGTGGTTTGAGTTGTAAGTCAAAATTGCAAAGTGACCTCAGCAAAGTCGCATATACGTACATTGGACTATTGCTTTTTGACCTATTGAGTTTTTAACGGATTGACACGAAGACGAAGGTCAAGTGAAACAATTAGTACAATTGGTAAACAAGCACAATGCACGGTATAAAGTTCCAAAAGTCAGCAATGTCAGCAGTCAAATTACCAGAAATTTTTATATGCATAGCCAGAAGTGGATTTTCAGAGACTATCGTCACTCTAAAATGTGCCCGTTGAGTGTTTCAAGCAGAGTTCAGGGTTACATGACTTAGCAGATCTCACATGTCGAGAAAGGAGCATAGTTTTTTACCCTTAAATTCGCTAAATGCATTAGAACTCACATCCTAGTTCCCCTCGTGCCCTGTACCGAGCACTCGGGCGCAAGTCCTTCGTGTCAAGCGCTCAGTCCTTCGGGCGTCTAAGATAGCTTGGATAGCGTCGGGGGGGGGTTAAATAATATGCACCCACTAAGCTGGGGGCACAAACGGAAAATATCCGATAGTTTGGATATACTTGGATAGCGAACGTAACAGACGGTTCTATTCGGCAGTTGACGCAACACGTTGCTGTATTATTGAATAGTTGACGTAATTATTGGTAAAATGATTAACTTTGCTATCAGTACCATATAAAAATTACACACACCTATTGACTAACCTTTTCGCAAAAAAGAACATTCCATGTTTTGAAATTGTGCATGGTATATTGAAAATACCAGATTCTGAACTCATTCAGAACTGATCAAAACTTACACTCATTTTCTCCGTGCTCGTTTTTGTGCCCCCTATTGGACATCAAAGTAATGAAAAGGTGATACAACCGGAAAGTAAGAAAATAGGTCCGATCACTTTTATCTTAGTGAAAATTTGGTCTTCGGTTAAACAGGTGGAGTTGATAATTTAGTACTTTGAACATTGATATCCTACAGAACATTTTTTTTGTTTGAGCCCGAGGGTAGCCGAAAAATTTCAACATGCCTCTGAAGATTATTCCAGAACAAATTCTCGAGAGATTTTACTGGAAGAAAACTCTTCTGCTGGTTTTAGAATACATCTTATTTCCAATGAAAAAACTGAAGCAGTTTATTTGCAAAGTTCTCACCATACGCATATGCTTATGGTGGGTGAAATTCTTTCGTGAAAAATTTCAAACCTATGTAGACCTGTGACGCGGAAGCTTACAACAGAATCAAAAATTTGAGGTATAAGAATTTTTCGATTTTCTGTCTCTCAATTTCTTCTAAGTTGTTTTTTCCATTTGGTTGTCTTTCACCATTTTGACCATAAATTTTGTGACCGTTTAACTCTCTGGATAAACAAATTATATGAAATCATCTTCTTCAAAATAAACTCGTGATATTAAAAACCGTGTATTTATTATTTAAAAAATACAACTTTTTTAAAAAAACGAATTGAATTGTCGGCTAATTAGAACGCTCATAAAAAAAGTTTTTGACTGAAATAGTTTAAGAGTTAAAAGCAAAACAATTACGATCCTAGAAAGGTCCTAGAAAGTATGGTAAAAATATTCAGTGATGAAAATAATTTATAATCAAATGTTGGTTTTACAAAATATTTTTACAATAAATTACTGAATTACTTCATATTAACCTACATGTGTAGTCTCAAAGAATTTTAAGTGCAACACAATGTTGTCCAATGCAATATGTTATTTTTCGTTGTTGTAGGGGTAATTTATTGCTCCGCTGATATTTTGATGTCTCTGTAAATTAACATCCAATTTATGCAAAACAACAAGTCTTTTTTTGTTTCTCCTAAACCCGAAGCTCTTTCTGGCAGCACGATTTCACTTTTGAAAAAAAACCAGTACGCCAATAATCTTTCTCTTCAACAATTACAGTTTTTGGGTTTCTTTTCTAATATCAATTGATTTTTTAAAAAGTTTTCATGTTTAATATTGAAATATACGTTAAAAATTTTTTTTAGAAGATAATAGCACCAATAAAAACCCAAAAATTGAATAGATGTGGCAAACTGCATTTTTCACAAATTCTTTGAAATCGGAGAAAACTCGTTTTATGGGTTCAACAAATTTCAATTTCCTACCGAATTCGGTCAATCATGATCTCTTCAAGAGACGAGCAAAACTCCGTTTATAACCAATATTGTTCGAGTTTGTTTTTTACCACTTGACAAACGTGTTTCTAATTCTTTTTTAGTGCTAACTTGTGGCAATTCTACATACCACAGCAATCAGGCAATCTAACATAATTTAGTTGGAAATTTGATAAAAGCGTAAGAAAAAGATTGAAATTCCTAACAGAAACAATTGGGATTCATTGCCATAGGACTTCACTTAAAGAAACTTCGTAAATTAATTGTACCAGAAATTGCTAAAAGCCGTACTCAATAGCCGTGTTAACTGTGTGACGTTTTTCATCAGTTCATTTTCCAAACATTTAAAGTAAAAAGGTTTTTTTAAGTCACAGTTGTGCTACATTGGCAGGCTTATTTTTTGACGACTTCATTAGTTTAAAAAGGTTATTATACATAAAGTAATCAGAACTGATTAAATGCCAGAAGAAAGACATTCTAAATTTCCACGCTTTGAAAAGTTAAAAAATTTCTAAAAAAGGTTCCTATGTTCTAGAAATTAGTGTTTCAGGTTCTTTCGGTTCTTAAAACATTAAAAATGTTGGATTATTTAGTACAGAAACATTTCAAAAAATTGTACATGAAATGTCAAAAACAATTTTTATCTGTCTTTTGGCTGAGAGGTAAAATCTAAGAGAAAATTCAATGATGATCAACAAACAAGTACGTAATAAATGTCTGAGTGAACAATACCGCTTTTGGGGAAACCTTGCGACAAAAAGTTGTCTTCAGCAGACATTTATTTAATATCACGGTCATATTTTGAACTGTAAATACGAAATTTAATTTCACTAACATCTGTGTTTCCACAATTCCGACCATAGAAATTGCGACCATTTAACTCTCTGGATAAACAAATTGTATGAAATCATCCTTTTTAAAAAAACTCTCCATTTCTCTGCTAATTAGAGCGCCCATAAAATAAAAATTTTGACTGAAAAACTTTGACTGTTCAGAGCAAAGCCATGATGTTCTTAGAAAGTAAGCACGGAATTTTCGGTAAAATATTCGATGATGAAAAAATTTCATAATCGAATGTTGGTTTTACAAAACAATTTTTATTATAATAGAATAATGTTGTCCACTGCAGTATGTTATTTTTCGTTGTTGAAGGGGTAATTTATTGCTCCACTGATATTTTGATCTCTCAAATTATCAAAATTATCTCTCCAATTTATGCAAAACAGGAAGTGTTTTATTTTGTTCCTCCTAAGCCCGAAGCTATTTCTGGCTGCACGATTTCTTTTTTGAAAAAAGAACCAGTAGTTCAATAATGTTTCTCTTCAACAATTACCATTTTTGAGTTTCATTTTGGGTTCTATTATCAATTGATTTTTAATAAAGTTTTTATGTTAAAGATTGAAATATGAAAATAATTTTTTAGAGGAGCATTGATTGCGCTAACAAAAAACCCAAAAATTAAGTAGGTGTGGCAAACTGAATTTTTCTCAAATTACATTGACATGCTTCTTCATTGAAATCGAAGAAAACTCTTTTTGTGGATAGAGCAAATGTCGTTCTCCCACCGATTTCGGTCAATCATGATATGTTCATGAGAGGAAGAAAAATCCTCTCATAGACAATTTCGTTCCAGTTTGTTTCTTACCGCTTGACAAATGTGCTTCTAATTGCTTTTTTAAGCTCTGAGTGTGCTAACCGGTGGCAATTCTACATACCACAGCAACAAAGCAATCTAACATAAATGAATGGACATTTGGTAAAAGAGTAAAAGAAGACTGAAGTTCTTAACAGACACAAGTGGGAGTCTTTGCCATAAGATTTCACTTAAAGGAGTTTTGTGAAAAAATTGTGACAGAATTTTCCTCAATAGCCGTTTTAACTGTGCGACGTTTTTCATCAGTTTAGTTTCCAAACACTTATTCTAAAAGAACTTTTTAAAAGTCACAGTCGTGTTTTGTTTGGCAGGCTTATTTAGTAACTAAGTTATTATCCATAATGAAATCAGAACTGATGAAACGAAAGAAGAAAGACTATATGAGTTTCCATTCTATGAAAAATTTAAAAAAACCTCTAAAAAATAGTTTCATGAGTTCTAAAAAGCTTTGGTTCAAGTTCTTTTGGTTCTAACAACATAAAAAATTCGCTTTTTACCAGAAAGTTTTTTAAAAAATTGTGTGTGAAATGTCAAAAAAGATTTTTATCTCTCTTTTGGCTGAGAGTTAATATCTACAAGAAAATGCATTGACAACATTGACAACAAATACATTGAATACAAGAAAATGATTGTCAACAAAAAAGTGCGTAAAAAGTGTGTGAGTGAACAAAACTGCTTTTGCAAAACCTTGCGGCAAAAAATTATCCTCAGCAGACATTTATTTGATATCACGGAATTTGTTTGAATTTTAAAAACAAAAATTCAAATTTTACTAATATCTGTGTTTCCACCGTTTTGACCATAAAAATTTTGACCAGTTAACACTCTGAATAACTAAATTGTATAAAATCGTCTTCATTAAAACAAACTCATGATAATAAAAACAGTGTATTTATTTAAAGGAAAATTACAATTCTTTTTAGAAAAAAACTAATATATTGTCTGCTAATTAGATCGTTCCTAAAACAAAGCTTTTGACCGAAATAGATTAGAAAGTAAGCATGGCTTTTGTGGCAAAAGATTTAATGATGAAAATAAGTTTTATTCAAATGTTGGTTTGACAATTTTTTTTATTATAGTAGATTACTGAATTACTTCATGTTAACACAAAGGTGTCATACCAAAAATTTTTAGGAGCAACAGAATATTTTCCACTGTAATATCTTACTTTGCGTTGTCGAGTGGATAGTTTATTGCTGCGCTGATATTTTGATGTCTCTCTGTAATTTAACATCCAACTTATACAAAACAGGAAGTCTTTAATTTTGTTTCTCCTAAACTCGAATCTATTTCTGGCTGCCCTATTGCGTTTTTTAAAAAAGAAGTAGTAGGCTAAAAATGTTTTTTCTCCAATTACCATTGTTGGGTTTCATTCTGGGCTCTATTATTTGTTGACCTTTAAAAAATTTTTATGTTAAAGATTGAAATCTACTTCAAAAAATTTATTAGAAGGGCCTTGCACTAAAAACAATCCAAAAATTAAATAGCTGTGGCAAGTTGAAGTTTTCTCAAATTAGATTGACATGCTTCTTCATTGAAATCGGAGAAAAATCTTTTTATGGGTAGAGCGAATGTCATTTTCCTACCAAATTCGGTCAATCATGATCTCCTCATGAGACGAGCAAAAATCTTCTCTTAGCCGATTTCGTTCGAGTTTGTTTTTTACCGCCTGACAAAAGTTTTTCTATTTGTATTTTTTTTCTGAATATGCTAATCTATGGCAATTCTACATACTATAGCAACCAGGCAATCTAACATAATTTAGCTCGAAATTTGTTAAAAACGTAAGAAAAAGATTGAAATTCCTAGCAGACACATATGGGATTCTTTGCCATAATACTTCATTTAAAGGAGCTTCCCTAATTTATTGTACCAGAAACTGCTTCAATAGCCGTGTTAACTGTGTGATGTTTTTTATCAGTTTAGTTTCCAAACATTTAAAGGAAAAAAGAATTTTTTAAAATCACAGTTGTGCTGTATTGGCAGGCTTATTTTTTGACGACTTCATTAGTTTAACTAAGCTGATGTTTTCAATATAATCAGAATCGATTAAATGCAAGAAGAGAAACAATCTGAATTTCCATGATATAAAAACTTTAAATAAAAATCTAAAAAACAGGTTTCAACGTTCTAAAAAACTGTCTTTTATGTTCTTTTGGTTCTAGCAACATTAGAAAATATTGGCTTACTTATTTAGTACAGAAACATTTCAAAAAAATGTATGAGAAATGCCAAAAAACGACTCTTATCTATCTGTTGGCCGAGAGGCGATGCTTACAAGAATAAACGTTGTTGGTCAACAAACAAGAAACAAGTACGTAGTAGGTTTTTTAAGTACGTGAAGGAAAAATTCCACATTTGGGAAAATCTTGAGACAAAATATTATCCTCAGCAGACAATAGGTTGATATAACGGAATTTGTTTGAACGGTAAATACAAAAATTTAATTTTACTAACATCTGTGTTTCTATGACAACTGATAATTTCACAAAAAAATGCATGCTTGTATCAATTTGTGATTTTGGATTGATAAAAAATGTTGTCATCTGTCATGTTAATTCTTCACATTTTGATAAAAAATAAAAGTAACTTTTAAAATCTACAGTCCTAGAATGATAAGAGTGGGAATCAATTAGACTTTTGTACCAAAATTAGGAGTATTCAATTACATTTCTCCTTTTGCCGTGAAATCTTATGAAAAGATTGTTTGTTCATTTGTAGTTCTTAAATTATGTCCGAGAGGAGGTCATTAATTCACACATCTTGTAAACGGACACATTTAATTCAAAATCTCATTAGTACTCTCATATTTCAGTTCTCTATTTTCCCATTTCTTGGTTGTTGGTTGTCTGATATACCCTATTTAAAGAGTATAGCAATTTTGGAGAGATTATGCTCCTTTTAAACAAAGTTGGAACCCATTGACGATTGTGGAGTTTAATCGTATTGTACACAGCACAGTTTCAATTATATTGAACTTTTTCTTACTATTCTGTTGACGGAAAAAGCGAAATGGATGAAGAAAAAAGAGATGATAAAAGAGAGAAATGAATCATGGCAGTACTATTTAGATCGACATCAGAGTATTGTAGAGCATGAAAAGATTGTAATGATTTTCATAGATTGCCGCTTTATGTCAAACGTACATCTAGAGTAGTTTTTATTAAAATTGCCATATAACAGCTGCAACAGTCATGTCATATAACAGCTGCAACAGTCATGTCGTCTAACAGCTGCAACAGTCATGTAATATAACAGCTGCAACATTCATGTCATATAACAGTTGCAAGAGTCATGTAATATAACAGCTGCAACAGTCATGCCGTATAACAGCTGCAACAGTCATGTCATATAACAGCTGCAACAGTCATGTCATATAACAGCTGCAACAGTCATGTAATATAACAGCTGCAACAGTCATGTCATATAACAGCTGCAAAAGTCATGTCATAAAACAGCTGCAACAGTCATGTCGTATAACAGCTGCAACAGTCATGTAGAATAACAGCTGCAACAGTCATGTCATATAACAGCTGCAACACTCATGTAATATAACAGCTGCAACAGTCATGTCATATAACAGCTGCAACAGTCATGTAATATAACAGCTGCAACAGTCATGTCATATAACAGCTGCAACAGTCATATCATATAACAGCTGCAACACTCATGTAATATAACAGCTGCAACAGTCATGTCATATAACAGCTGCAACAGTCATGTAATATAACAGCTGCAACAGTCATGTCATATAACAGCTGCAACAGTCATATCATATAACAGCTGTAACAGTCATGTAATATAACAGCTGCAACAGTCATGTCATATAACAGCTGCAACAGTCATGTCATATAACAGTTGCAACAGTCATGTCATATAAAGGCTGCAACAGTCATTTCGTATAACAGCTGCAACAGTCATGTCATGTCACAGCTGCAACAGTCATGTCATATAACAGCTGCAACAGTCATGTATTATAACAGCTGCAACAGTCATGTCATATAACAGCTGCATCAGTCATGTCATATAACAGCTGCAACAGTCATGTCGTATAACAGCTGCAACAGTCATGTAATATAACAGCTGCAACAGTCATGTCATATAACAGTTGCAAGAGTCATGTAATGTAACAGCTGCAACAGTCATGTGATGTAACAGCTGCAACAGTCATGTAATATAACATCTGCAACAGTCATGTCATATAACAGCTGCAACAGTCATGTAATATAACAGCTGCAACAGTCATGTCATATAACAGCTGCAACAGTCATGTCATATAACAGCTGCAACAGTCATGTCGTATAACAGCTGCAACAGTCATGTAATATAACAGCTGCAACAGTCATGTCATATAACAGCTGCAACAGTCATGTCATATAACAGTTGCAACAGTCATGTCATATAACAGCTGCAACAGTCATGTCGTAAAACAGCTGCAACAGTCATGTCATGTAACAGCTGCAATAGTCATGTCATATAACAGCTGCAACAGTCATGTAATATAACAGCTGCAACAGTCATGTCATATAACAGCTGCAACAGTCATGTCAAATAACAGCTGCAAGAGTCATGTCGAAAAACAGCTGCAACAGTCATGTAAAATAACAGCTGCAACAGTCATGTCATATAACAGTTGCAAGAGTCACGTAATGTAACAGCTGCAACAGTCATGTCGTATAACAGCTGCAACAGTCATGTAATATAACAGCTGCAACAGTCATGTCATATAACAGCTGCAACAGTCATGTCATACAACAGTTGCAACAGTCATGACATATAACAGCTGCAACAGTCATGTCGTATAACAGCTGCAACAGTCATGTTATATAACAGCTGCAGCAGTCTTGTCATATAACAGCTGCAACAGCCATGTAAAATAACAGCTGCAACAGTCAAGTCGTTTAACAGCTGCAACAGTCATGTAAAATAACAGCTGCAACAGTCATGACATATAACAGTTGCAAGAGTTATGTAATGTAACAGCTGCAACAGTCATGTCGTATAACAGCTGCAACAGTCATGTCATATAACAGCTGCAACACTCATGTCATATAACAGCTGCAACAGTCATGTAATATAACAGCTGCAAGAGTCATGTCATATAACAGCTGCAACAGTCATGTAATATAACAGCTGCAACAGTCATGTCATATAATAGCTGCAACAGTCATGTCATATAACAGCTGCAACAGTCATGTAAAATAACAGCTGCATCAGTCATGTCATATAACAGCTGCAACAGTCATGTCATATAACAGCTGCAACAGTCATGTCGTTAAACAGCTGCAACAGTCATGTAATATATAGGCTGCAACAGTCATTTCATATAGCAGCTGCAACAGTCATGTCATATAACAGCTGCAACAGTCATGTAATATAACAGCTGCAACAGTCATTTCGTATAACAGCTGCAACAGTCATGTCATATAACAGCTGCAACAGTCATTTAATATAACAGCTGCAACAGTCATGTCATACAACAGCTGCAACAGTCATGTAATATAACAGCTGCAACAGTCATGTCATATAACAGCTGCAACAGTCATGTCAAATAACAGCTGCAACAGTCATGTAATATAACAGCTGCAACAGTCATTTCATATAACAGCTGCAACAGTCATGTCATATAACAGCTGCATCATTCATGTAATATAACAGCTGCAACAGTCATGTCATACAACAGCTGCAACAGTCATGTAATAAAACAGCCGCAACTGTCATGTCATATAACAGCTGCAAGAGTCATGTCATATAACAGCTGCAACAGTCATGTAATATAACAGCTGCAACAGTCATTTCATATAACAGCTGCAACAGTCATGTCATTTTACAGCTGCAACAGTCATGTAATATAACAGCTGCAACAGTCATGTAATATAACAGCTGCAACAGTCATGTCATATAAGAGCTGCAACATTCATGTAATATAAAAGCTGCAACAGTCATGTCTTATAACAGCTGCAACAGTCATGTCATATAACAGCTGCAATAGTCCCCTCTAAAAATTTTACTAGAAAAAGTACGTGTCAAAAGTTTTAGCGTTCAACGATATTTTAAGGCGGTAATTTTTATTTGAATTAGTTTCAAATTCAATGTCTTTTTATTCCATTGCGTTTGAACAGTCAAAAAACTTTTTGAACGTTGAAAGGTGTTGATATATATAAACTCAATCTTATATTAACTAATTATATAATGTTAGTTCTATGATTCTGCTATCACGCGTGCCATTGACATCTGCGTTGAGTTGTTTAGAGAATCTGAGCGCACCCGGACTTGAGTCGCAGAGCTTTTCAGCGCTGAACCAAAAAATTTCAAAAATAAAAACTTAATTCAGTTCTGATTGAGGTCATAGAGTTCTCCCGGGCTAAACTTATCCTGTATAATCTGAAAATTACTCACAAACCAATAACCGGGTCTGAACAGAATAAAGTCATTTTTTAGCTTATAACTGGTAAATACTATAATAGTATACACACTATTCATATTTAAGCTGGTTTGTAGGCAATTGCCACAAAATCCACTTAGATCAGCTACCCAAATTGAATGTCACAAGTATCCACGCGGAAGTTGGAATCGCAGATACAGCAAACACTGTTGGAGGGAGTTAAGCTGAACATATTATTTTTTTTAAATTAAATTTTGCTCAAAACTCAGACTGGCCAGTGTAAATAGTGACATGAACAGAGTACTGGCCGTCCTAAAAACATAATGTCTTTAGACTGATTCAGCGCTGATTTGCTCTGCCACCAACCTCTGGGCACCCAATTAAACGGAAGTTGGATGCAATTAACATTACCCCGTACCTAACTCTAAGTGTTTCAGCGCTCTTCCTGCCCTACCTTGCCCATTGAACGTTTGTCTTTTGCGCCGTTAATATATGCTTGAAAGAAGTGAACTTCAAGAGAAAGCGAGTAAAATATAATACATGGGAGACTCGCATTTAAAATTGCCCAGTACTGATTCACAATTTCAGTTCGGTACGGGCCAATGAAAATGTTGCAGAATACGCTGTCGTTTGCCGTTGAGTTTCACTCAAATGAGGAACACCACACACACTGATATATGACATTCAAGTTTGATTGTTCTCACCCAAAAAAGGGAGTTCAGAAAAAGCTATAGTTTATGAACTGAACTATAATTTTTGATGGCCATAAATGTTTAACTCTCCTGAAGCTGAACTAGGATTTCCTAGTTTAACTAAGATAAGATACTTTTCTGTAGAAACCTTCTTTTTGGGAGTTTTTTGAAGAAATCAATGCAATGGAACTATCAAAATTACAGTCACAGAACCTGTAATTACTCGTCGTTGTAATTCTCAATATTGAATTGAATTCTGAAATTTCGTGCTCAAAAATTGCTTATATTATGCGCAGAACAGAGATTCTTGACAAGTATAATCTTTTTCTTAACAAAAATGTGGCAAAAATATTTTTCAGTGCTAAGACTAAGTTTCGTGTTAATGAAACTAAGAGAACTTTTTCAGATTAAGTTGTTTAGGTTAAATTTCTATATTATATAAATCAAACAATAAGCAATTGTTAATACATTTTAAGGCAATATCAATATCAGAGTCATTTATGTATAGTTTCATTTCAATCATTCATTTCACAAATTAGTGCTTGACTATGCGATAATAATGTTGTTAGAAATAAAAATATTTGCGACAATCAGTTAAAATATTGTGCCATTAAAAGCGTGCAATTGAGCAGACCAGTAAAGGATGGCTTCGTATCAAGAGGGAGGGAGGGGCGGGGGGGGGTGTAGGATACAGTTCCCGGGTTGCTCATCATACACAATTCTTAGTAGTCATACTAGGTCATATATGATTCCTAGTATTCATACAAGGTCATATATGATCTGTATGATTTCTTAGTAGTCACACAAGGATCATATATGATTTCCTAGAAATCATACAGGGATCATACAAAAAATTCAAAGCCTAAAACTGTATATTTTTCATTTTCTTTTGCTGTTGAAAAAATTTCTTGGAAATCATACAAAGTCATATATGACACAAAAAACATTGAATGATTCCACAAACTCCTGTATAATGTAGTCAGAGGACATAATAAAATATTATATCGCATTTGCATTCCACATTTGATTCTTTGTTTGGGATAAACGAATGACTTTCCAACTTAAATATATTCAGAAACGAATTTGAGGTTATCTGTAAATATTTTTTCAAATATTTTCATAAATGAGCATTTATTGGTATAAACTGGCTTCAGAGAATATCAGAACTTTATATATCTGTTTGAACTTAATCTTTAATTGAGCGCCCAACTTTGCAAATGATATTGTACGTTTGAGTCTTTTGGCGGATCACAAAGTGATGCCGGGGAATCACATAAGTGAGTCCTTGCCGAATGAGCCGAAAGATAATTTTCAAAAGACATTAAAAGTTAAAAATTAACGAAAAATAGATGTATGATTCTTGGTATTCATACTAGGATCTTATATGATTTCCTTGTAGTGATACAAGGTTCATATATGATTTCCTAGTAGTTATATATGATTTCTTAGTAGTCATATAAGGCTCGTAGTAGGACATACGTTATGATTTGTATGACATTATATATGATCCTTGTATGACTACTAAGAATTGGTGACCCGGGTTCTGCATTGTTTACTCATTTATCCAATCTTCCCAATATTGTCAAGTTTACTTTATCTATCAATTTTTTTCATAAATGGAGAGTATTTCAAAAACTTGCCAAAGACTATCCAATTCAATGTGCAATGTGCATACATTTGCAAATTAAATGCAAAAAATAGCAAAAATTATGTCGAAATCATTCAATCAAATTGTTTGCTAGGGTCTTTCCGATCATAACCCCAAAGCTGACTGGTCATATAACGTATACTCCCTAACCATGGTATTTATACCATGATAGGGGCTATAATTCCCACTATAGCCCCCTCCCCCAGTGAAACGAGACTTGATACACTTTGCCATGTCATGCAAGATCTTGATAACTCTGGCAAAACTTGAAACATCTTGCCAAGATCATGATAGACAAATAAATACGTATAGTTGCCATTTAACTCATAGACGTATACCCCCCCACACACACACACACACAATCATGTTAATTATACCCTATTAGAGGGGACCTGATGGGAAAGACTTGTTTGTTTTTTGGTTATTTTGACGTTTACGTAACCACAATAATAAAATTGCGTTACCTGAATTTAATAATTAAAGAAGGATCTAATCTGTAATCTGCACCCCCTCCCCTCCCCCCACTCAGTGTTTTTAATCCCCCACAAATTATGCAATGATGTATAGCTCTTTACTATGTAAATATATGTAAAAGCAGCAAGTGAACGTAGGGGGTGTAAGGTTTTAATGCCCACTAAGCTGGGGGGGGGGGGTATTGTTTTATTTTACAACAGTTGTTTATTTTACAACAGAGAGTTACTGTTTTATTTTACAACAGTTGCAAGCTAGCTTAGATATGAAAATATTGCATTTGATGTGCGTGACTCAGGTTCTTTTTTTCTAACTGTTATCACAGGTAGTTTCCCATTTAGCTTGTTTTGTTCACAAAACAGGAACATAGCATCAAACGTTTCCGATGTTTCCAGCGTGAACTTTTCAGAATTCAAGTCAGTATTCCACGAAACGTCAAACTCGTTCCACTTGAAACCTTCCGAGGACAATTTGTTCATTTTTCTCCGAAAATAGTCAGCCGCATTAATCGAATCACCTTGAGTATCGTCCGAGTGGCTGCGTTCCAGAAATCTTCTGTAGCCATCAGAGCAGTAACGGTAAGAAATTGCCATCATTTTAGGACGCTGGCCCTCCTGATAGATTTTAAAAAACCATGTGTATTTTGATTTTTTCGCACCGTTGACGGTTCTTTTATCATTGATAGCAAACATTGTTATCCGTAGCAAAAAGAGCCGGTAAACAGTTGTATTTTCTTGAAAATAAGAGTTGTTTTATTAAAATAGTTATTGTATAATGAAAACTTAGCTTTTCGAGTTGAATCGCGTGGTGTTTTTACATATAAAAATAGACAAAGCTATTTGTGCCTCTACAAAAAAGCAATGCAGAAGCAAGAGATATGAAAATAAATTGAGGTTTCTATTTTATACAAAAACATATAAAATAAACTGTCTCTCCAGCCATGTCTCTTATAATCACCTAAATACAATTCAGGTCTGCCTCTGTGGTGTAATGGCAACCATTTTTTGAATGTTGTGGCAAATTATATTTTAACCTTCTCTTTTTGAAATAAGACAAAGCTGGAGCATTTTGTCGAAAGAAAATTTGTGATTCAGCAAACAATATCATGAAAACTGATTGTCTATGGAGTTTAAAGTTATAATCGAAACAAAACACCTGAGTAATGAGCATATTTATTTTTTTTAAGAAAAAGAAATAATCAGTAATTCAAGACTGCATAGCAAATTTTTTAGCAGAAAAATGTTAAGAGAATGCGTTTTATGATTTTTTTTTCACAAAAGTTAATTCAAGCTAAGAATTAAACAAAAACCAAACTGAAAACTGTAACTAAACGGAGTTACTGACCAAGACAGACACACACACACACACACACACACACACATATATATATATATATATATATATATATATATATATATATATGTTTATATATATAATTCAACTCCAAGACACTTCGCCGCAATGGTTGTTTCTCCAAAACACTAACGTTTTCTGTATTTTATGATTTTATCTTAACTGCGAGAAATTGGTATAGGAATGAAAATGAAGGAAGAAAGTGGAGCGTTGGTTTTGATCATAGAAGCAGCTGAAATTAGTTGAGTCTTTGGTATTTTATTCTTTCTCGAACTCGTAAATTTCTGTATTACTTTAAGAGATTCAATTAAACTCAAACAACAAAACAAAAAATTATTTTAAAAAAATCTTTCAGTAATGCTAACATTTTTAAGCAATTTCTAAAAATCAGATTGAGAAACTTCATGATCCGCAAACTGCAATGCATTGATGCTTTAACCTGATATAAAACAAAAAGTCTCCAATAAGGAATCCAAAGATTGAAATCATCTATGATTCCTAATAAATGTTTTTTCCATCACAAGCACTGGACAAAATCTTTCAAAATCTTTTTCGGGATCAGAAAATGTTTCTTTTTGATTCGTGTTATACCTGTATAGTGCAGTGTTAAACGTGAATGCTACCAGATGAATATGAAAACTCGTATCGTTAAATTTTAGT
Source organism: Convolutriloba macropyga (assembly GCF_964194025.1). NCBI lineage: Eukaryota > Metazoa > Xenacoelomorpha > Acoela > Convolutidae > Convolutriloba > Convolutriloba macropyga. The sequence continues at coordinate 8,600,826 of NC_134481.1, read as the reverse complement.
GATCCAATTTTTGATATTCCTGGACGAGAGAGAATGGTTATCTTATAAGATCTTACAAGACTCTTATAATAGATGGTTATCGTTTAAGTTCTGACAAAATTCTTACAAAAGATGGCTATCTTGTAAGACCTTACAAGATGAATGGTTATCTTGTAAGATTCTTGCAAGTTCATTCCGGTTGAGCTGCATCCTCATTGCTTCTTTTATGCGCAATTTTCTTCATTTAATGCATTGAAGTTTTGAGAATTGGTTGTCTATTTTTGACTGATAATTTTATTCAATAATTTGATTGAAAAATGCTTTTTAAGATAATTTTTCCTGCATCAGTACAAAATTGTTAATTTTTACTTTTGACTTGTTGCCAAAAATTAAAAACGTTAAAAAATTATTATTTTTCCCCCTTCTTTTTATGCTCTTATGAAGTAAAAATTCCAGGATATTTATCTTTAAATCCATTTTTTCTCATTGCATTCAATCTGGAGGAACAGAAAAACCCATATTCGCACTTTCGATTTAATGCTATGTGTATATTTATTGCTCAAAGAAATTTTTTGATTTTCAAATTTTACACAGTTTAGAACAAATTACATGTTTTTTCGTCTTGTGCATCTCCAATTTTTTTATGCACTGTGTATTTCAGTTCTGTGTACTTCGATCCTTGCAAAACAATGGTTAATTTTGTAAGAACCATTTAAAATGAATGTTTATGTTATTAGGATCTTATGAGACGAATGCTTATCTTGTAAGAATCTTGTAAGATGAATGCCTATCTTAGAAGAATCTTGTAAGACGAATGTTTATCTTGTAAGAATCTTGTAAGACGAATGCCTATCTTGTAAGAATCTTGTAAGACGAATGTTTTTTGTAAGAATATGTCAGAAAATCTTGTAAGACGATGCATCTTACAGGATAACCATCCCCAGTCCACTCGGGATTACATCTCTGAGTTAACTGTAGATTTCCTGGAACAGCAAATGTCGTCAGGAAAAGATCTTGGAAAAGGAAATATCACTGAAAAAAAATAATACTGAAGCAAAATTGACTTAGTTGCTGTTCACTAGCCAGTTTTTGCAACAATCTAATTCGAGATTCGGCTACTTACTTTTTTTGCTTTCTGTTTTTAACCTTTAGACCTCACCGTTAATTTAACTTTTAGATCAGTTTTTGAGATCATCACATTAGCCGAATAGTATCGACAATTATAAAATAGAGAGTTTCCGCATGAACATATGCTTTGTGGATTGCAAATAAAATTGACTTTGAAAACGATTTAAAAAATGGAGTGATTTGAAAATGAAAGTTGCCGGCGTAAATGTGAAAAAGACAACATGAACTGACCAAATAAAAGATGTTTAATTGAAACAACGAAACAAGCATTTCGTTATTGTTCCGACCCCTCTTGATGGGGGAGGAACTATATACTCAAATGGTTTTTTTTGTTCAGTCAATTTTGGCCGATCGATATATTCATCGTAGAGCGTTGAGACTGGTATCATTAGAAAGCTCGTCCAGCATAAAATATGGAATTAAAAAGATTTTTTTTGAATTTCGTTTCTTACAGAGACATATCGAGGTTTAAACATTTGAGAAAATAGAGTGAACTCCGTTGATTTTATTCACCTTTTACCGGAATTTTTGACTAAAATTTTGCCAATTTTGCTAAAATTTAATAAAATTTTCCAGAAAATGTTGTTGATTAATAGCCGCCCTCATCTTCTCAGCCGACTATTATAGCGCTCCTGTTTTTTTTACAATTCAGAGAATTTGAATTGTATTGGGGAGCTGTCTTTTTTTAAGATCTGTTCACACATTTTCGTCATTTTTGATGTCAAATTGGAGTAGTGATTTTGGTCACGCCGAAACAGGAAGTGGAGCGAAAAAGCGAGTGGTTGTGCGATGTGAAATTTTCTCGCTCTTATTTTAAAGTAGAGTAAGAAAATGGTGTTTGAACAAAAATTCGCTTTCTCGCCAGTGGTTTTTTTTTTTCACATGCGGCAATTTCACTTTGATATTTACTTTTTTTTTCGATTTTTTGGATCGGAGTTTTTTCTAAATGGTTTTCCTAATCCAATCAGAGTTCATTCTAGGTCTAGTTTTCATTTGTTTGAACCAAATTTCCATTTCTTGCTTGTAATTTTTTGTCCGCCTGCGGCATTTTGACATTGATTTTTTTAAATTTTTTTGATCTCTTTTTTTTTAAGAAATGTTTTTCTCAATTCACTCAGAGTCCCTTCTAGGTCTAGTTTTTTGTTTAGTCATTTTCAAATTTTTTGAATTGTACGTCAGCACTTGTCTTGCTATGTTTTTTTACTTCGTTGAACCAAAAAATTCTTTCGCTTTACCTCATTTAGCCGCTTTTTCAACATTTTGCGTGAAATCTTTTTGACTTCTCTAGGCTAGTTTCTCTCTTCTCCCATTCTGCTGAAACTGAATTTGAACATCATTTGCTCAGCAAATAATTCAAAATGAACTATTTTTAATTTAAAAAATTGAAGTCAGAAATAGAAACGAGATAAACACATAAAACCCAATTTTAGATGCCTGCTATTTGAACGTCGTTCCTATAAGTCTTAGTTACTATCTCTAATGCTTATTGGTATTGATAGTAGTCCCTGTAGTCTCTCTCTATGAAACAGAATCATGTTCGACAACAAAGGCCATCAAAATAAATAGGGCTTGAAAAAAATTTTTTTTGTACAAAAATCTTTGTTTTTCAATATCTTCCATTCTATCAATCCCAATCATGCTTATAGGAATCAACGGCGGCTCTTTTTCTGGCAATCTGCCGGGTGTGATTTTATTTTCAGAGACAAAATTTTTTGTCGGCTAATTTTATTGATTTTTTTAGTCAAATTTTCCAGCTAAAAATTTCACAAAGTTCAGACCTTTTCATCAAAAACAGCACGAAGTAAGTTTCTTCTGTCCACTCTGATTAAAATCGCAGGAAATGCAATACCAAACGCCACTAACACAATCTCTGTAGTCTGAAATGGGCTAATTTTTCTTCAATTTCTGTTGAGAGTGCTCTGAAATTAAAACTTTGCCTTTTTTTGCTAACTTTATTCGTTCATTATCAAAAACATAGCTTTTATTTATAATTTTTTAACATATAAAATATCAATATCTATGATATTGTAAAAGCTAAATATTCCTGATGGACAATCAGCATTAGCAGGACTATTTCTGTACCAATTTTGGACCGTTACAACCCAAAAGTAATGAGGATTTTCATCAGTCGGTTTTTATATAAATATTTCGATCTTTTTTATGTTAATTAAATAACAGAACAATTCAAATCTAACCTCACTAGTAATAGGTCCTAATGGCTTCCTATTTAGCTTCACATTAATTTATTTAGTTGATTGCTTGAAAGCTTATGGTCGTTTTGACTTTTAAAATATTTGATTTTTTAAAAAAAATGGCTCATTGAAATTCGCCTCTATTTTTCTCCTACTTTGGTCAACTTGTAGCTTAGTGTCAGCAATCAAAGAGCGTTCCTTTTTTCTGCTGAAATCAAAATCAGTTTTGTTGTGGTTTTATGTCTTAAGTTATGCTGTTCTGGCTTTGATACTACTAGATATCACAATTTTTTTTTAATTTGTGGGTATTTGCCCATTCTTCATGTTTTCTAGTTTTGTCAAATTATCACGTTTCTGACAGTTCATATATCACATCATTTGCGTTCAAAATAAAAAAAAAAACATTTGATAATATTTAAATCCCTAAAAGATATAGATTTTGGTTTTTTACCACTTGGAGAATTTTTCTCGAAGAAATTAATTGAGTTTTTTAATTTTGTCTTTAATTGTCCTTTTTACTTTGTCTTTTTAGTCGTATTTCATTTCGTGTACAATGACCCGGTTTGATTGATTTTTTCATGCAAGAGTAGATGAGTCGATGTTCTAATATAGAAGATAGATGATGGATTTCATGATTTTCAAAACCATTGTTCTCCAAAATGAAAAAAAAAACACTTTAACTTCGGATTTTTTTTCCTTTTATTCTCTGTTTGTTACCTGGTCCGGTTTATCAGAAGTTAAAAATGACATTATTTTGTCAACGGAAGGTGGCGAAATGTTGGCAGAAAATCTAACGTTTTTAAATATTTCGTTAAGACTTTACTGGCCTCGACACGGATTTTTCACAAAAGAAAGTAAAATATTTTTTGATTTTTGTCATATTTGACGTTCTTTTTGTAGACGTAAGACATGTTCTGGATAATTGCAGGTCACAATGGCATCCTTCAGAAAAAAAATGAACCTATTCAATTTTTTCATGTTCTAGTTAATGGCTTTCATGTCTTTGGAAATACATTTTTTTTCGAAAAAAAACACGTGTTACAAGATCTTGCCTTTTTTTCTTTTTTGTCTAATTTTTGCCTATGTTCATTAATGAGAGGTCACATAATACATATCAAGGGAAGGTGTCAAAAAAGATTTGTGTCACAAAAACGGACGTTTTCAAAGAATTCATTATGACTTTACTGGCTTCCACACGGGTTTTTCACTAAAAAAAGTAAATGAGTTATTGATTTTTGTCATATTTGACGCTCTTTTTGTAGACGTGAGACTTAATCTGGTCAATTGCAGGTCTCAAGGCCTTCCTTTGGAGGAGTGGACGGACCTATGCAATTTTTTTGTAATTAATGGCTTTCAGATCTTTGGAAATAAATTTGTTTTGAAAAAAAACAAATATTCCATAATTTTGAATTTTTTTCTTTTTTGTCTTGCTGTTACCTAGTTTCATTAAAGAGCGGTCACAAAACACATCATTGATATTCCACAAAGGTGCAGTCAGACATATTTTGAGGGCCAAATTATGGCTTTACGGCTTCAAAAGCATTCTCTGGCAAGTTTTAATTGACTTTTTGTTTGTTGTCAATTTGTTGTTCCCTTTTATGGAAGAATTGGTAATTGTTAACCTGTGGGATGTTTTAGTTGATTTCTAATGGTTTTCATTACTTTAAAATTAATTGTTTTTTTTTAAAATTCAGCGAATTCTCCAACTCTAAAGTTTCTGTTATTTGTCTAATTGTTACCAGGCCTCATTATGAACTGGTGAATAACCTTTTTTTTGGTTAATTACAACTTATTTTGTTAAGTTTCACTTTTATCTGACGCTATTTTGACTTTTTATTAAGTTTTGTTTTTCAAAACCGACATAAGTTTTTTGATGTAATTAATGTTTGTTGTTGTTGTTTGATTTTGCTGTTCGTCTTCACTCGCTTTCTTAATATCGGCATATCTCATCAATCTAATGCATCGTTTTTTATTCCACTGAGTTTTCTGCTTTGAAGGCTATCTTTTCTTTCATACACCTTTTTTTTTTAGAAATACTTGAATTTTTGTGTTTTTCTATCTGTTCCTCATTTGGTAGACAATCATGCCAAAATTGTGGATGAGCGGGGTCGGAACCTTGCCGAGCCTCCTTGTTTTCTATCTATTCAAAAGAATTGTCGATTCTCAGCGTCTCATTGTCCAAGCTTAACTGAGAGCCTCACTTGTCTGAAACAGGTTACGAACAGTAATGTCTTTTGTACAGAAAACAAATAGGCTAATGAATGGACAAAAGAAATAAACAAAGTCGCGCAGTCATTATATATTAATACTCTGATTACAAAAAATTTCAAAAAAAGCATAAGTTTCCCAGTACTTTTGTTAAATTGCTAATGATGCAAAAGATTCTCGGAACATTTGCATTTCATTCTGTGATCTGGTATTTGTCGTTAGTAGTTTTACAAAACGTGACTAGTGAATTTCCACAATAGCTGTTCTAGAATTCGAATTCCCGTCTTTGTTTTTCAAAGGGCCTCTGAAATTTATACACTCTCAATTTCAAAAGCCAAGATATTTTTAAAGTCATTAGTTTCTGAATTGATAAAAAGCAGTTATACATTTTTAGAGCAGAAAGTTTTAATTTCGGTAGGTGTAACTTCTCTTCTCGATCAATTCAGTTCCCTCATAATCAGATGGATTGATAAGAAAAATTTGACTTCTTTTTCTCACTTAAATGCTTATCTAACAAGATTTTTATTAATTGTTACTTAACTCAGGTGGAAGAGGAATCATGAACGTGACTTTTGTACTTTTTTCTGCCTTTTCTCCGTTCATCACAATTTAATTGCAAGAATTTTATTTGATGGAGTTTTGTTTTGCAATTTTGCATTTGCAATAAATTTTGTTCACTTTGAACGTAAATTCTCAAAACATACGATTAAAAATTCCTCTTTAAAGAGGATCTAGCGTATGGTTTGCACGGTATTTTTCTCAAAATGTCTCACAATGCCAGGGCACAAAATTTCTTTAAAGTATTTTATTTGTCTCAACCAATGAGGGGTGAGAAAAAATAGTAGTCAACGAGACATGCTTCATAAAATAAAGAGATAGAGCCATAAATATGAAGATCAAGAGACGGATCTTCTGAAGAGAACGAGAACAAAATTTCGGTAACTAGAATTGGGATGCTGTTGAAACATTGTAGATTTAATTTACTTTGTAATTAGAGAATGAAAAATAAGCCAAGATTCAAATATGTTCAAAACTCGTTAATATATAAATCAGAGAAGATTTTGAGTTCAGTAATTGATTTTTAAAACAAAGCAAGTTTAGAAATAATCCATAGATGGTTATCAGGAACACTTGTAAAAACACTAGCAAGATTTTCAACGAGTATGGGGTGCATTAATGTGTAGCTAGCTACTCCATATAAACATGGAATATTATACCCAAATAAACAAGTTATTGCAAACAACGGCCCCCCATCGTCAAATTTACCCAAATCGCCACCAATCGTTATCGATTCAGTACAAATACTGTTTTCAGGGCATTCAACGGGTTCAACTGTAGGGTTTGTCCTCGTCGGCAAGTGAGGAATCTCAATCAAATACGATTGCTGAAGCCGGTTGGGCAAATTGACGCCCGTGCGTGATAGAGAGCCCATTCCAGAAGCGACCAGTCGGGTTCCAATGGGATGATTAAGATGGCACAGGTTTAACCGGGGTTCATTTACCCGAAGTGCAGGTGTTGTGAGGTGCAACAGGGCAATGTCATTCACAGGTCGGCCACCAACGACATGAAAGCTGAAAAAATGTCGAATCGTGACGTCCCGAGTCGACTTCGAATGGCTATCTTACAAGATAACCATTCGTTTTACAAGAATTTTTCAAGATAACCATTCAACTTGCAAACATGCAAATTAATATAACAAGATCGAACAGGATCAGAATGAGAAGAGAACGTTATTTTCTGACCCTTTTCGTCGCTATTTTCAGAGTTTTATAAATAAGATAGTGCCAATCTTATTTTTTTTCTGCGCAAACATGCACAACGTTGCTCAAATTTGTCACTGTTGTCGACGAGTGTTCTCAACAACGTGTCAATTAGGGGACACCCGGGTTGAGGTTTTTGAATAAATTTTTGTAAGAAATGCAGTGAATGTGGTGAAATTTGCGGCGATTGCGGTGAAAAAATATTTTACCGCATCGACTTTTGTGGCAAATTAATGAAAGAAATGCGGTGAAAAAACAATTCACCTTATTTCACCGCATTTCTCACAAAAATTAACCACAAAATTCACCGCATTTGCTTTCCAACGTTTACTGAATCTGATTTTTATCCACGAGAAATATATTGAAGTACGTGACAGTTGGAGCAGTGGAATAAGTAGTTGCAAGCTTGCAGGAGGTAAGAAGTTCGAACCCGTGTACGGAAGCGTCTTTTTTGTTAGAATACTGAGAACGCGGTGAAAATGAATAATTCACCGCAAAAAGGTGTAAGAAATACGCGGTGAAAATTATTTTTGTTCACCGCTTTTTACCGCATTTCTTACAAAGAATCACTGCCAAACCCCGACCCCGGCATATATTGGATGAAGTCTAATTTTTAGGCTCTTGCGTAAACAGCCCTCGCATTAATAACTGGGCATTAATAATTAGGAACACAAATCTGAAAATTTTGTCGGTGGCTCGTGATAAACTTTTTTTATATCAAAAAGTTGTTCTTTAATTATTTAAAAAAAATCTGCAATTGGTCTTGATTGACAATTTTGACACTTTTCCACACAAGCCTCAGAGTGTACTTTTCGCGGCGAACTTCTGCGGCGTCATCATATTCATTTAAAAATCAAAATCATTTTTACCGGCAAGATAACATCAAAATTGCTTAAATATTACAAACAAAAGCCGGACTGAATTAATGACAAAAATCAAAAAGAGATTAAAATAATTTTATCACTAAGACGCTTGTTTAACATTAGGTTTTGCTTCGACATTCCCAGGAGGAGGCGGAGTGAAAAATATATGTTCAGCTAGAAAAATATTTTGTTTTAAATATTAGTTTAGAATATTAGTAATATATTAATATTATTAATATTATTAAGTTTAGAATAGTTTAGCCCCAAACTAAAATGTTTAGCTAGATCTAAAAAAAGCCTTTTCTTTGCCGATTCAACCTTCAATTATAGACACTTGTTTTGAACTTGATTTGTTTTTCCACTTGACATGAATTAGGTACAGTTCAAACGTAAATCTTATGAGCATAAGACTCAAAACTATTTCCTGGGAGATTTAAATAAAATTCCTTCAAAGGCGTGCCACAGTGCATATAAATTGAAAACACCTTTTATGGTGTTCGTTGGGTCAAACTAAAAACTTGATTGTATGTATGCAAACACGATTATGCTGCTCTCTCAGTTGATGACTCGCTTTTTCAAGAAATACTGCTTATTTAATTATCAACATCAACTATGAATTTTAAAATCAAGTAACCTGAAATTTAAAATATACTGCGTAAAAAAACTTAGTCAATAGAAGTCAACAGCAGCACCTATTGTTTTATCCGTTTTCATTTTATTTTCAACTTTGGTTTGCATTTTCTCAGACAAACGTGCATCTGAAATAAACATATGTTTTCGTAATTGATATTTCGTTAACGTTGTTATTTTTCTAATCGTCAATTAAAACAAGAGTTCTGTCGAAGTAAAAGTGTTGAAAGATCTCAAAAATCAATTTTCAATTTTTCTGAATAATTACATTTTTATGGTATATGAACACTAGTTATGATTCAGTGTTAACTAGCAGGCCCGCAAAAGCATAACAAGATCAATTAAAAGAATAGAAGTTTAAAAAATCTTTTTTTTCTCGTACCACGTCGGGCTGGAACATACGCCACTCGTTCAACAGTCATAGGTATTACGTTACGTTACCGATGTGTTTGATTTAGTATAATACCCCCAAATACCAGCAATTTATGTTCAATTTTTGGGCTGTGATATTTTGCATATTTAAGGAGCGCTAAGACTAGTACAGATGACGAACTTCTACATGGTGGCGTAGCGTAACGCACTTAATACGTTAGGCTGCATGTTTAAGGAACGTAAAAAGAGATATGGAAGGAGAAAACAGACAAAAAAGAGTAAACGCAGAAAGGAATGTGAAAAGAATTAAACGAAAAAGAGAAAAGAGACAGAAGACAAAAGAGAGACAGAAAAAAAGAGAGAAAAAAAAAACTGAAAAGAAAGAGAGAAAAGCAAGAGCAAAAAGGAGAGAAAAAAAAACAGAAAAAAAGACAAAATAGAGAGTAAAGACGGAAAAGAAAAAAAGACATAAACGACAAATGAAAGAGAAAAGAAAAACAAACCAAAAAAAAGAAAAGCAAGAGAAAAAAGAGAAACAGTAAAGAAAAAAAAAGAAGATGGACAGAAAAAAGAGAGAAAAGAAAAAGAGAAATCAAAGACAGAAGAGATAGAGAAGAAAGAGAGAGGGAAAAAAGAAAATAGAAAAGCAAGAGAGAAGTAAGAGAGAAAGGAAGGAGAAAAAAGGAGAATAACAAGAGATGAAAGATAGAAGTAAGAAAAGCAGAAAGTAAAGAGAAGAGAAAAAGAGAAAAGAGAAACTAATGAGCAAAGAAAGGATGAGCAAAGAACAAGAGGAAGAAGTGAAAGAAGAATACAAAACACACAGAATTGAGAAAAAGGAAAAAAAAGAAAAGCAAGAGAAAAAGGAAAGAGAAATGCAAGAGATAAAAGGAGAGAAAAAAGACATATAAAAGAAAAAAAAGACAAAATAGAGAAAAAAGACCAAAAAGAATACAGACATAAACGACAAATGAAAAAGAAAAGAATTACAAACGGAAAAAAAAGCAAGAGGAAAAAAGAGAGAAACAGTGAAGAAAAAAGGAAAAAGAGAAATTGGAGAGAAAAGAAAGAGAAATGAAAGACAGAAAAGAAAGAGACAAAAGAGAGAAGTAAAAATAGAAAAGAGAAAAGCAAGAGAGAAGTCAGAGAGAAAAACGGGAGTAAAAGAGAAAAACAAAAGACCAAAGATAGAAGTAAAAAAGGCAGAAAGGAAAGAGAGAAGATAAAAAGAGAAAAGAAGAAAAGAGAAACAAATGAAGAACGAAAGGAAGAGCAAAGAATAAGGGACAGAGGCAAGAGAAAGATAGAAAACACACAGAATTGAGAAACAAGCAAGAGAGAAAAGCAGGAGAAAACGGAAAAAGAAAAGCAAGAGAGAAAAGAAGCACAGAAAATACAGAGAAAGAGGTATAAAAAAAGAGACAAAATTGGGAAAAAGTAAAGTGAAAGGCAACAACAGACAGAACAGACAGAGAAAAGCGAGAGAAAAAGCAAAAAAGAAAAAGGAAAGAACGAGAAAATATAGAGAAACAACAGAGGCAAGAAGGAGAGAAAACGAATGAGAACAAAGAAAGGCAGGAGAAAACCAAGAAAAGAGGTAAGAGAAAAGCAATAGAGGAAAGATAAAATTAAAATACAAAAAGGTAAGAGAAAAAAACAGAAGAAGAAAAGCAAGACAGACTAAAAAGAACAGAAGAGAAGGAGAGAGACAGAACAGAAAAAAACAAAAGAAACGAAAAGAGGCAGAAAAGACAAACAGAAAGAAATTACAGAAAAGAAAGACAGAACCAAAAGACAGAGAAGACAGAGAAAAGAAGACAAAAAAGACGGAAAAGCTACCAAGAAATAAAGAGAGAAGCTATGGAGAAACAAGAGAGAGAAAATGATGAGACAAATGAATGGCAGAAAAAAAACAGAAAGAAACAAGAAAAGCAGAAATGCAAAACAACAGGCAGAGAACAAAAAGAGAAAAAAAGTAAGAGAAAACATAAAGAGTAAAAAGGCAGAAAAGAACAGAAAAAAAGTGGAGAGACTCAAGAACAAAAAAAGAAGAGAACAACAAAAGAGAAAGAGACAAAGGATGAGAAAAAAGAGGCAGAAGAAAAGAACAGAAAGAGGAAACAAGAAAAGAAAAGCAGAAAAAAAGAGCAAAGCAAGAGAGAAAAGGAAAACAGAACAGAAGCAGCAAAGAACGACAAACTACAGAGAAAGGAGGGGGGAACGAAAGTAAAATGATTGAGAAAAAAACAAGAGAAAAGGAAAAAAAAGACATGTAAAATACAAAATAAACAGAACAGAAAAGAGGCAGAACAGCCGAACAGCAAAATTGAGAGAAAGAAAAGAGAAAAGAAAAGCAGCAAAGAGAAAAACAGGAAAAAAGAGACGAAGGACGGAAAGGATATGAAGAAAGAAGAGCAAGAGAAAAAAGGAAAAGCAAGAGAGATAAATACAGAAAAGAGAGAAAAACAAGACAGAAAAAGAAACAAACATAGCTGGCAGATTTTCAGAAAGTAGCAGCAAAAGCTTCGTAGATCGGCATCTAAAAAATACAGTCAAAATAACCGACCAAAAAATCGTCCTTTCATTCTTGGCTGATATGTTACAATTTGATTAAAAATCTTGATATGTTTTTGCTGTGTCTATAAGCTGATCTCAAATAACTTTCATTTAGTGTCACTCACACCCATTTGACATTATCTCTTTGACTTAAGGCAATAAAAAGTTAATTCAAAGTGAGGAAGTCATTTTTGAGAGTGGGATAAATCAATTGTGATCAAAATATTAATCACAGTGAAAGAACGAAAAAAACTGGCGCCACTAAGAGCAAAAAATGACGCCACACAAGATTTTCAGTTTAAATTACATGAACGAATGAACAAAAAGCAGATTTGAAATGGTTGTGACGTCATAAGGTCGTAACAAAACTCCTGACAACGAAAAAAAAAATCAGGAGAAGGCTAAAAATAGCCCCAGCTATCGCTGTGCGGCTGTTAAAAAGAGAAAAGAACAAGAAAATAAAGACAGTAACGAAAGAGAAATGAATGAGCAAAAAGAAAGGCAGAAGAAAATAACACAAAAGAAAAAGACAAACGAAAAAGAAAAACAGGAAAGAAATACAGAAACGAAAGAGAGAAAAGCAAGAGAGAAAAGGAGAGGGCGGGGCAAACTAAAGGCAGAAACAAAAGAAAGGAACAAAATAAAAAAATGAGATAAAAAAAGGCAAAACAAGACCGGAAAAAAGACAGAGAAAAGAAAAACAGGAAAGAAATATAGAACAGAAAGAGAAAAGGGCGAGTAAAAAACAGAAAGGAGAGAAGAAACGAAATTGAACGGAGACAGTAAAAATTCAAATGAAAAAGAAGCGAAAAGAAAGAGAAAAGCAACAGAAAAAATGCAGAAAGGACAGAGAAAAGGAATAAACGAAAAAGCAAAACGAAAGAGAAAAGAAAGGAAGAAAAGAACAGACAAAAAAGAAAGACAAAAGACGGAACAGTACGTCAGAAGGGAAAGAGAGAAAAGCAACAGAAAAGCAGAAAGACAGAAAAAAAGATAGAAAAGAAAGAGAAAGGAAAGTGAGAAAAGAGAAAAAACAGAAACAAGAAAACAATAAAAAAAAATAAAAGAAGAGAAATGAAAAGAAAGAGAAAAGAAGGAGAGAAAGAATGAGCACAAAAAGAAAGAAAAAAAGAGAGAAAAGATCTTCCTTCGAGAGTACAAAAGAAAAATAGAATCAATTCTTTTCGCTGGCTAACTCTTCATTTGATCTAGAAAAAACCTGGCAACGAATGATGCAGTTAATTAAACTTCAGTTTAAAATTTTTCAAGAGACAGAGATCAAGCAAAACCGAAAACAAATGAAGATTGTTCAAAAATATCATATCGCTCACACATACATTTTGCGTGCTAAATTCCGATTAAAGCATCGTAACAATTTGTGTTCAGGAGAAGATAAAGACTCTAAGAAAACTTAACGCCCGGTGAGCGGTACCTGTCTATCCCGTTTTTAACGACAATAAGTCAAATGGTTCAAAAACAATCGGTCAAGAAAAAATCGCATGAAAGAGACCAACAGGACTAATATAATTGCTACAAATTTCGTTTGAGAGCATTTAAAAAGAGTAGTTTAACCTCATATGCTGACAACCAGCATTTTGTCATCGGAATAACAGGAAATCATTGAAAGGCCAAAAATAGCAATACCCTCTTATTGGATCTATTTCTAATTGACATTTTTCGGTGAATGACTTTTCTTGCATCCCTGTATTTTCTTGCGGCGCGTAAACCTTTCGGCAGCTTGTTATTGGTCATTGACTATTTTTGCATTTAGGTGAATGACTTTTTGCATTTAGGCCAATGAATTTTTCGCAGTCTGCGCTTTTTCGGGCATTGACCTTTTACGAGAGCAATTTTTTTGGTCATTGACCTCTCACAATCTGCCCTCTTAACCATGCTGCTCAACAGCTCTGAAACATGCTCTTCGATAGCTCTTAAACATGCTCTTCAGAGGCCTCTCAAACATGCATTTTCGCCTTTCGTTTAACACGGTGCCTTATAAACTGTCATGCATTTAATGTATAGGATGGTGTTGGAGAAATGTCATCATGAAAAACAATAAGTAACATTAACTAGATGTCACTGGAGTCTTAGATATGACGTTTATCACTGCTTAACAACCTAAGCCAAGTCACAAATAGTGGAAGCAATCTAAATATGAAAAACCCTAAGGAACAGTTTTTCTATAATTTCATCATTTGATACAATATCAACGGTAAAGTTGATTTTTGGGTATTTACTAATTTCACTCATTTTCACTCAACTTCTCAAATCATTAGAAGAATTGGACCATAATTATCTTAGAGTAAAAATTGGTAACTTTTAGAACAAAAATTTTTGCAGTATATGTCGCAAAATCCGAAATGCGTTACTTCCGAGAGCCGAATCCAGTAAAAATATCCGGCATTTGAATTCCACAATACGCTTAACTAAATTCCAATGTAATTAAAAATCTATGCGTAAGTAATTTCTACAATGTGCAAACACAGAAATTGGTCAACGAAATTAGAAGCATGGATTCTGCGGTTCCTTAATTTGCCAATTTCTTGGCAGCTAATTCAAATTTGTAAACAATTTCTCTTCAAAAGAGTTAACGCACAAAGTTGATGCAAATTCCATTATTAATAGCAAAATGAATAAAGTTACGTGCTCAATCAGATTCTATCGAGACTATTCAAGTTTACCTTTGCTGGGTTTAATAATGAACAATGCCCATAAAAAATCCATCATGAGAAATTTAACTTAGTATTTCCAGATAGTAATTTTTCCATCCAATTTTTTCTTGTGGCAGGGGGTAAAAAGTGAATGGCCAGACGACCACGGCATTAGTAAAAATCGAGAAGTGGATATATCTCTGGCTCAGTGCAAATTTGCTCTGGGAGTACAATCAGAATAAGTTAAAAATTGACTTTTCTAATTGATTTCCCTTAACAAGTTACGAGAATTTACTAATTCTATTGAGGAGAAAAGTCATCCTTGATAATTGCCTTCAACAAATCTATTGTAGAAAAAAGAAAAGAAGAAGAAGAAGAAGAAGAAGAAGAAGAAAGTGAGATATAACTCCCCTTTCATATTTGTTAACTTGCCCGATATATTTTTCAATCATTATATTTTAGCTTCATTAATAAATTAAAAAATTTAAAAAAATTTTGACGAGGAGCTGGAACCTCAAAAGCTGCAGATCTGCTAATGGTCATCTAGACTCATCGACACTGTTGTGAAAGTTCGTTTAATTTTTTGCCGATATTTAACGCTAGTTTTGGGTTAGTATTTATGATACCCCGGACTGAACTGCAAGTGAAGATCAGTAATGGGCCAGTCTAAATGCAAGTCTACACGGACATAACAGTACTGTGCACGTCTAAAAACAAGTCTGCAAGTCTAACGGGTCTTTGCCAAGACTTGGAGTATACTTGCAAGTTGATTCTCAAGTCAAAACCAACTTTTAAAAAATTTCGTTTGAAAAATTCGAATTCCAAAACATTTTGTGAAGTTCCACGATTTTTCATTTATTATAATGCATTTTCACGCCCCCCCCAACCCCTAAAAACTGATAGCAACAGATACCATGTGACAGAGGGGAACCCGGCAGGTCAAATGGGCCCGAATTTGACCATTTTCAGGTGTTCCTGAGCCGTTTTCAGCCTTTTTCAGCCGTTTTTCACCCGTTTGGAGCAAAGTTTAGACGAAAATTGAAATTACTTGATTTTTAAGACTCCACAAATGTCACACAATAACACGAGGGGCATAACTTGAGGGGCAAATTTTCGAAAAAAGAGACATTTTTAATCCTAATTCTGTCAACTTTTAATTTTTTTCGAAAAGAAGACGCATTTTTTTCCCAATGCAACAAAGAAAGCTCTCATTGCGGTTCAGTTTTTGCACTTTTTGTTTATTGAGTTTGATGGCACGAGTTTTCACAAATTTTTGGTATATTTGCCCGTTTTTGAGGTTAATTTTTGTTTTTTTGTCAGATTATCACTTTAAATACTGTTAAAAAAACAATGGATTGAAGGAAGGCGCAGTTGATCATCTTTAATACTTTTAGAGAATAAATCATGCTTTTAGGCTTCCAGGTCCTTTTCTCGCAAAATTTAATTGAAATTTCACCTGTATTCTGTCGTTCTCTGTTTGGTCGTCCGACACATTCTAAGAAATGACAGGTAACAATGTCTGCCTATGGAAGCATAAGTGAACTTGTTTTACTTTTTTTGCTGGTGGGTAATAGAGCTCAAGTCTTAGAAATTAACCTTTTTCAAAAGAATAAACGTATATTTACGCTTTACCTTACATTCAAACATTTTTCAATCACCATGTTTTTTGGACGAAATGTGAAATCTTGAAAGTTTTTTTTACCTCTTCCTCAGTTGGAAGATATTTAAGACAAAAACATGAGTGGGGCAGGAAAATTACAGAGTTTCCCTTTTCATTAAAAATTCTGGTTACTGCTTAGGGCTTTAAAAGCTACTCCCGTAAAAAAAGTAATATTGCACACTTTTTAACGGCAAAAAAACAGTTTTTTATAACAGTTGCTGCAAAAACTTGTACGTATGCTAAGATAAGTTATTCATTCTATTAGCTCAAATAAGAACCCGGAGTTGAAACTGTCCCAATATTTTGTTACTGGACTACAGCTCTACGCATAATTCTGAACTCAATCTTATTTTGTTAGGCTTGACTTCTGTTTAAGTCAAAACTTCTAACTTGAATTTTGCTCGACGCAAAAAAACGACGCGACCGAAAACTGATTTACAAGATTCAGTTCGAGCGATAGTCGTTTTATGGGGCTCAGAAATTCCGATAATGCTAGTACTGAGTTCACCAATATGTACATTTATTGGTTCAATAATTGAAGATCTTTACTAAAGAAAACCTGTGTACTAAAAAGTTTTTGATGGCGAGGCTGTTGCAATGACGCATGCTCCAATTGCCATTTAGTTTCAATAACACAATAACACTTAGTTTTTCCAACTAAATAATCTTCAGAATTCATTTTTTATAAGCATGCTTGCGGTTTTTCAACTATCATTCCGCTTGGATTGCTCCTCATTCCCCTGTCTATTAACGCAAGGCTATCTTTCCAGATCTTGCAAAAATCTTGCATAAGTTTAAAAGGATTACGCTGCACCTTGCTGGATATTCGCAGGACTCTTGCCGGAAAGCATTCGAATATGCAAGAGTCTTGCAATATATATGTCCTGCTAACGAAAAATTGATTCAGAATATACCGAATCCTAAAACAAAAACAACAAACCAGACTTATGAAGAAAATTAAAATAGAATCTGGACTGAAATCAAAACACCAAGGACTTAACAAAATTACCTGTAAATGAACTTTGCTTGTCTTTGACTAATCAACAGAGTTATGCTCAACTCATGAACGAAGAGATTTTAATCAAGCTGTAAATGTGAAGCTTGAAATTTTCATTTTCGTTAATAATGAACCCTGTGAGAGTTTGGATCTAAAATGCCCCCACCCGTGTTTTTTGTGACCTCAGCTTAGAAATGTTGACTTGCTATATAGCAAGTCACTATGTAGACAAACAACATGTGCGCATATGCCGGTAGAAGTTTTATGCCACCAACCAAGCTGTTGGGGGGGGGGGGGGGGCAGAGTAGATCCGAGAGTTTTTGGGGCTCTTCATAAAGTCGAAGACGAAATGAAAATCTGAATTAAAAACGTTAATTTTTTGTCCTGTTTTCATACCTGCTGATAAGCGGTGTCAGTTTATTACTTACTGTTCGTGAAGAATTATGTGCTCGACGTGAAATAGTCGCTTCTGGCGGCCTTGAGTAAAGTCGCCAACCTCCACAACTATGTCATCAGCTAAAAAGATATGTTGATTTAGTGCATGTGACAGTGAAATTTCTGCCTGGAATAACTAAAAAGGTATGTTATGGCAAAATATATGTTTAAGCCACGCACTTGCACATTACAAATCGCCGAAAGTCCGCAGCGCCGGAATTTAAAATGCTAGAA
This sequence comes from Convolutriloba macropyga, assembly GCF_964194025.1. NCBI lineage: Eukaryota > Metazoa > Xenacoelomorpha > Acoela > Convolutidae > Convolutriloba > Convolutriloba macropyga. Next base: position 8,583,161 of record NC_134481.1, on the reverse strand, counting down.
GTTTTTTATATACTTATCCAGAAAGTGACTTCTATGAACTCTCGTCGTTTTTAAACCTGTACGTTTCTTGTTTCAAGCAAGGTTACTCGACTCTCCTTAAAGTCACTGACAAAAAAGGAGCTGAGTCACACAATCAAGACTTAAAACACTCAATTTGTACTTTTGAAAACGCCAAAATATATGAAAATGGACGTTTGGTATGCATTTATGATGCCTCAATCAAACTTCTAATCGTTTTCTTTTATCGCAAATTCACATCTTCGGTTGTTAGTTCTCGATGTCCAACTTACTGTTTTAGGCGAATTCTTTCAATTTTCTCCTAGATGAATTGTTTTACGAAGATCGTTCTTTTTCGGTTGCAGAGCAGAAAAAAAAACAAAAAATAAAAATACGACTAAGTTTTCGTTGCTCACTTTTGGTCAAAATGATGCGACTAATTTTTTTTATAGAAACTCAACAAAAATTAGATAATGGCTTGCAGCTTTTTTTGAAAATTGCACGGTTCCGTAAAAAACACACGGAATTTTTTAATCACACACAAAATTTTTTCATTTTTGTCGGTCCCTATTGCATAATTAGGGTGGCGTTCATCTTAAGATCACCAATTTTTTTTTCTTGCTTTCTTTTTTTTCACTGCGCATAGTTTTATTCGCTGCGCATAGTTTCAGTGAACTTTTTAGTTCGAACCATGACAATAGTTGCTCCAGCTAAAAACCAGTAGAATTAAAACTATTCTACTATTCCAGTCGTTAAACTATGAACACCTGTTTCTGTTTGCCGATTAAAAAAGTATTTCGGTGCTTCAAATAATCAAACAATTTGTTAAAGTTTCATTCACTGTTTTAAATTTCTTAGCAGTGTTTTTCTTTGCAAAAACAAGCAAAGATGAATTTTGCCAGGTTTTAATTTAGTTTTCAAAAAAATTTATTTGACACTTAACTGTTGTGATTATACTTTTGCACCTCACAGTTTTTGATGCACTTGAATAAAAAGTTTGAAAGACAAATTGACAAGACCATTTGTGACAAATTTTGAGCAACGAAGTACGACTCTTTAAGTAGAGACAACTCGGTATGCTCAGTTAGATTGGGCATTGTTTGCCTTTGTAAAATTTGATATAGCTAAATGCTATTCGTGTGTTCAAAGAAAGTTCTTAACTTGGAGCAATAAATTACTCCGTCTCTGTTTCTAATTGTCCACCCAGGTTTAAGGCCCGGCTTCTGAAAAGACAGTCCTGGACTCAAATGTGTACACTAAAAAAGGTCAATCAACGTACCAAAAATCTTAGCTTTTGTGTTTTCAAATTTTAGATTCTTTAGTTTAGTTTTTTCTTCCAATTATCGTCAAATTGAAGTCATGGTATTCTGTTTAGCTTTGTAACTGTAAGGAGTTGAGTTAAAATACTGTTGTGTAAACGGAAATCTGCGCAAGAGTAGTTTATTAAAGGGTTCGAAACCGCATAAAATGCATGTCAGCTATCATTAACATAGTAACTTTTTTCTATCGAGAAATTACTACGTTTAATTAATTGTAATGGGAATTTTGTTCCAATTAGAATTTTTTAGTAATGAGTGCAACAGATGTTGCAAACAGTAATCTATACTTAACCTTTCGATGTTGCAAATAAATTGAAAGTAATTTTTTGTTTACCAAAATTAGCTTGAACCTCAAAAGATATTTTTCATGAATTTTAATTGTATTGACAAACAAAACATGAATATTCAAAAGCCGAGTTGATTTTATTTTGATTTTTTAGACAGGGAAGTGTAAAAGCATTTTGTCGCTTTTTCCTTTTCATTCAGAACTGTTTTCATGTTATTTCTCAAAAAAAGTTCCCAGGTTCATTTCAATTGTTTTCTTGAAATGTTTTTTTATGAGCTATTTATCTTTTTCTGAAAAAGTTAAAAATCTTGTCTTTTTTGCCGTATTGAGCAATTATTGAACAAAGAAGTAATCAGTGTTTGTTAGATTTGACACCAAACGCTCCACTTTTTTTTTACAAGACCTCCACTTTTTTGACAAAAGCTCCTTATCAACTAAAAAATTGAAAAAGACACAAACCATCAGATCCTAAATTATTTAAAACGTTTTTTTGCATTTTCTCAACGCGGTTTATAGATTCTTACTACTTCTTACTACTTGCTGTTTTTAACAATTTTCAAGCAATTTTCTGTAACACACCACCAACGTGGCGTTATATGCCGCGCTTTCCCTTGAATTGAGTTGAAGCGTTGCAATCTTTACGCAAAATGCAAAATCGGAAATAGAAGATTTTGAGCAAGAGGTATTTATGTAAGCTATCAAAAAATATGTTGGGACAATTAACTTAAAGCGCTGAAAATTTTTATGTAATCATCTAAGAATTCTAATTACTATTTTCATAATAATTTTGCAGATCAGAATTTTTAGGGAAAAAGAAACAAAAGTGTAAAAAAAAGCTCACAGGACATTTTGAGACAAATTTGAGCATTAAGTATCAGTCTTTAGTTGGTATCGTCTTGGAATAGAAATTTGTAGTTTACGAGTGCAACAATTGAACGTATGTTATGGGAACTGAATCTAGGGTTATTTTCAACCAAAACTTGAACTATTTGAGGCGGAGTTGGAGTTATTTTATTAGATAGAGAAATACGAACATTTTGGGTCGCTTGTTCCCTTTCACTCAGACCTGTTTCAAGCTATTTCCCACAAATTTTTTCATGTTTGCTTCAATCGTATGCTTGGGGCGTTTCTTTTTTAATATTAAGATTTTTTTCTGGAAACAATATTAAAACACGATTGAGAAAAATGTTGTCCTTTGTGCTGTGTTGAACGGTTTTGAACGTAGAAATAACCATTTTGTCAAAGTATTTTCAAAAAATTGCGTTATATCATGCTCCTGCTGTCTACAAAACCCGCCATATTTTTAATAAACGATCAAACGAGGAAGAAAAAGGAATGAAGACCAGTTTTCAAACAATGGTTTTGCGTTTTCTCAAAGTGGTTAGTAGACTATTAACTACTTGCTGTTACTGAACATCTGGTTTTTTTTGAACATTTCTGTAACCAACAAGCAAAGAAGCGTTATAAAAATTTTCTTAATTTGTAGCGCGAATATATTTCCATTTTTGGAAGAAGTAAAAGTTAGTTCCAAAGCAATTGAAATAATTTTTCTGATGTTTTTGTAAAAAATTTTGTTACCGTACTTCGACTAATTCTCTTCAAATTGTAAGCTAAAGTCTAGAAACATTTCAAAATAAAGTACTTGCATGCTGTGCCCGTATTCCTTTGAACAACGCTGAAGTTTTGCAGATTTTTGAGGGCGTTTTATCATAAACATTGTATCTGAAAACCCCTTGTAGCACTTTTGGGGATTAAGTTACACTTTAGAGTAGCAGATAATTCTTTTTCAAAGCCTAAAATAGACCTTGACATAAAAATATTTAAGGTATCCTTTGATTCAGCCCAAAAACACAACCATAACCATACGATGATTAATTAATTTCTGAAATTGCCTATCGAGTTTTGAAATTGGCTATCGGGTTGTTGCCAATCGAGTCGTTGCCTGTCGAGCTTTGAGTCTTAAAGTTAGAGAATTAAGACTCAAAGCTCTTAAGTTAAGCTGGTACATCAAGAAACAACGGCTTAACTTCTTTATTATTCGGGAGAAGAATAGTGTAGGATGGAGGAGGGTAGAATTTAGTTAAAATTTTTAGCCAACTTAGATTTTGAGAAACTATTAGTTTGCAAAATTTCGAGGATATCTTGAACGTATTTATTAAGTCAACAAACAGAACGAAATGGAGAAGTGTAAGTTGGCGTGAAATCTAGTTCATATTTGCTAAACAAACAAAAGCACTGTTGCTTTTGCAAAGTTTTTAGGTTGTCAGAAAGACAACAAACAAGACAAAGTTCAGAGGTTATTGTACACAGTAAATTAAACTAAATGCAGCAGAAATATGAAAGAAAGCATTGCAAAGACAACCCGTAGATTTTATTCGCAACCCCTCCAAAAACCAGTAAATTGAATTCTAAAGGCCCAATTATAATGAAAATTGAGTTGTGCGTTCTCGGTAAGTAACAATGCTATGGGAAGGAAGAATTGGTGGTTTTTGGGTAAAAAATAATGGGTAATCCAAACCACAAGAAAGACGGCAAAAAGAGAGGAAAAACTAAGATTGCGATTTAAGAACTTGTGGGCCATTTTGTGTTTCGTACAAGAAATTATAAAATATTTTTTCCTTAAAAGTAATAAACGCCAACAATTGAGAGACATAAAACAAATAAAAAAGGATCAAATTTTGTGAAAATCTGGAGAAAAACAATGGAAAATGTACGTGGGAAATTAGGTTTACCAAATCATCAAGTACCGCGCAAGGTTGAAGCAAAGATTTTTTTGGTATCATTGAATACCTGATTCTTTCATAGTGTAAATTGACAAGACCATGGGTTTTATGTCTAACAACCAAACATGCTAGGGGCCATCACAGCATTAATTATAGCAAAAAATCTCTTCAAAGATGTGCATGCCGAAACGAAATTAAAAAAGAAATTTAATTAAAATTCTGTTTGTTCGTTAATATTGTAGTAGAGTTTTCAATAAGTAGTTGATAGCAATTTTGGAGATTTTTCATTGGATTAGAGTGGGTGAGCAGGAGTGATTTTAGTTTGAAAAATAATTCGGTATAAATCTTCAGAAAAAATGAAATTAATTGAAATTAATTTTGTCAGCCGTTTAAAATTAACCGTTGAAGTGTGGTAAATTCGTGGTGTCTACTTGAAACATGAGCTAGGACAAGTTAACTGCATTATTGTGTTGTTGGGTTTAGAGTAGAATGAATCAAAATCGTCAAGAAAAAGCGGCAACAATAGTTTTGTTTAATCAAAAGGTCAAAAAAATTTTGAGTTATGAGTTAATATTAGCAATTGAGATTGATAGTAAAGATATTTTGTTTGTTAGAACTCTTGTTAATACTGAATTGAAGCGCAGAGAAGCATACAAGAGCTGTTGGAGATAAGTTATGGTAGAGAGAAACTCATATGTTCCAAAATCAGGCTTCGAAATATCCAGAAACATTCTTCAAATCACTAAAACTGTAGTTCGTCAAGCCCAATCAGCCTCAAAACTTAACTAATGACTTGGAATAATGCATTTGCAATGAGAAAAACAGCAAGTTTTTTCCAGTAACCCAAAGCTGTTTAATCTCATGAAAGGGAAAAATTACTGAAGCCTCATTTCTGTTTTTTCTTGCTAGAAACAATACTTTGAACATAGTTTTTGTTCTTAAAAAGCCGCAGTAAAGAGTGAAGATCACAAACTAGTTTTTTTTTTCAAATTCGGAGTTTTGTAACTCTGTCGAGCGTTGAGTCTTAAAGTAAGAGAAAATTATGCTGGTACATCAAGAAACAACGGCTCAACTTATTTTATTATTCGGGAGAACAATAGTGAAGGATGGAGGAGGGTGGAAATTTGTTTAAAAATTTAGCCAACTTAGAATTTGAGGAACTATCAATTTGCAAAATATTGAGGCTTATTGAGGCTTATGAACGTATTTATTAAGTCAACAAACAGAACGAACTGGAGAAGTGTAAGTTGGTGTGAAATCTAGTTCATATTTGCTAAACAAACAAAAGCGAAGTTGCTTTGCAAAGTAATTAAGATGCCAGAAAGACAACAATCAGAACAAAGTACAGAGGTTTTTTTACACAGTAAATTGAATTAAACGCCGCAGAAATTTGAAAGAAAGCCTTTGCAAAGACAACCGGTAGATTTTATTCGCAACCCCTCCAAAAACCAGTAAATTGAATTCTAAAGGCCCAATTATAATGAAAATTGAGTTGTGTGTTCTCGTTAAGTAACAATGCTATGGGAAGGAAGAATTGGTGGTTTTTGGGTAAAATATAATGGGTAATCCAAACCACAAGAAAGACGGAAAAAAGAGAGGAAAAACTAAGATTGCGATTTAAGAACTTGTGGGCCATTTTGTGTTTCGTACAAGAAATTATAAAATATTTTTTCCTTAAAAGTAATAAACGCCAACAATTGAGAGACATAAAACAAATAAAAAAGGATCAAATTTTTTGAAAATCTGGAGAAAAACAATGGAAAATGCACGTGGGAAATTAGGTTTACCAAATCATCAAGTACCGCGCAAGGTTGAAGCAAAGATTTTTTTGGTATCATTGAATACCTGATTCTTTCATAGTGTAAATTGACAAGACCATGGGTTTTATGTCTAACAACCAAACATGCTAGGGGCCATCACAGCATTAATTATAGCAAAAAATCTCTTCAAAGATGTGCATGCCGAAACGAAATTAATAAAGAAATTTAATTAAAATTCTGTTTGTTCGTGAATATTGTAGTAGAGTTTTCAATAAGTAGTTGATAGCAATTTTGGAGATTTTTCATTGGATTAGAGTGGGTGAACAGGAGTGATTTTAGTTTGAAAAATAATTCGGTATAAATCTTCAGAAAAATTGAAATTAATTGTTGGAGTTCTTTCTTTAAATTTTGTCAGTCGTTTAAAACTAACTGGTAAAGTGTGGGAATTTAATGGTGTCTACTTAAAACCTGAGCTAGGAAAATTAACCGCATTATTTTTATGGTAGGTTTAGAGTGGAATGAATTAAAATTGTTAAGAAAAAGCGGCAACAATTGTTTTGGACAATCAAAAGTTCAAAATATATTGAGTTATTATGAGTTAATATTAGTAATTGAGATTGATAGCAAAGAAAAAATTTTTGTTAGAACTCTTGTTAAGACTGAATTGGAGCGCAAAGAAGCACACAAGAGTTGTTGGAAAGAAATTATGGTAGAGAGAAACTCATATGTTCCAGAATCAGGCTTCGAAATATCGCGAACCTTTCTTCAAATCATTAAAACTGTAGTTCGCCAAGCCTAACTAGCCTCAGAACCTAACTAATGACTTGGAATAATGCATACGTATTGATAAACACAGCAAGCTTCTTTTCCAGTGACCCGAAGCTGTTCAATTTCATGAAAAGAAAAAATAACTGAAGCCTCATTTCATGCTAGAAACAATATTTTGAACATAGTTAGTGTTCTTAATAATCCGCAGTAAACTGTGAAAGTCAAAAATTAGTCATTTTCAATTTCAGAGTTTTAACGATGAAAAATATCCTACATCGAAAAGAAATCGGAAAACTTAGTTTTATCCTCGTATTTTTTCAAATCGTTGAGGTCATAAGGAGATTGGTTAAAAATTAATTAAAACTGACACTGCTGACATCATAATGTGAAGCAAGGCACCCGCGAGATAAATCAGACATATAATTTACTGGAAACCGATAAAGCCTAGCGTGCATGAATAAAGATTGTTTAGCATGAAACATAAGTTTTATTGAGTCCTGAGTTTAGCGAAAGAAGTAAACCACGGAACTCCGGCCATCTTGAGCAAGTATTTATATACGATAATTTGCATCTTTTCTTTCTACTCCCACAATTGCACCTTTAACTGTGGTCGAGTTTTTCTAAATGAAACGAGACGTTTCTTATTTCTGATAGAGACTGATGATATTCAGTACCCTTAAGCACAAGGAAAAACGTTCAGAAAGAGGCTGATGAGGCTGAAGAACAGCGGTTCAACGGTCAATTTTGAGAGAGAGAAAACGCTCGATTGGAGCAGTTGGTTCTCAAGTGAGAGACCTTTGTAGTTATCTAGTTCTTGATCAAACAACATAGTTTCGTAGTTGCAGTGAGTGAAACTGAAGATTTTACCGAAATTGATGTTTGATTGGATACTAAGTTTCTGGCCAGTAATACACCTACTGGGAGGCATACCCTATTAGATTTACTCGAGTTAAGATGACAATTCAATGAATTTTGAATACCTGCGAATAGATTGAATTGGTTTGACTTAAAGTGAATCATGAATTATTTTTGGTATAAATTTTACTCTTGGATTGTTGAAGTTATTCAATTAATTTTTCGGGCTATAAGTCTGGTGTTTGCTGGTGTTAAATTTATTGATTAGGATTTGATTTATCCACTGTGCATTTGCTAACACTTGAGAGAGCAACTTTTATGGGGACAGAACAGAACTCCCTAAAAGTAGACGAACCAGCAAACAGATCTTTCGGAATTTTGATAGAGTTTTCGGCGCTAGCGAGTCCCAAGCTAGAAACCTTCCATTGGCCAAAATACAAAATTCTACAATTTAATCAATGTGTGAATACAACCCTGGTAGTGCACTTCCCACTAGGACTGTTCTAAGCAGAGCGATAATACCCTCTTTTACTGAACTAGAAACAGCTATTTTTATCTGATGAAAATTCTGTTCAATAATGCAGCATCTGGTATGAAGTTCAGTTTCTTACCTTGACTGTTTAAGAGACAATGAGCTGCAGTTATGACCCATCTCCTGTGAATAACGGTTCCTCCGCAGAACATTCGGCCACTTAAATTGTTCAAATTGCGCACTTTCGCATAAAACGAGTGATGTAAACTGGGAATACCATTAATAATAAGGGAAGTGGAAAAATTTGAAATTATCCTGTTTCAATTGAAATTTTTTTCACCAATTTTTAAAAAGGGGAAAATCGCATACATCAAGTTTTGATTTTAAATTTTTCATACTGAAAACAGCTATGAACTGGGAACCCTAGGCTGTGGTCCAAAAACAAAATTGGGCATGTAAAGACAGATCATGACTATGGCCAGACAGTACCAGACAAAAAACACCTATGTCCACACTTTCGTGCGCTCATTAATTTTTACAGACCCTGTAATTTTGAACGCACGACGCCCATATTGTAACTACGTTTTGGCCAGACATATCGACTTTTGGTCTGGAACTCGAACCTGTGACTTTTCCCTGTATATTATGACAAACATATATAAACTTGGGTTAATACTTTTATAATTGTGTATATTTGGTTTCCGAAAAACCCTCAAGGAAGAACTCCTTTTCAAAATTTGTTTAGAAAAAACCAGAAGTAAAAATTTCCTAGACTTGTATATGATAAATCTAATGGCTATTCTAGAAATTTGCAACATATTAGTCTAGGCAAAAGTATAATATGAATCATGAGTCAGCGC
>NC_134481.1:8548502-8574098 GCF_964194025.1 Convolutriloba macropyga | reverse complement strand
CCATTGTACGTAAATGTGGTAAGTAATGCACCAGAAACAGCGGGAAGTCGAAGATGTCTGCAATGTGTGCGCATTTACCCAGATCACAAAGACTCCAATGCCAAGAGTGCAAGAAACCCATGCGGCATTGAAACTAGAGAGAGTCTTCATAGAACGTAGGAGTCCATTCACAGTCAAGTCACTATCAGGGTTTTGATTCCGAATTTTTTTTAGGGCAATTGACAATTTTTTTGTTTGCGGTCCTGCGTAAGGCGGAAATTGAAGCATTGACCGGCCTGAAGAAATAACTTTTTCTTGTGGGATAACCAAGAAGCTGATACAAGACAATGCAAAGGAGTTGCTCATAAAGCAGTTCAAAAATTATTATTAAGGTGCGGGCACTATACAGGCGGCGATCACACCAGAATTGCCACAATAGGACGGGTTAGCTGAGAGGTAAAACAGAACATTGCTGGAGATGACAACATTTTTGCTCAATGAGTCAAGTCTTCCCAAGATGACGTTAGCAGCAGAAATTCTCCACACAGCGGACATCAACAACTTGACCCTGAGACAAGGAGAAGACAGATGCCCTGCAAAGTTGATGCGAGGTATAAATCCCAAGGTTTCAATTAGTAAACTATAAAATGTTGGATGCACAGTTTTCAAAAGAAAGAGAGACAGAGAAGTCAGTAAACTTAAATTCAAAGAATCAAAGATGGTGGGCTAAGTTGAAGGTGACAATGGATTAATCGTGTTCATACCGAATTCACGCTAGGTGATGGCAGTTCGAGATGACATCTTCAAGGAGTCCAGATTAGGCTAAATTCGTAACAGCACAGAAACAACTCACCTATTAGATAATGGTTCACATCACATGGGATTTGGAATCCGAATGATTTTCATCAAGACTGTCGCAACAAAGTGAGACAGGGCACAACTATCACAAAAAGGAGAAGTACCATGACGCAGAGAGAGCGAGAACAACACTAAAAAACAGTTAGAGATGACGTTTTCTGAAACAGGAACACTAAATGAAGAATTTGCTGCAACAGGAGGCACCCACAGAGACTGAGAATCACTGGAGGGAAGTTACACAGAAGACTTCCTACAGTCATTTATAGTTGGTTTCGAATATGATGCACTGTAGGAGAGCGGACAGAACTGAGCTCAGACGAGACTCATGAAAAAGGAGAGTTCCGCATTTTACGTTGAAGTCGAAACCCACCATGTTGTGACTGAGGGTGACTACGTGGTACCCAGAGAAATCTACAAAGCCAAGCAAGGTGATGTTTGGACCGATCAACGAAAGGATGAGATGAAGTCACTTCAAGATAACGGGACTTGGGGCCTAATGAGACCACTAATAGACAGGAACCTCACTCTGGGCAAAATAATTAAAAATTGAAAATGGGACCAGTTGGTCAAGTCGACAAAAACAACGCACGCAATTTGGCAAAGGGCTTCAAACAAGTGGAAGGGCTGTAGTTTTTTGCGACTGTTGCGCTTACCTGTATCTGAGGGACATTCAGAATTCGTCTTCATTTATCAGCCAGACAGATCCAGTTTAATGTCAACACGCCTATTTTGAGTCCAAAAATAGACAAAAAAATGTATCTGAAACAACCACAGGAGAGCTTCATGTGAAACAAAGATCACATGAAGGAAAGTAAGTAATAAATCAATTATGGTTCAAAACAGGCTGCTAACGACTGATACAACAAGTTGGCAAAATTTCTACTATGGGTCCACCAGAAGCAGGAACAATCATTAGGAGTTCGCGAGAGCTGTGACATATGGTAACACTTTCATCTTGGTTTTGATTGATGACATCATAGTTGCGCACCATTATGCATGACAGTGATCTATGATGCCAAGAAGGCATCTCTAGTCATTGATCACTGGAAAGCATATAAAATCCTGCAAAAATCCTACGAATACTCCAGATCTTGTAATTGCTTTTATGGTGGAGCATATCTTGTTAGATCTTGTAAGAGACTGCATATCGGCAAGATCTTACAAGCCAGTGTGAATCTTGTAAGAGGTAATATTGTGTTATAATAACATACGACAGTTGCTCAGAGGAAAAAAATTCCAAATCTTACAGGATGTAGGATTAGTTACGTAGGATATTTAGGATTTGATTTGTAGATGAAAATGGTAAATCTTTTAAGATTGAGATTCATTACGTAAGATCTTCTGAGATTTGCTCCGACAAGAAACAAAACATATTTTACAGAAACATCTCAATGATATGGTGGTCTCTAGTCTAAGCAGTGGTCTGAAAAAAATCTGACATCATAAGTGCACCATACCAATTGTGGTCATTGTCTAGGAAATCTTTTTGAAAAATTTTTGAAAGTTGTCTAGAAAATCTGCGGTCCTTTTATTTTAAAATACGGTAAAAACAACCTAATGTCAACGTTAACTGAGTGTTTTTCTATGTGCAATTTCTGAGAATTGTGTTATGGTGGCTTCTGCTGAGTCCAAGAAGCTAATTGAACCAAAAGCTTGGCCAGTTCCACAAATTTTCGTTATTAGTTGTTTCAGGAACTTTTTGTTATTGTTGTGTTTTAATCAAAACACAAAAACAACCAAATTACACGAAAATATTGTTCTCCAATCGTGGTCAAGCGTTGTGGGCTCAAGTCTCTGTTTCACTGCTTTGTTTTTATCTCCAGCTGTCTCGTTGAAACTTTCGATATCCTCTGAAGCTTCAATTTCAGAAAGCATGTAGGCAAAATGAAGCTTAATGTCATTCTAAATCATTATTTTGACTTTTCTAATAGCTTCTTTTCCTGATATTTAGGATTTGATAATGCAGCCCTGTATTGCTGTTAAATTATCAGGGGGTCGTCTTTCAGGCCGCTCTAATGACTTGGACTTCATGACAGGTTCACTGATTGTGGTTGATCTGGTTTCAACTCTTAAAGTAGTATATGTTTACTCAGCAAAAGAGTCAACGACTTTCCAAACTGAAGACTATTTATCTTTACCAACCAATGATTAGTCATTAATAGGTAAGTTCTTTATCAATAAGGATGATATGTGCTTTAAGTTTTCGGTTGCGCATTCATCAGGGTGTCCTGATAACAGTATAACCATCGTTATTTCTACGATAACTATACCTCTCAGTACCTGTACCAATAACTACCTGCCTACCTACTTACAACTAAACTGCCCTATTTTTATCGTACCTGCCTACCTGTACCTGCTTATACCGTTACCTACTTAGCCTTTAACTATTAAAGACCACAGCATACCAATATCTACCAAACAAATACTAACCAAATGCCAGATTCTAGCAACATGAGTACTGATGATAGTCAGAGGCCAGAACCTACCACTACTTACTTATCGAAATGCCTCTTAAATGGAGCCTTGCGTTGGGTGGAACCGAAAAGGAATCAGAAAAAAGCGAAGGGATTGTGGAAACGACCAATCAAAAGAGGGCACTCGGGGTCGGTGAAATCCCAGAAGAATAGCACAATAGGCGGGGGATGGAGTAAGGAGCAACCAGAAAGTGGTACTCGGGTTGGGTAGACCCCAGAAGAACCGAAAAGCAGTGAAGAAAGTTGAATACCAAAAAATGTCAAAATTTGTAATTTTGATCTGGTTACCCTACCATAGTTGAAACAAGTCTAGCTGCTGATATTTAGATGTTTTGAAACATTGAAAAATTTAAATACCCAACATTAAGTGCGGTTTTGAAGCTGTTGGATTGGGAGCCAAAATATGTGAATAACTTGTGTTGGAGGGGGGGGGATGTCCGGGTCTTTTCCCATTATAGCCCCCCAGCTTAGTAGTCAGATAACATATTACCCCCCCAATCATGGTAATTATACCATAATGGGGGGGGGGGGGGGGCTATAACCTCATGGGGGATTATAATGGAAAAGACCCCAATGTCCTCAGGACGATTATTATTTCGTACTGTTAAAATGAGGGTGGTTTCCCATTATAGCCTCCCATGAAACTATGGCCCCCACTTTGGTTTATTTACCATGATTGGGGGCTATAGGTTATATGACCACTAAGCTGTGGCAGAGGGGGGGGGGCTTTTATTGGAATGTGATAATGTCATTTCTTATGTTTTGTCGCAATGAAAAGGGTTTTAAAGAGGTTGACTACTTACGTCAGTTTTCAGAAGATTTTTCTGATGATTCTTCACCGGCTTTTTTTCCAAAACTGAGCAAAAGCCGATGTGCACTTGACGGAATTCATGTTCCAACCTATTCAAGGAATCAAACGATAAAGATTAGATTTCGCCAGCTCCTGAGAAGGAGCCATAGGGCACCATTGCCACCGGGTATCAAAGTAGGACCAGCAAAAATAAAATTAGGAAGTAACTAAAAAAGCAATAAACGGATCTTTTCCGTTTGTGCCCCCCCCCCCAGCACGTTATGCGCCCTCCAGTTACAGAGCACGTGCCATTACATAGCAAATTATTATGTAAAAATATTGCACGTGCGTCTGGGGGGTGCAAAAAATATATGCGCCCACTAAGCTGGGGGGGGGGCACAAACGGAAAAGATCCCAATAAACTTAGATAAAGTTTCTTTTAGTGCTTACGTGTTTTGCGCGTGCATTCTCAGATCTTTTTTTTCTGTAATTGAGCTGATTCAGGCGATCTGCATCTACCTCGAGGTCTTACATTGACTGATTATATTTCGCCCTTTGTTCTCTTAATACTAAATGGCATGAATGAATCTCTTTGAAGACTGAACAAAAAATGAGATAATCTGCTAATAACTGTTAAGTTTTGAAATGGTCTACCGGAGACAATTTTGGTTCTCGAAAAAAATGTTGCCGTAAATGTTCTGATTATCTTAAAACATATGCTGATGTGTACTGGTTCAATTGAACTGGGAATGAAGTTCTTCAATAAAGAAAAAATGAACAACTTTATACCGACACAATAATTTTCTGATACCTCAACTGATGATATCAGAACGCAGTGGTAATTTCTATAGATGAGTAAAATTGATGCGTTCTTTGGTGGCAATTTGTCAAGGAGGTGTAAAAAAGAAGTAAGATTAGTGGAGTAACTTAAATAGCGATGTGAGAAAAGATGGGGGTAATATGCAGCCACGGGAAAACATGATTAATTAAAGTGGGGTTTAATTGGTTTTTAGGGGGTAAATGTTTTTGTGTAGTGTAGCCGCCATGTATGATGTACGATGAGATTTAATTCTCAATGGGATTAAATTTTGTAAGATTTGGGTAATCTTCTATCCAGTGCGGGTAAAATTAAGTATGTGAGTACGTTTCAGGGTGGCAACGTGAAGTCTTTAAGGGAAGGAAGATAAATTGTCGATAGCGGACAAAATATTGTAATAGTGGGGCTGACAAGTCAGGGGAATACAATTGTTTAAAATAAAGTGTTGTTTTGACATGAGATGTTATAACGATGCAGAAATCAGTTCTATAAAACAAACTCCAACGGAAAAATCACCTATTTTAATATGAGAGATAAATATTCAAGGAGAATATCCCCGAAAAAATCAAGCACCTTGAAAAAAGCCTCAATTTTAAAATTAAATTTCGGTCCTGATAAATTGTTCGGATAGTTTCACAATAGGTCTCACGGGCCAATAAGGCTGGCCAAACGAGCTAAATTTGATAGTCAAATTGGGGTTTATTTCCTAAATTGAGTGGTTTTTTCCGTGGTTTTTTTTCGCATCCATTAAGAGTGAAAAGCAATCTCTAGACGAGATAGAAATTATTGTAACTTTGAGGGAAAAGTTCAGAGGGGATAAAAAAAGGTAAGAGTGAGGAACTAGTTTGTCCATGTAGATACGAGGATGTTTAAATGAGGGTGGAATATAAAGAGGCATTCATTCGTTTTAGAGTTCATAGGCTTATTTGTCCAGATGTGGTAAAAAACCCTAAGAGTTTAAATGCAGCAGAGAGCATGTGAATTAAATCATAACAAATGACGTATGAGTTTAAAACATGTCGCTATAAACCTGAAAGTTAAAAAATTAACAAAAAAATTTTTTTTCTAATAGTTCTTCCATTGCAGAACCAACCTAATGTTTTATTCTGATCCGAATTGTTCAATCAGCAGAAGTGTTTTCTCAACAGTTCAGCCAGCTAATTTTTTTACAAAGTTACTACAAGGAGAACTGTTTATTTATTTGGGCTCAACACTTAGTTAGAATTAGTTCAATCTTACGCTCGCTCACTGGTTGTGTTATATTTAGAGTGGTTTTGATATATTTGCCTACCAGAACTGATAACAAAACGTTTAGTTGAATATTCTAACTGCCTGCACTCAAAACAGGACCACACGACGAAACCAGAAGGATAGTACACTGGTTTCTACCTCAGAATCAGAACAAGGCAAAGTCACAATCGACCAAAATAACTAGGTAGAAAGAGCTGGAGCGTTATCAAATGGATCAAGGGAAACCGTCAAGAACTCCAGCTGACCTGAATTTTAGTCAGCAAAGAACGAAGACGAAGAAGTGGATCAGAGGATCTAAAGATGCTTGGTTGGATCACTTCTTTATCTCGTCAAACAGATGCGACCCGAAATCATGTTCCCAGTCAACATTCTGGTCAGACACATAAATTCTTCAACCAATCCCTGTTGGCTATGCTGGAAACAAATCATACGTTACAATTAAGGTTCAAAAGGTCTAAAGTTTACTTGCAAAAACAGACTAAATATAATTTAGTGCGGTACAGGGATGTATACTGGTCTATTGATTTGACTGACAGAAAATCAGCAACAGGCTACTACCTCAAGCTCAACTGTTGTTGTGAAGAAGCAAGCAACAGTTGCTCTTTCGTCAATAGAAGTACAAAATCAGGGCCATGCAAATACAATTATTCAAGAAGCACTGTTTTTTATGCAACATCTGCAGGTTTTTCATCCATGACAAAAATATCCAATAGAAATTGGAGAGGACAAACAGATTTTATCAGACTTTGCCAAAACTCACTCATGCACTAGAGGAGCAAGCACAACGAGACAAAATTTTGTTTCTTTTGGGAAAGGACGGAAGACGGGAGTAGTTCAATTCACTATGTTCCAACTGACTGTGGGCATCTTTACGAAATAATTACTCGAATCAAATGTGGAAACATTCAGAGCATTTTTGATGGGCGCAGACTCTACGCAATTAGCACAAGTCTATGTGGAGGTGTTAGAATATCGATTCATGCTATAGTCTTAAACCTAATTTGAAACATTTGAGAGTTTAAGTTAGCTTTTCAATCAGACACGAGCAATATGATTCAAGTCAATAAAGATATAAATGAATGTTCAAGACATGGTTCTCTGAATCAGTACTCGGTCGGTTCAAACTGATTTTTGTAGATAGCTATAATAAGAGTTATATTATTTGATGTATATTCTTTCCAGCATGGATTGAACGATTATGATTTCACCGGAAGCCTGAATGAATTTTTAGAATAGTGTAGATTCTATATATTGTATCCCTTGCGAATCATTTCTGGGAATTATGCAGAAGCAAATTTTATAACTTTATTGGGTAATCCTTGCAACTCCCACGGTAAATCTTGGTGCTAGGATTGGCTTGTTTTTTGACATTTTTATACTGATAGTGGCTGTATATATACAACTGATTTTTGAGTTCTTTTATTCCTAAATTCAAATCATCATCTTGATTTAATAATCAGATCTCTCCTGTTAATCTCCATTTTTATTGTAAGTTCTCAGTTTCCTATTCGCTCAGTTTTTTTGTGAAACCAACTATTTTTCTTATTCCAAAATATTTTTCGTTGCACCTGCGAATTTCAAACCCAAAAGGCTCTTATCTTTACATACATTCTTGATCAAATTTACACGAATTTTCTTTCCTCTCCCGTTGTCAAGTAGACATTAACGGTCGGATGTCAGAGGGTCTATGTTGTTTTCGTCATTCCAGATGGTCTGGACAGATACTCAATTGGTGATGAATTTACGAGAGTTCACTTTGGTCTGATAAGATGGGTTCTGAGATGGTGTGACCAGATTTGAACAGTTTTCACGTTGGAGATGGAGTGATCCGAGCTTACTTTGTACTGGGACACTTTGATCTGGTATGACGTCTATGTAAGATGGTCAGATCAGATTTCGCTTTGTCTGAACAGATGATAATTCGGTCTGAGATCATCTGATCAGAGTTTTGATGTCGTGTGTTGAGAACTCAGTTTACTCTGGGAAGGTATGGTCAGTTGGATTTCAATTGGGTCTGAGAAAGAGTCGATCAGAGTTCTTTTTGTCTAAGTATTTGTGATCCGATTTCCCCGGGCCGAGGAATTTACCGAAAAATAACGGGTAAAAGAGTGTAAAGAGTGTAAAAACACATTTTCACACCGTTAGTGTTACTTTGATCAATTTAGCCTGCAAAAACCCGATCAGACGTCGTTTAGACTTATATAATGGTTGTTCGGATATCACTTAGTGTTAGAATATCGATCAAACTATAGTCTTAAACTTAGTGAGAATTAGAAAGAAAGTTTGATTTACCAGATTAGAAAGACAAGCAATATGACTTCGATCAAAGAAATTATATAAATGAATCGTCAAGAAATGGTGCTTAGAATCAATATTCGGTTCAAATTGGTGAATCGAGATAACTATTATTAGAGTTAGATTAATTGATGTAAAATCTTCCCAGCATGTATTAAATGATGATGATATCTCCGGATGTGTGAATGAATTCTTAGAAAAGTGCAAATGCATTTTATTTATGGTTCCCTTTGCGACTGATTTGCAGAAGCAAACCATATTGGGTAACCTTTGCGACCCCCACTGTAAATCACGGTGCTAAGATTAGTTTTGTATCTTGACTTTTTCACACTGATAATGGGTATATATACAGCTGATTTTTGAGTCCTTTTTCATTCCCAAATTCAAATCACCATCTTGATCTAATAATCAGATCTCTCCTGTAAATCTCTAAATTCTACTGTAAAATATCATTTTGTTGTTCTCTGATTTTTGAGAAATGAATTCTTCTACTTAGTTAAAAACGCGTTTTATTCCGCTTGCGAAAGTCCATAACCCAACAGGTTATGGGCCCAGCAGTTTTCTAAGTCATAAAATTAATTTCCAAAACAAAACTAATTTGTTGTTGACAGTCATAATCCTTTTATGCTTAGTACCTTTTCACAACTGTTTTGCCTGCTCAAACTCCAATGGATCAACAGACAGTGAAGCTGCTGACCTACACAGGAAAGGCACAGGACTTTCCAATCTGGAACACAAGATCTGTGGCGATGATGCAGACGATGGGACTCTACAAATCACTACTGGGGACAGAGGAGCAACCCAATGAGCCTGCGCCACTGGCCAATGGGGCAACCAATGATGAGAAGAAGAACCACAAGATGCTGAAGGATGCATATGAGAAGGAAGTTGCAGATATCAAGGAGAAACGGAACAATGTGTGGTGCCATCTGGCACTGACTCTAGATGCAACAACCCTCATGCTGATGAGACATGACTGTGTGGGAGATGATGGCATTGGAGATGGAGCAAAGGCTTGGAAGCTTTTGCAAGAGAGATTTCAGAGTGTGGAGACGCCGACAGTGGTGACTTTAGTGTCACAGCTTGCTCGACTGCATTCTGAGGATTTGGAGAGCTTCTTCATCAGAGGAAAGGAGTTGCTCACAAGGCTAAAAGAAGCAGGGGAAGCAGTCTCAGAGACCTTTTTCAACGCCTTGGTCCTCAATGGTCTGCCAATGAGGTATGAAGGTTTTGTTATACAGGAAAGCTTCAACCCGGCAACGAACTTCACAGAGTTGAGGAAAAGGCTGCAGAACTTTCATGAGAGCACGTCGCAGAGACACAAGGGACAAAGTGGTTCAGTGGCACTGGCAGTGAAGCGTGACTTCAAGAAGGGACCCAAGAAAGGAAACTGCTTTGTGTGTGGGATCCCTGGACACTTTGCCAAGGACTGCAGGAAGAAGGAGACAGCACAATGCAGCAAGTGTGGTGAGAGGGGTCACCTAGACAGGGCATGCAAGAGACAAAGAGATGGAGGCAAACATGAGTCAGCGGCAATGGGTCCAACATTGGCTACACCAGACGAGGAATGCTGGGCAGCTCTTACCCAGTGGAAGACAGCAGGCATACTAGTGGACAGTGGTTGTACAGATCACATAGTGACGAACATCAATGCGTTCCTGGACTTTGTGCCCATTCAATCAGTGGTCAGAAATCCCATTGGAGAGGCTTCCAGAGTGGTGGGCAGAGGCTGTGTGAGGATCAGCATACCCTCAAACAAAGGGGAATTCCAATGCGAACTCAAAAATGTTCTGTGTGTGCCGGACTATTCTTCAAACCTCCTATCAGTCTCAAGATGCACGGAGTTGGGACATAGCTTCATTTTTGAGAGAGAAAACAGCTGCATGAAACTCCAGAAGGGAACTCGGTTAAAACTAACACAAGAAAATAATTTGTTTTACTTACCCTGCAGCGTTCTAGAATTCAAGATGAGTTCCAACAGCGCGAAACTTGACAGTGCAAGGAAGTGGCACAGACGATTGGGACGTTTGAATCCAGTGGATGTGGTCAGGAATGCTCCAGAGACAGTGGGGGAACTCGATGATGTATGCAATGTGTGTGCATTGGCCAAGATCACAAAGACTCCATTACCAAGAGTGGCAGAGACCCAAGCAGAAGAGAAGCTGTAGAGGGTGTTCACAGACGTGATGGGACCTTTCAGAGTAGATTCACTGTCAGGGTTCCGGTTCTGCATAGTATCTGCAGATCAGTACACGAAGTTTGTGTTTGTGGAATTGCTTAAGGCAAAGAGTGAAGCATTGGCCAGCCTGAAAAAATTTGTTTTCAGTGTGGGGACGCCCAAGAAGCTGAAGCAAGACAATGCGAAGGAGTATCTCTCAGGGCAGTTCAAGACGTACTGCTTAGATGCAGGCATTCTACAGGAGAAGACCATACCAGTGACGCCACAACAGAATGGGTTGGCTGAGAGGTGCAACAGGACACTGCTGGAGATGACAAGATGTTTGCTCCTTGACTCAGGACTTCACAAGATGATGTGGGGAGCAGCAATTCTTCACGCAGCAAGGATCAAAAACTTGGTTGTGAGACGAGGAGAAGAAAAATGCCCAGCAGAGCTGATGAGAGGTATAAAACCTAAGCTTCCAATTAGTAAATTATCTATTTTTGGTTGCACAGTCTTCATGAGGAAGAGGAACAGAGAAGTCAGCAAACCTGAACCCAAGGCACTGGAAGGAAAGTTTGTGCCCAAGGCACTGGAAAGAAGGTTACACTGCAGGAGAAAACGGATACCTGGTGTACATACCCAACACACGCAAGGTGATGGCAGTTCGAGATGTGATCATCAAGGAGTCTGAAGTTGGCTCAATCCCTGACAACAAAGAAACGGCTGACCTACTAGGTGATGGGTCGGAACTGGGAATCTGGCACCCAGATGATGGTCATCAAGACGATGACAACACAGAACAACAGGACACATCTACTGCAATAAAGGAGGAGTGGCATGACGCAGGGAGCGTGAATACTCAAGAAACAACACTGAAACAAGAGGCCTCGGATGTTGGAGAAACAGCACTAGATGAAGAATCTACTGCAACAAGAGGGAGTGAAAGAGACTCAGAGTCACTGGAAGACAGTGACAGAGAAGACTTCTCATAGTAGAGACAGTTGGCTTCAATGAAGATGCACTGGAACACGCGGACAGAGCAGAGCCCAGACGAGGGACACGAGCAAGGAATGTTCCGCAATTTTTTGGAGAAGTAAGGACCCATCTTGCTATGACTGAGGGCGCATATGTGGAATCCAAAACAGTCTACGAAGCCAAGAAAGGTGACGATTGGGACCAGTGGCACCGGGCAATTAAGGACGAGGTCAAGGCACTCCAAGACAACGAGACTTGGAACCTAGTGAGACCACCCACAGACAGGGACGTCATACAGGGCAAATGGGTCTACAAAGTGAAATTGGCCCCAGTGGTCAAGTGGACAAATACAAAGCGCGCTATGAGGCAAAAGGTTTCAAACAAGTGGAAGGACTGGTCTACTTTGAGACTTTTGCGCCTACCTGCAAGCCAGAGACATTCAGGATTCTACTTCAGCTATCAGCGAAGCAGGGCCATGTGATGCACCAATTTGATGTCAAGCCTGCTTTCTTGCACTCACCAATCGAGGAAGAAGTGTATCTGGAACAGCCACAGGAGTTTGTAAAACGCGGATCAGATGGGGAGAAGTTAGTATGTCGACTAAATAAATCAATTTATGGTTTGAAACAGGCTGCTAACAAATGATACAAAGAGCTGGCAAACTTCCTACTGAGACAGGGGTTCACCAGAAGCAGGAACGATCACTGCTTGTTTGCAAGATCAGAGGCAGAGGATCACACCTTCATCTTGGTCTGGTTTGACGACATCATAGTAGCATCAAGAAGTATGACAGTGGTCTCTGATGTCAAGAAGGCACTAGAAGCAACCTTTCACATGGAAGACAGAGGGAGACTACACTGGTTTCTGGGTCTAAGAATCAGACGAGAAGAAAGCAAAGTCAGCGTCGACCAAGAACGCTACATAGAAACAATGCTTGAGTGGTTTCAAATGGATCAATGCAAACCCTCAAGAACTCCAGCTGATTTGAATTTGAAACTTCAGACAGCACAGAACGGAGACGAAGAAAAGGACCAGAGGATCTACAGAAGCTTGGTTGGATCACTTCTGTATCAAACAGACGAGACAAGACATCATGTTCACACTCAAAATTCTGTCCAGACACTTGAATGCACCTACAAATCAACACCGGATGTGCGGAAAACGACTTCTGCGATATCTTCAAGGCTCAAAAGGCTTTAAATTTACTTACACAAAAGAGGCTAGTTATGATTTAGTGGGGGAAAGTGATGCAGACTGGTCTGGAGACGTGAACGACAGAAAATCAACAACGGGCTAATAATTCAAGCTCAACGGACGTGGCGCAGCACTCAGCTGGGGTGTCAAGAAGCGGGCCACAGTTGTTTTTTCTTCATCAGAAGCAGAATATCAGGGCATGGCAGCAGCAGTTCAGGAAGCACTCTAATTGAAACAACTTCTAAAGGATTTTGGCATCCAACAGAAACGTCCAATAGCAATTGGAGAAGACAACCAAGTTGTATCAGACTCTGCCAAAACCCAGTCAAGCACAAAAGGAGCAAGCACATCAAAACAAAGTTTCACTTCATCCGGGACAAGACAGAGGATGGGACTATTTCAATTCATTACGTACCTACAGACAAAATGACAACTTCACAAAGTCCTTACCCGTTTCGAAAATGGAAACATTCAGAGCAGTTTTGATGGGAACAGACTCTACGCAATCAGCTCACGTCTGAGTGGGGGTGTTAGAATATCGATCAAACTATAGTCCTAAACTTAGTGAGAATTAGAAAGAATGTTTTACTTACCAGATTAGAACGACAAGCAATATGACTTCGATCAAAGAAATTATATAAATGAATCGTCAAGAAATGGTGCTTAGAATCAATATTCGGTTCAAATTGGTGATTCGAGATAACTATTTTTAGATGTAGATTAATTGATGTAAAATCTTCCCAGCATGTATTAAATGATGATGATATCTCCGGAAGTGTGAATGAATTCTTAGAAAAGTGCAAATGCATTCCATTTATGGTTCCTTTTGCGACTGATTTGCAGAAGCAAACCATATTGGGTAACCTTTGCGAAGCCCCACTGTAAATCACGGTGCTAAGATTAGTTTTATATCTTGACTTCTTCACACTGATAATGGGTATATATACAGCTGATTTTTGAGTCCTTTTTCATCCCCAAATTCAAATCACCATCTTGATCTAATAATCAGATCTCTCCTGTAAATCTCTAAATTCTACTGTAAAATATCATTTTGTTATTCTCTCATTTTTGAGAAATTAATTCTTTTACTGAGTTAAAAACGCTTTTTATTCCGCTTGCAAAAGTCTATAACCCAACACTTAGGTGATTTTGTCTGATCATACGTCACTTTTTTTCTGATATTGTCTGGTCAGAGTATATTTTGGTCTGATCTCTCTGTTGTCACTTCGTTCTGAGATTTTTTTTTACCAATTTTGTTTCCGAGATTTCAACCTTCAAGATTTCGAAAAGTTTTCACTTGATCAGACATACTCGGATCATCAGATGCCGCAAAAAGATCAGTAGTCTTGGTCCGGTATTCCAAAATCCCCGGTTTAAGATTTGAAGTTTCGCTATTTGTTCTGACATCGCAGGGCTCACATTTGTTGCACGTGTTTTGTTCTGATATACTGGGTTTTTGATTTAAATTACCGGGCTGAAACTACTATGCCAAGGGGCGTAAACTTAACAATCCCAAGTAGAATTCCCAAATAACGTTCTTTCTATTCGTAATTCGGATCTTTTCCGTTTGATATATTCGTCGTAGAGAAATGTGAGTGGTATCCTTAAAAAGCTGGATCAGCGTAGAATTCAAAATTAAAAAGATTTTTTTGAATTTCGTTTTTTTTTCGAAGAGTTATTGAGGATTTATTATTGAGTTATTGAGAAATTTTGTGTGAACACGTGATATTTGTTCACTTTTAGTGTAATTTTTCTCCAAATTGAAACATTTTTTTGGAAAATAGTATTTCAAAATTAAACTTCACGCCAAAAATGGTCCAATTTTGTGTTTCTATTAGACTAAAGGCAATAAAAAAAAGACTAGTTCTGAACTCATAGGGAAGTTCACTACCAAAAAAAAAACAATCGAACTCTATTTGAGAGCTAATTTTTTAAATAAATTTTTCTCTTTTTTGCTTTTTGTAAGTCACCTAGAGACAAGTCAGTTTTTATATCGAGTTTACAATAATGACAAACCTCCTCCTGTCAAATGAAGCCCAATGAACAAAACACATCGTTTTCAAGGAATTGCTCATGTTTTCTTTGGCTTCGATTCTGAGTTTTCGTAATTTTAAATGAAATTCTACTTCTGAAAGTTTACTAATTTTTTGGAGTCCTATGGCATGGATTGATAGACTAACAACGCAATATGTTCCATAATGAGCATTAAGTGAACATATCTAGTGCTTTGAGGGGACAGCTAATGGTTGCAAAGGCTTAAAAAATATTTTCGATTTTTTTTTGAACATTAAAGAATCAAAAACTTATTATTGTGAACTGCATATCAGTCCAGGGGTGACAGTACCCTCTTCCTTCGTACTGCAACTAAATCCAATCCGCTTAGCGGTTTTATCTTCTAACTATTGGTTATATGACTTCAGTTACACAAGATTTCAAAAAATTAAAGAAAAATTTTAGATATATTCGTATTATTTGTTACTTTCGAAATCTTATCACATAATCCAAATATTGACATCTCACATTGGCTTAAGGAAGATTTTCAGGGGAGTACAGATAACAATTTTATAAAAAATTTAAGGTTTAAATGGCTTCGACACGTTCTTCTTGCACTTTTCTATTGAATTTTTGGTTTTCGCCTTTTTTGGTTGTTGTTTAAATAGTCATAAGACTTATTGTGATGTCTTAATGATTACCTATAAATGACAAACACAAAAAAACTCCCATCGGGGAGTCTTTGAGTGTATTTATTGACTTGCGCTGATACCTATTGAATTTAATGGCTGTTAAGTTAAAAATGATTTTTCGAAATTTTTTTTGAACACAAACAAATCTTAAACTTCTTTCGCGGACTGTTAGTCAATGTCAGTATTGACAGGACCCACTTGCTTTCTTCTTCAACTAAAATTAATCTGGTTAGCGGTTTTATCTTATAACTATTGGTTACTTGATATTTGACTTCAATGACACAAGATTTCAATTTTTTTTTAATTTTTTTTGGATATTTTTGTATTATTGGTTACTCTTGAACTCTTATCACATTGTCCAAACATTATACACATTATCCAAATATCATTGTAACTCCACTGGCTTAGAGAAGTCGTTCGGTGGATCACAGAGAAAGTTTTTAGAGAAAAGCTACTGGTTTAGTTGTCTTCGACACTTTCTTCTCGCATTTTTCTACTGAATTTCGGTTTTTGCCTGTGTTTAATATTGTATTCAAACATAAGACTTAATGTGATGTCTTGTTAATTATCTATGCATGACAAACATCATTTTCCTCTGTCTGGGTTATATCTGAGCGTAGATATTGAGCTCTCTTGAAAGATTTTGAGTTTGATGGCTGTTAAGAGTCTAAAAATAATTTTTCGAAATTTTTTTGAACATTAGCCAACCCTAAAATTTTTTTTGTGAACTTTTGGTCAATGTCAGTACTAAAGGAATCCCTTTCCGTTCTACTGCAGCCAAATTTAATCTGGTTAGCGGTTTTATCTTCTAACTATTAGTTTTAAAACTTCAATGCCACGAGATTTCATCTTCTTTTATTTTCGGGTTTCATTATCTTTTTGGATCCTTTTGAAATCTTGTCTCATAATCCTACTGCTGATAGTCCCCATTAGTTTAGGGAAGAAGTTCAACGAATCATAGATAAAGTTTTCAGAGAAGAGCTTATGATTTGAATTGCTTCGACATTTTCTTCTGGCACTTTTCTCATGAGTCTTTGGGTTTTGCCTGTCTCTGTTGATGTTTTCATGGTCAATAAATCGTTGTAAGACCTTATCGATTAAAAACGATTGATAAACAAATTTATTGAACAATCGAGGGAAAATTTATCATATTTAATGGCTTCCGGTGAATGCTAATGTATTTATTGGCGTCGATAATAGGTGTTTTCTCGAAAATTTCGTGCTTCTAGTGTATTTAATCATATTTGTTGATTTTTTGAAATTATATTGATAAAAGAGGGAAAAACCATTGCTCTTGAAAATTTAATTTAAAATAGAAGAGTTTTTATTGAAAAATTCATTTTTTAATGTTTTCGACACTTTTCTCGCTCAATTTTTCTTGAATTTGCTGTTTTTGTTCTTTAGGTAGCCGTGAATTGCTCACAGGTCTCATATGCTGGTAATTGAGGTTTGAAAGAATGATGTTACCTGAAGCAGTCAGATTGTAGCGAATAGTCTTAAAATTTTATGATAAACATTTTGAAATGTTTATGATAAACATTTCGAGTTTCTCTTTAGTTTGTTTCTATGACATATTCAGACCAAAGACAGGTGGTTTTGGGTTTCTAATGACTTTTTAGTAATTTATCAAGGATTATTTATTTAAAAGCTAATGATTTTAAAGATTTTTGAAACTTCTTGTTATAAATGATTATTAGTTTTTAAGTTTGGCCTCACTGTTCGTTCTTTTTGTCGACTTGTTACCTAATCTCATTAACAAAACTTTCCATCTGCTGTATAGTTAGGAAAAAAGTAAACTTGTGTAGTTAAGGTTTTATCTGACTGCATTTTATCGTTGTTACTAGCTGCTTTTAAATTTAGATATTCAGTTTTTGCTGTGAAGTTTTTGTTGGTGCAAAATTTTTTTGTCTCTTATTCTCTTTAATGTCAGATCATGTTGGTGCTGTAATGAGGCATGGCATTAGGTATTTCAATTAGTAGATAGGTTGTGTAACGATTTTTTTAAACTCAAATATCTATTTTTGTTATCTCTTCATTTGGTTGACAATTTAGTCAAAAATGTAGATGAGCTCGGGTCGGAACATCATGTGCGAACGCACATTAACGAGCCGCCTTGTTGGAGTATATTTTTTGTATTCACCCAAGACGCATATGCCATATTTTTTACATGATGCTATGTTATGTAATGACACGTGCTCTGTAACGAGACGAGGAGGGGGAGGGGGCATAACGTTGGACGGGGGGGGGGGGTGGTGGGGATAGGGATGGGGGCATGGGGGTGTAGGGTTGGGGGCATGGGGGCACAGCCGGAAAAGATCCAATAATTTTAACCTCTCAACTCAGAAACAGATATTTTACTATGATCACAGCAAATGTACTTTTTGTTAATACATTGATTTATGAAATCATTAATAATTTTACTGTTTCTTCTATTAAAATTAGTTTAATATTGACATGATCCAAATGCGATGATCAGGAATACTCGCAAAAATGTTAGCATAAATTTGAGTATTTTTCTGATCTATCATTGAGTAACTTGCAACCCCATAAAGACAGATAAAATTACACCCAAAAACATTTGATTCAGCGTACAATGGACCCCCGTCGTCATATTTGCCCAAACCACCGCCCAGTCGGTTAGATAATGTACAAATATTGCCTTCTGGGCATTCGGTTTGCGAGTCCTCGGGATCTGTTGACGTCATCAAATGGGGTACCTCAGTCAAGGAAATTTGACGCAGCTGGTTGGGATTATAAACTGAACCTCGCAATAATGAACCCATTCCAGATGCCACGAGCGGGGTTCCCATTTTTTGTGACACTGGGCAAAGGGGTAAAAAGGCGTATGGTTCTAACCGAACTGATTCGTTTAAATACAACAATGCAACATCATGGACCGGTGTGCCCTCATTTATAGCGTAGCTGAAAGAATTTAATCTGAGCGTCAAAAGTAAGTTAGCACGTCCAGTTTTACCCTGTAAAATTTAAATATTTGGCTTGATATTTTTTCAATTTGTACTCAAATTTGGAAAAAGTTTGGGTCTTTGCCACTATAGCCCCATAAAGCCGAAAATAAAGCCCTCATTGTGGAATGTTTACCATGATGAGGGAGGGGTTGCTATACGGTATATGACAACTGAGATGGGGGGGGGGGGCAGAGAGGATGGGAGGTACCCATCAACTTTCAAACATTTGATCCCTCCAAAACTAGTGCTCTGGCTTGTCCAAGAAGTTGCTATAATACGCGATGCTAACTTAACAGATATACATACCACGATGTAAACTTGGCGAACTGCATCGAAGGTTCAAAAGAAAAAATAGTCTTAAACTATGCTTTATGTCAATTTTTAAATTGTAACAGAAAAACTATCAAGAAAAACGATAGTTGCCTACGAATCGGACAACTCAAATATTTTATTATCAAAAAGAGAGGACATCATTGTCTTCAGATGGAATCAGATAAGATCCCGTGCCTAGGAAATTTTCCAAAATTATGTAAGATTAGCGGCAACTAGCGTTAACCAGTAACAACAAAAACAATTATCCCACACTTTTGGGCCCTTTCGACAAGTAAGTTGATACTTTTTGTGATTATATTAAAGATGTAAAGAACCATAATTAAAGATGTGACTATGGTTCTTTTTTTAGTAGAGGGACTGGCTTGTAACCAAACTTTGTGGTCTCAGGTATAAAACAAACTATGTACCTGTCGTGAATGACTTTCTCCGTCTGGAATATCTTTTTGGTAGATGTAACAGTAAAGTCACCAACCTCAACAACAACAATAAAAGGCGCTGAAACAAAATACAGCGTAAAGTTGTAAATAATGACGTTTATATCATACGCAACTGATTGCAGGAATCGACTTTTCGGTTTGTGCCCCCCCCCCACCCCAGTACGTCAGGCACCCCAGTTACAGAGCACATACCGTTACATAGTAAATCATTATGAATCAATAAGAAACGTGCTGGGGGGGAATTAGGCAAATATTATTGACTCACAAAGGGCTTGGGGCTGCACAAACGCTAAAAATTTGACGTTTTATGCATGCAAGTAACGTGCTCAGAGAAATATTCATTTTTATCTCCCCCCAAAGACAAAAGTTATGGTTTTTACCTAGGAAACATTGATAATCAACTTTTGACCAGTTAAGCAATAGAACATACGGTTGATTTTTAACTATTATGATTTAAAATCATCTTTGGAGGTGTGTGTTTTTAAGTTTGTCAAAAAAAGCACACATTTAAGGTTTATTTTTTTAGTTCTAATTTTTTTTGACAGGCTGTTATCATCTTTCGCGGTGATTTGATGTAAAATTTCAAGAACATATCAACTACTGGTTCAGGTCATTATTTTTTAAAACAATATTGACTTTTGTGTTTGTTTCCAGTGTGAATACGGCGAATCCATCATATTTCGCTGAGAATGATTTTCAGTCATATTTCAAAAAGAAGAGAACGCTGAATTTCCATCTGGTTTTAATCAAATAACGATCAAATATCAGAGGCAGTGTAGAAGCTATGTATAAACAGAAAACATTTTTATTCAAAGTTAAAGTCTTTCCAAGATAAAGAAGATATTGATGCTACACTTGGGTTCTTTAAAAACAATTCAAAAAAGTATTGTTTTAGAATTTGTTTCGTTTTATCGCATTTATGAACATTTTTGAGATATTGAGAATGTTGTTCATTCATTACATATTTGTTATAAATTATTTTACCTCGCTTGAATACGCAGTTTTCTAAATAGTTGGATTTAGTTTTGATATTGAAGAAAGTTTTTTGGACCGTTCGTGTTTTGTTAATTTTCTAGGGATTCTAGGATATTCTATCAGTTTATCATTTGATAAGCTGTAAGTTTCTTCAAAACCATTTTCCAAAATTGGAAAAGAAATTTTTGATCTGAAAAATGTATGATCGGTACAATTTTGTTTTTAATTTTGAGATCTAGAAAACTATCATATTTCTTTCTATGAAAACAGCTTTCACGCCTCAGCTTCACTGATTTTTGGGTGATCTTAATAGGTTGTTATTAATTCCAATCAGGAGAACCGCAGAGTAATGAAGGTGGCTAATGACAAGTGCATTCTGAGTCAAAACTTTGTAGTTATCTGATATTACCTCTCGTAAGGAATATAGGCTTTTTATACCACATGCCATTTTACGTAGTATACTTTTCACTTCATCTTGATATGTTAACGCCGAATCTATGGATACCCCCAAGTATTTTATTGATTCAGATTTGCGATTGCAACAGTTTCCTATTTCAAGTTTTATATCAGTTGAAGAGATGTAGATATTTTACAAAAAATAATGAATTCTGTTTTTGATGCATTCAGCGTTAGACTATGCATTTAGTAATAATCAATAATTAAAGTTAAAGCTTTTTCAAAGTCGTTTTTGGCATTTAGCAATACATGGTTGGACGTAATAATCAGTGTGTCATCAGCCTATTGTAATAGTTGACAATCAGTTGGTATTTTCAATCTTAGGTTGTTTATGTAAAGATTGAATAGTAGTGGCCCGAGTATCGTTCCTTTGGGCATACGTTGACAAAGTTGAATCCAATCTGATTCAATGCCGTTAGATTTTGTTTTCTGAAGACGACCAGACAAGTAATCAAGTATCATCATTTGAGCACTTGTGCTGAATCCTGATTCCTCTAGTTTCAATATCAAAATGTTGTGGTTGATTGAATCGAATGCTTTAGATAGATCTATTAGTGCTGTTGTAACGTATTTATTGTGTTCATTTAGATATCTAAAAATTTCAGTGCTTTAAACAAGGGCATCTATTGTTGACATTTTGGATCGAACACCAAATTGCGTTCTGGAATGAACATTGTTTTTTAATAGAAATTCAACTGTTTGATCTCTAAGTAATCTTTCAAACATTTTGGAAAGTGAACTGGTTATTGATATAGGCCTGTAGTTCTCAGGGTGAGTTCGATCAGCTTTTTTAAAAAGCGGCGTAATAATGGCTTTTTTAAGGTCACTGGGAAATTTTTCTTCTTTCAAAAAACATTGAACAAATAGGTGAGGGGGTGCATTAAACATCTTTGCCATCTTTGAGAGCCCAAGCGGATATCTCTGTGGGTGCAAGCGGCTTTGAAGTATTCAGTGTTTTTAGATGATGCAAAACCTCTTTCAATGTGACAAATCGAAAACTAAAGGATTTTCCGTTATTTGTTTGAGTTGACTTTTCATAAGGTCTGGCTTTGCCGAAGTAGTCACCTAACTTGGAGAAACGATAGTTTAATAAATTAACTATTTGTTTGTTGTCAAACAAAATTTCGCCAAAAGATTTTTTTAGGCTGAAAATGTTGTTGTTAGAGACTGTTGTATTTCGAGTATCATTAATGACACGCCATTTTTTCTTTGTCACTTCACTGTTCGTGAAGAGGTCTCTGATAGATTTTTCATTTAGAAAGAATATTTTGGCTTTATCATTCCGTACAAATTTTTTCACTAAAGGTGCATGTTTTTGAATGATAGAAGACAAGATTGAATTGAATTGTGAATACATTTCTTCTGCACTTTCTTTTTTGTAAGTAGATTTCCATTCACAGATTTTTAGCTCCGATGTAAAATCTTTAATTGTGTAATTTGGTTTTTCATAAAAGGTTTTTATTATTGGTTTCCGCTTTTTTGTGATGCGCTCTTGTGTTATTATATCTACAGTTTGGTGGTCTGTTTTAATTTCCAAAATGAATGTGTGTGCACTTTGTATTTAGTAAATACCCTCCGTTCTGATATAGTCAAGGAGGTTTTTTCCTCGTGTTGGTTCAGTGTTTAGCACTTTCAGATCATACGGGATCAATACTGTATCTATATTATTTCGCT
The DNA here is from genome assembly GCF_964194025.1 of Convolutriloba macropyga. Lineage (NCBI taxonomy): Eukaryota > Metazoa > Xenacoelomorpha > Acoela > Convolutidae > Convolutriloba > Convolutriloba macropyga. Next base: position 8,551,779 of record NC_134481.1, on the reverse strand, counting down.
CTTTGTTGTTCAGATAGTTTATACTATAATCACCCATCAGAATCACTCTTTTTTTTTGCTCACAGCGGCATCAATTTGGAGCGCCAAAGAAGCCAAATTTTCATTATGATTTTTTTAATTGGGGTTGTAACTGAGGTTCATAGGAAGCTTTTGAGTCCGCGTGCAGTGCTGTACTGTAATTCAACCCAAATAGATTCTATTTGTTTGTCAGTTTCGGGAAAACTGTTTACTTTCTGTGGATTTAAATGATTTGGTATAAAAAGCAATAGCCCTCCTCCTTTCATGTTGTTCTTATTATGCTCCCTATCATAGCGGAAGGCAGTATACTTTGCACTGTCAAATTCCCAGAGTTTGTGGTCGTTACCACTTGTAAGCGATGTTTCAGTTAGGCCAATAATTGTGTTGTCCGAAATTTTCTCAAGATCTTTTTCAATTGTTCTCTTTTTTTGTTAATGCTTTGACAATATATGCGGACTAAGGAAAGAGAATTTGTATGCTTGCTGTTTTCCGTTAAAAAAATTACATAATTTTGTATTGGTCCGGGGTTGGGGTGAACATCGCCACATTTTAATAGTGTCAGAGGATTAAAATTTTTAGCGAGTAAATATAACCCAGGTGTAGCAAGTGATACAAATTTTCTTATCAACAAATAGCAAAGCTTATCTTTGAGATAATTGTCAGTTGTCCTAAAGACTACCGGGAATTTTGCTGCTGCTGACGCGGGACGAATGATGGCCAGCAATAGCAGAACTCCCAGCAGCAAGATTGTTTTTCTAATTAGTATTCAATAAGATTAAGAAACAAAAAGCTTTTGCCTTTCGTTTTGCTGACAATCTAAGTCTAGAGGAAACACACAAAATGCGACGCAAGGAGTCAGTACGGGCTATATCTGCCGTAATTAAATCAGTTTTTAATGTTTCTTTTGTCGATAACATGGTTGTATGGTTTTGATCTCTGTTGATAGTACCACCCGTTCAAGTTGAAATGGTTGCTATATTGTTGGTTATGAGATGAAGTTCCATGTACTCGTGCTGCATACTGATAGTTTTGCTGTTGATAACTTTGGCTGGTTTTGTTTCCTTTCGCAAATGTTGGTTTAATTTTGTCCCGTTTACTACTGATGAGTCCATTTGAGAACAGTGGAACTTCCGCTAATAATTTGTTTTTGAGAAACGCTACACCTGTCCAAAAGTTGAGATGTACATTACCATGATAAAGCGAGTCGGAGTTTTCAACATTTTTGATCTTTTGGTTCAATTTCAAGATTTTATGTTCAACTATTCAAGGCATATGTTGACAAAAGATTGAACTTTTCAAGGTATATGTTGACAAGTTTTTTTGAAGGACTCAAAGGCGTCTGCAGGTTTTCTGGCAAGTTTTAAAAAACTATTGGTACCGTCCTGCAGAACTACTGAATGCATTTTTCGTCCGCTGCATTTTCGACAATAGCAATTTTTTCTTTTGTCGTTGACCCGCGGTACGGTTGAATAGCAATATCACTAGGAATCGTATTATCAGTTTGTAGTTTTGCTATTATACTGCTTCCCAAAATTAAGTTTGTACAATTGTCTGGAAGATCGGTTAAATCGTACTCTCGTACCAATTCAGGTTCAACCTGTTTTGTTTCTATTTATGTTGGAAATGACGTTGAGTCCCCACTGACTTCACTTGATAACTTGTTATAAACCATGGTAACATAATTGTCAAAAGTTTTTCTTTTTTATCAACTTTTCGTGTAATTGTTTGTAAATTTCTCATGTTTGGATTTTTGTAAGGGACATGAATGCTTCTTCAGATAGCATGATGATATATTTTTAAGATTGAATGATTGTTATTCTAGGACAAAGAGAAGCACAAAATGACAAAAGCTTTAGTGTGAAATCATGTAATTTTGCAATATTTCGAACGTTCGATAATGATTTTACGTCAGCAACGTTTAAAGCTGTGTGTGAAGCAACGTTTAAAACTGTATGTGGCAACGTTTAAAGCTGTGTGTGCAACGTTTAAAGCTGTGTAAAACGTTTAAAGCTGTGTGTACCGTTTGAAGCTGTGTGTAAATATTTAAAATACGAGATGAAAATAGTTTGGCGCAAACTTGCGAAAATGAGGCAAATGTTGATTAACTTTGTTGCCTCCATTTAGTTTCTGCCCCATCTTTGGGTCGACCGCTTTTCATCATCATGACATAAGGCTTCCCTTTGTGCAATTTATCAATTTTCACTATATTTAGGAAACTTTGACGAACGAAGAAATATTTCCATTTTTGAGTCAGCGATTTATTCGATACAATCAATACTTTGCTCACTTGACTCACTCTCTCAGCAAATTGATATCTGTAACATTTAGTGACCAAACTGCCTACACATCTTCCAGTTTTCTGTGTTTTCCTGATCACCGAGTACGGCAAACTTCAATTTTGTTCCTTAAAATCTAGCTTTTGGAAAAAAATAGAAAATAGTTGGCCTCCCGGTTTTTTTAGATATATGAGAAAAAATGTATTTGATTGATCAAGAAAATGCAAAAGTGTGCAAAAGTTTGATAACTGTTTTGTTTCTCAATTGAAACCATTTCTTATGGCATCAAAAAGATTTCACTAGTCAAAAAAGCTTCTTTCCAATTTTTTTTCTCAGTTATTTGAGCCAAGTCTAACGACAGTAATCAACCAAATTTAACCTTCATATAAAATAAAATAACAATTAGTGAAATTTCGCTTTTGCATCGTATTAAGCTGGACCTCTTTTTTTCTGTTATAGTTTTTTTGTATAGTAATGGAAATGAACTATCTGAACAATGCAATCAGATTTTTAAATTTAGATAAAACGAGTTTTTTTGTTAGATTTTGCGAAAACTTCAAATTCAATAAAAACTTAAAAAATGCTAATAATATTTAAATAGAGCCCAATTCTTTATTTGGGTGCTTTTTCACAATTTCATCAGTCAGATCTATCTCCCCGACCTTAGTTGCCTGATTCTGGATAATACATATGAGCACAGATGTTGTATAAAAATTGTGGAATGCTATGAAATAGAAATTTAAAAGTATCGAGCACTCCTTACTAGGTCCAGAAAATAACTCAGTGGTAAAAGCAATGCATTTTTTTTGGGTTCATTTAGTTGAGTGACCGTTTTCTTGTGTTTACGCATTGATGGTTTTGTTTCATAATTTTATACCCAGCCTACGACCTCACTCATTGCCAACTGTTTTTCACCTTATTGCTAAATTTACCAGAACATTTATTTAGCATAAAAATTCTAAAGGGACATAACCATGTCCAAG
>NC_134481.1:8498866-8548302 GCF_964194025.1 Convolutriloba macropyga | reverse complement strand
AGCAGCAATGAACTGCTGTGACGGCTCTTTCCTGTTCTCAACCACAAACTGGTTTATTTCTAAAAAAATTATAGCAAATGCATTATATCAATCAATTGGTTTTACGAAAAAAACTGAAGAAATCTCGCATTTGAAATCTCCTTGTATTTTAATTGATTTAATAATTTTATAATTTATTCTTCTAAAAAAATTCACCGAAAACCAATCACCTTTAAAAAAAGCAAGGCTAACCAGTTCTGCATAACGCACCGTTTTTCTTTGGATACCAGTAAACTGATTTCTACATTCAAAAACTCCACTTTTTGAATAGAGATCAAACAAGAAGGCTCGGTAATGTGCGTACGCACGTAAAATTCCGACCCCGCTTACCTACATTCTTGACTTAATTGCCTACCAAAAGACAAAGAGATACAAAACTTTAAAACACATACATATCGCTCAGAAAACACCAATGGACTACAACAATGCCACGCTAGAGGGCCCGTGAAACTTGTCATTATTAGGACTACTAGAAAACACAATAACAAAAGTCAAATAACAATAATTACTTACGGCCAAAACTCGATGACTATATTCAAAAAAAATCATAACAAAATGAATCAAACTGGTATCCGATAAAACTTAAACAGAGTAAAGTAACACATACTTAATTAGAAAAGATATGGGACCTGTCCTCAATCGACTGGGTAACGCCTCGACAAAAAAGAGCAAGAAGGTGCGAACTTCAAAAATACTTTTCTATTTTTGAAAACAATTAATTTCAAAATGACTATTATCGTTAGATTTTAACTGAAATCACTGAAATGTTCATTTATATCTCCATGGAATGCAATTGATAGCTGTTTTCATCCAGTGTACTTCATACGACTACAAAAAGAAGGACAAATACGGGCAAAAATAAAAAGTTCAAATAACTTTGCGCGAAAATAACAGTGAAGCCGTTAAAACCATAAACTTGTCTATAAAAGCATTAAAATTTTTCAGTTGGGCAATATTGCAAAGCCAGTTGGACCCACCATTAAAATTAAAAATTATAAAGAAAATGAAAATTGCTTGAATTGTACTAATCTCAAACACTTCATGAGATCTCGTAGTAACAGTAGTAACAAAGCCGAGAAACAAGAGGTTGAAAATGAAACTGGCATAAAGATCAGTTTATAGCTCACTGGAAATGGGTTGTGACGTGTCTTTACAGAAGCTAAGCTGAAACCTGACCGAAAAACGATTTAAAATGCTGAAGCTCAAAAATTCGAATGTTTTTTTGAAAACAATTATTTTTAGAAGTCATAACAGAAAAGATTTCAACAAAAAGAGATAGATAAAGTTGCAACACATCAGGAAGCCAATTGGGCCTCATATGGTTGAGAATAAATCACGAGACTGCCAAATAACTACAAACACAGGTAGAAGCCATAACTTCACTCACATTTTTACGATGTTCAGGGCACTGTATTTGTAAGATGTTATCCTCAAGTTTTGTAAATCCTCACTTGCTTTTCATATAGATATCAACGGGTCTTCCTCATAAAAAGACTATGGGGAAATGACAACAAAAAAGAAACCCCAAAAATGAACAGTACTGAAATCTCAAAGAAAACTGAAATTAAATGATCGAAGCCATTATTCAAAATATATAACTTGTAACGGCTGCTCTCCTATCAAAATCAAAGAAAACTCTGCACCGCCCAGTTCGTTTCAGCGGTTTAAAATTTGTCCGGATAATGTGTCTTTGCAGTTAACTTTTGTGAACTGTATTATCCGCTATACTGTAGATTACAGTTGCATTGCTTGTTGTTCTATTACTCCTGATAACTAATTGCTCACCTTTGCTGTATAACTAACGTGTGTCTCTCTGTTAATAACTCAATTTATAAACCGAATTTAGGAAGTCCGTTCCTTCTCAATGTAGCCCTATAACTTGGCTATGACTATGCAAAGTTTCAACCTGCTACAGTTAGCAATTGTAAAACATTATTTTTTACCAGTTGAAAATCTGATAATTATAACAATAATAAAAATTTTCTAACTTCACAGTTAGCAAGTCTCCATTGGTTTCTATAACACCATTGTTGAAATAGAGTGGGATTTGTTAAAGCCAGCAGGAGAAACTGACTCTATGCTTTGCACAAAATTTCTCTTGCATAGGAACTTTGTTCCTCAGAAAGAAAATTTTGGGAATATCATTGTTAGTTCTCTTTTCACAAAGAAGTGTTGAATTAAAACTGTACAACCACTAATATGATCTACAAAAACAAGACACGATAAGAATTAATTTACCCCTCAAGAAAGTGTGCTTCAATACGCACTGTATGTCAGTTTAATCTAACCAAATTTACTAGTTTCTTCTGTTTTTTGGTAGTGATTCAAGCTCATTTTATGCTGCTAGTCACGTGGGTTTACATTTCAATTCGAACTGTTGATTGGTTGTAGATATAAATGTCGACAGAATGTGAACACTTTTCTATAACGTCATTTTTTCAGTGTAAATTTGATGCCATGGGAAGTTTGTTAGCCATGTAGAAGTTTTGTTGAATGTCCTGTATCAATAACAGGTTGATTCGCAATCCAATCGCAAAGAATCTGATGCAATGCTGTTAAGTAAAAGTATTATTTTGCTGGAAGTTGAGATAGTTCGAGTTTGAGTTCCAGTTTAACTTCATGTATGACGATTGTGTACTAATAATAGTTGCTAAATATACATATTGAACAAAGTGGACAAATCCGCATGGCTTCAATAGAATTTAGCATAAAATTTAGCTTTTCATTCTATTCTAGATTTAATGCTCGCGATGGCCTTGAAAAAGGAGAGAGTTGAATTGAAAAAAAGAGTTTGAAATTCATTAAAGCTAATAACTATGAACTCAAATCTTTTAAAAGTTTCAATTCTACGTCCTGGGGAAACCATTGAGAGACAAAATAATCGGATAAACGTCATACAGAAGCAAAAAGAAGGACTATAATAGATGGACGTTTAAAACACGGTCCACCAAATTTTGCGAGATAACTGCGTCTCAGCCCAAAAGCATACATTTTTCATCAGCAACAAAGTATTCAGACACGCCTTTTCTGAACGCAAACAACAAAAAGAAAACGAACTAAGGCAACAATGGAAAAATACACCAACAACAAAAAAAGAAAAAGAAACAGAGATATCATTGTAAAATCCACCAAATTTTGCAAGGCAAGAAAGATGTGTCTCAGACCAAAAGCATGAACTTTTACACAAAAACATGTAAATAAAACGTGTAAATATTCAATTACACCTGTTTTAAACGCTGTGCATTTTGTCAACTATGCTTTCCTTCAATTGGATTGATCAATAATGTGGTAATTCGACAAAGGAACAAAATGAATCTATAAAATGTGCAATAAAGCTCAAAACTGAAAAAAATGGAAAACTCAGTATCAAAACGAACAATTAGTTAAATATAAAACCGTTACAGATTTTATTTTATAACACTTAGGAATTAGTTTCCGCCTGTTTTCACTGAGACTACGTCAAAAATTGAGAGAAGTAAAATAGTTGGAAAGTTAAAAAGTTCCCCGACAGTTTCTCAAAACAATTTTATTTGAAGTAATACGAGACATTAGGTAACAACTGATAGCATTGTCTAGGTCATTTATACCTAATAAGGAAGTCAATTAGGTTTTTGATTGGGTAGACTACAAAGTTACTTACTTTATTAACACTTCTTGTGAATGTAAATTAGATTCAATGAACGTTATGAAAATGAATGCGTTAAAATTTTGTAAGATTTGCGGTTATAGCGGCGAATTTTTTTTATTTTCACCGCTTAAGCCGTGAGCAAAAACAATTCACCGCTACCCTCCGGAACCGGTGAAAATAAAAATTTTACCGCTAAAAACCGCAAATCTTACAAAAATTTACCGCAAAAAATATACAGTAATTTTTAGCGGTTAATTTTTGTAAGATCGCAATTCTTACATCTTTTCACCGCATTCACCGCAAATCTTAATTTTTAAGCGATTTTTAGCGTTGAAACCTCGACCCGGGTTTTCGATGCGTAGATAATACTAAGATTTTCCCAAGAAGCTCATTGGAAAAATTGGGTGACTGAAAATTGTTTTCAGAAATTCAGAGCAATCTATGCACACCAGTACTAAGCAACAAATAGTAACATACGCTTTGTTTTTCAGGTTATATTTTTTTTAAATAATTACCACAGAAGTTGACTGTCCGAAGAAAGAATTATCGCGAGAGATAGAAATTGAATGTTGGGATTGGCATTATTCTACAGAGTTCATTTACTCGATCACTCTTTGGATGTCATCGATGAAGTCCTCTCTGTTCTCCGATATCACTTTTGCTATTCACCAGTCTAAAAGCAGACCATTTTTTTCTCAATTTTTATCTATTTTTGTCTCAGGAAAATAATTACAAGATCATAATAGCAACTAATAAAGTCAAAATTAATGTGGGTATCAGTGCCATATCTGCCATATCTGAAATTTTATACCCCAGTTAGAGAACTGAAGGCATTATCAGTACTGTTTCATATTATTCTAAAGGTATTTTGCTCGAAGACTTCGCAGAATAAGTTAAGACAATGATATTTTTTTCATGAATTTGCTATGCACAGTCAGTTTTGATTCCTTTCTCTGTTCATACAATAATCATAATCTATTTTGAAATTTTCTGAATCTTCCTAAAATGTTTTTGAATTTTTGCACAATGCACATACATTATCACTAAAAACCCCCGGAAAATTGCAAAATCAAGGGATTTTGCAGACAAAAACCAGTAATTAACAGGGAAAACCAGTGCAAAACCAGTGCAAAATCAGTTATTCCGGTTAAATAATTGAAAACCAGTTGAACCACTCCGTTTTTTTTGTTTTTTTTAAGGTTGTTACGAACTAATTCCTATTTTTTAGATACTTATGTGACTGTGGACTGTGATATAATGGAAGATGAAATTTAATTGATCCAGTTAATCAGTGCCAATAAACAGGGGGGGGGGGGGGTATTTAATTGTGGAATTAAAACAAAACGCGGCTGGGGTAGTTGAATCAGGGGGGGGGGGGTATTGAATTGTTGAATTAAAAATAAAACGGGGGGTATTTGAGTGGGTAGTAGTGAATTGTTGAATTAAAACAAAACGGGGGGGGGGGTTAGTTTAATCAGGGGGTGTAGTTGAATTATTAATGTCCAGGATCATCTGAAAACGTTCAGTTGAAAACATTCAGTTGCTAGTGATCCAGTGATTCAGACTCGGACGAAGCTACTATCAGATTCAGATGAGATGCAACCTCTGGGGTAGCAGACACATCTGGAGTATCAAAAATCAATAGGGTCATGCCAGAGGGCATGACGTTCACGTCAAACTCCAGGTACTTTAATAGTGTAAATAATTTTTCAGCCTAGTAGTTTCAATCAATCAAAAATTAGCAATTATGCAGTTGGTTTCTTTCTCTAAGTAGAGTTTAGTGGAAGCATTTTTTTCTGTAACAATTTATAATACTATGTTATGAGCTCTGATCAGACAAAAAAGGCTGAAAAACAAAATTGAAGAGTTTAAGCTAAGTTTAAGGTTTCAGTGCTGTTTTTACACCGAACAGACTTTGTTTTTTTGTCTGAATTTACGTTTTTTGTAGTGAAACGTGACATGATCACAACATGTTGATAGTAAACTACAGACTGAGATAAATTAGGATTCAGCGCTGATTTACTATATTACTATGATCCGGGTCAAAATTGAAGTTCAATATTTTAATATTTATGTTAATAACAATTTTTACTTTCAAAACAACAACTTAATGAAAAGAAAATATGCTCAGACAAGACTGGATGTATAAAAATGACCGCAGCTACTTCAATTGAATAGCAAAGCTTTATGAACAAAAAGATAAAACGCATTATTTCATATTCCAGTACATTTGAGTGATTTTCTCTAAGTTAAAATTTCACAAATTTTTTTCTTTAAAGAACATTAACCCGAAAGAACCATCAAAAATACTTTTAATAATTCACAGAGCGAAACCACACAGAAAGAGTGAACAAAATTTTCCGATTTTTAAAAATGTTTTTTTCCCACTCTGTTGGCATAGCCTATATTGAAACTATTTGCCGCGTGTTTTACCTCAAAAACTTATTTTTCTGTCAAAACACCATTACGTTGATAACTTAATTTTTAAATCTAAAAACGAAGTTTTCGCTCATAAGAAATCGAAAAACCTACAAGTAAATAATATAAATTTTTCCTTATTCTGGTCCAAAAGCTGCAGTTTTTACCAAAACAAGAGTTGTATCGTACTTGTCATATTTTCATTTTGACATAGATGAAATTTTTTTGGAAAACCAATACTACGTGCAGTAAACGAACGGAAGCAAATTCGTAAAAAGTATATTTTTTTACATCAAATGTCCACCGAACAGAAGCAGTTAACCCGTTCAAATTCTTTTAAAAGAATTCCGAATGATTTTTTCTTGCAAACTTGGAAAACTTTGGTCATACTAATAACTCAACTCAAAGTCAAAAGAAGCAAATAAATAAAGTATAGTGACTCGCCGTCAGCACTATCCTGACCTGATTCGTGTCCACTGTGGTTGTTTTCATTGTTAGAGTTCCAGAACTCTCCAGCAAAGGTGGCGCTGTTACTGACGAGCCTTTGCCTGCAATGAAAGATGTTTTTGATTAATAATCACAAGACGCTAAAAATGAAATTGGTAAAAATCGATAAAATTGCAAATAAAAGTTTTTCAGAATAGGCAGTCTGATTGACTTAAAGATAAAGCGATCACTACAGTTGATAATAATAGCTAGCTCAAATATCAGACGTATTTCAGGTAATTGTTGGCAATAACAAATTAGTCTGAAGATTTTTGGTAATTAAATACCTTTCTGATTAGACCCACGTAGGCAGGAAGTGAATGGGTTACAGACTGTCGGGTTATGAACTTTATCAGGCATAAAATAGGCGTTTTTAACTAAGTTAGCAATATGGACGAAAGATTACGACCGAAATTCAAAATATAATAGAGATATATTATCAACACGAAGCTGTAATGCGCATCATAATTTTTCCCAGGAGTCCTAATGCTGACAAAAATGGTTCTTTCAAAAATTCCCAGAATTAATTTTAATTCTTAACGTAACGACATAACCATACCACAGCATCTAAAGTTGGGGATGTGAAGATAACTTTAAATCAATAAAACTAAGCTAAAAGCTTTGATTGACTGTACACGAAAGAATATTGTCTTATCAGATCGGAGGTGCTATGGAAACCCAAATTCCGATTAGGTTTTAGAGTCGTTTCGGAGAGCACTCTCGGCAACCCACTAAGATCTGATCAAGGCAGTTGTGGGTCACGGAACACACCATAGGTACTGATCAACTTATGATAATTTGTGAACCACATTATCACGTAGAACCAAACAACTGATTTTGACTAATCTCTTGCTGTTTGCAAAAGCACCATTCTTAAACCAAAGCAAGGATGGGGCACATGACCGAGTCTGATCAGAATAAATTTGGCCAAGAACAGGGGTTTTGAGACCGAGCAGACCAAATATGTCTCTGAACAGGGCAATTGAGGTTGCAGACAAAACGGCCCGAATCTCAAGGGGTTGGTGAACAAACAGAATATTCCAGACCTCTTCAGAACCCGCACGGGGGGGGGGGGGGGGAATGGCATAAAAGTTGTTCTAACGTTCAATTCCTTTTTTTGGTTTTTCTTTGACTCGAGGTTGACTCACATTCTGTTGAGCATCTCCATGTATTCCACCTGAAACTTCCACATTTTTAACTTCGGTAGAATTTTACATCAATTTCAAGTTTTACATCTATTGAATACTCTACAAGGGTTTCTTTTCCACACTACTGGCATTGAACTCTGGACGAAATTTTAGAGCATTTTGTTCATAGCTGTTCTAATTTAACTGTTTTAACTGTCAACCTTGGTTTCTTAATTACTTTGTGGTTCAATACAATGTCTGGCGGAAAAATTCATTACTTACTCTATAGCAGTTTTAGATTAGAACTAGAATCAATATTTTGTCACTGTTTTTTGCTTAATTAAGATTTTTTTGGTCGAAGACTTGATTTTGAGGAATTCGTTATTAGTGTATAAAGATATCTTAGATTGAAGAGATATCAAAGATATGGATATTAAAAATAGATTATCGCCAATTAGTCTTTTCAACCAGCAATTAGCAACCGAGCGGAATTTTATCTAGTTTTTCTTTTTCATCTCTGCTTTATTAACATGTCCAATTTTATTGCGGAAAACAGCGACAAGTTCGAGTATACAAAATCGCCTAAAGGAGCTGTTCAGTTAGTAATGTCTATATGGTAGACAAAAAAATCCTCTGAAAAGACAGGCGGGGATAGGATAGAAGACCAATGTGTCATAAATGGACAATAGCTGTCATTAACTTTTTTGGCTAGAAAATAAATAATAGCGGAAGCATTTGAAAACAACAAGGTTAGTTTCAGCTAAGTTTCCTCCAGATTGTTGTCATACATTTCAGCTGAATAACCGTGTAAAGTGCTAAAACTTGTATATCACTTGATGACCTCGAGTACCCCTAGCTTCAGCAGATTTATTGAGTGTTGATTCTTGTTTCTTGCTCGATGACTGTTGCCTTGTTAGGTGTCGGCTTTAATTTTCTTACGTATATTTTTTGCATAAAAATTTATGTATGATGTTCTTTGCAAAGAAGTGAATCCTTTCAAGCATTCCTCAAGGTGACTGGACATCTTTCTTAGTAGTAATGCTAATTTGTGTGGCGATATATTAGAGGAGAATTTGTTCTCAGATCACAAGTAATTTTTGCTGAAATTTTATTTAATATGCTGAGTAAGAAGCTTTGCCAAAAAATGAAACGTTGTAATTTTGGCAAAGCTAAATAGGACGAATTTACGATCAATTTCAATTTTCCAATGTCCTCATTTAACTCAATTGATAACATTGTCGGTTCTTTGCACCGTAAGTTAAAACAAAGAGGGTCGGTAATGTGCGATTGCGCATAATGTTTCGACCCTGTTCATCCACAATTTTGGCATAATTGTCTACCAAATGAGGAACAGATAGAAAACCCCCAAAAGTTCATGTATCTTTCAAAAAATTGGTATATAACAAAGAGCTTGCCTCCAAAGCAATCAGCTCAGTGGATTAACTATCTCAGCATTAGACTGATGAGATCTGCCAATATTAAGAAAGCGAGTCAAGACGAAGAGCAAATTCAAACAACAACATTAATTACATCCAAAACATTATGTTCATTTAAAGAAAAGTTAGTAACAAAGTTAAAACAGTGTCAGATTAAAATGAGAAAACTAAACAAAATAACTTGCACTTGACTATGAAAGATATGGTACAAGTCCCTAATAAGGCTCGGTAACAATCAGACAAAGGAACAAAAAATGAAAAATTAAAAAACTCGCTTATGTTTTAAAAAACATTTTGTTTCAAAGACATGAGAACCATTAGATATCAACTGAAAACATCCAACAGGTTTTTGATTACCTAGGCTTCTATAGGATGGCCTTAAGAGTTTTCTTTGCTCAATTTTTTTAAGCGATTACAGAAAAGAACAACAAACAGAGACAACAAACAAAAATTCAATTAAAACTTGTGAGAAAACACTGTCTAAGCCGTTAAGCCGTAATTTGCCCCTCAAAATATGTTTAACTGCTTGTTTTTCGCACGGCAATATTTTGGTATGTGGCCTATCATTTTTGAGATTATTTTGACAAAAAAGAAAAAAGGAAAAACTAAGTAATTTTTTAATTTTTCCTGAAAGAAACTATTTTCAAAGTTATGAAAGGCATAAGCTACAAAATGAAAAAGTCGAAAAGGTTCGTTTGTTTGTCCAAAGGAAGCCCCTGAAAACTGTAGTTTTTTAAAAAATTTGTCTAACTAAAAAAACGTCTGCAAATAGTGACACAAATAAAAAAAATTTCTTTTTTTTTGCGAAAAACCCGTTTCGAAGCCAGTAAATTCATAACAAATTCTTTTTTAAAAGCATTAAATTTTGAAGACTCTCGCATTGCATTGACGCCAATAATATCGTATATGACTTGTAAGTAACAAGACCAGGTAACAAATAGAGAAAAAAGAAGGAAAATGTCTTTTTTGATTTTTGAAAACAACTGCTTTCAAAGTCATGAAAGCCATGAGTTATCAACTCAAATCAAAATATAGGCGCTTTTATTCCTCCGAAAAAGCCATTGAGAGCTTTCATAATCCAGAAAATTTTGTACGATTAAAAAAGTAAAAACGACAGTTAACGATGACTGTAAAAAATTCAATTGAACTTTTCGAGAAAGCGGTGTCGGAGCCTTTAAAAAATAGTCGGTACCTTTATGATTTAAATAACTTCAATTGTGCAAATGCCTAAAAATAAAAAAATTGTGAAATCTAACTTTATCAAAGCCAGAAAAACGTAACTTAACGTGTAAAACTGCAATCAAGAACATATTTTAATTGATTAGAAAAAAGAAGCATCTTCTCTTTGACGACACTGAGCTAAAAGTTGACCAAATTAACAAAAAATAGCGGCAAAGCTCAATAAGTCCATGTTTATTTAAAAGTCAAAGTCAAAACGGCCGTAAGCTTTCGAGTAAAAACCTAGAGACATTAGGCTGCTTAGGAAGCCAATTGGAACTAACACCATTAAGTTTTGAATTTTAATTGTTCTGTTCTTTAATTAATATAAAAGATTGGATTTTTTTTCTTTAGGAAGGCTGACTGACTACAATCAGAAATATTTTTGTGTTGTGTCGGTCTAAGATTGGTCCACAACTAGCCCTGCTAATTCTGTTTGTCCAATAGGAGCACTTAATTTTTTTAATGCGATAAATGTAGATTTTTTGTTATTTAACAAATTCAAAACCAATGCTGCGTTTTTGATAATCCTCAAGTGAAGTTAGCCAAAACGACAAAATTTGCATTACAGAGCACTCTCAATGGAAGTGGAAGTAAAACTCTTCCCCTTTTGGAGTTTACAAAGATTGTGTTACTGGTTTTTAGTTTGTGTTTTTCCGGCGAATTTAATCAAACTGAACTAAAGAAGCTTAATTCGTGCTAATTTTAATGAAAAAGGCTCAATTTTGAAATACTTAGCCAAAGTTTTTGCCAAAAAATGAAATCAAAATATTCAACAAAAATTTTCATTCTTAAAACCAAAATCAATAACACTATTCTTAACAATGTTAACATATTGTAACAAAATTGATGGAATTTTAGTCAAAAATTCCGGAAAAGTTGATTAAAGGCAATGCAAATACTTCTAATATTCACAAAAAATTAAACGACAATAAATCGCTCCAGAAATCGAAAATCATAAAATTCTGTTTAATTCTAAATTACACACTCGACGGTCTTTTTAATGATACCACTCACAACTCCCTACGATGACGATATCGATCGGTCAAAATTGACTGAAGAAAAATACTATTTGAGTTTATAGTTCCTCCGCCCTCCTCAGTAGGGGTCGGAAAAATTAGTTTGTTTCAGTTTTTTTTGCGTCTTTGGTTGTAATTCCACTGAAAACGTCTCAAAAAACCAATGCGTCTCTTCACATGTTCTCTAACCATATCCATTTAGAAATTAAACTGAGTGCAGTTTTGAAAAAAATACGAAATGCAGAGAAAAATTCACTACTCAGGGAACAGTTATAAATTTCTCTAAAAATTGACAGGAAACAATTCGTTGAAAAAAACAGGATACGATCAACAAACGATGCATATAGACTGATAAGACACGTAACAAAACAACCAGCTTTTCCTCAGAAAATGATGTATGTGGAAAACTGAGTTTTTGGTTACAAGAGCATTGCATATTTTTTGCAATGCACAATCACTTTGCTTCTAATTTCCTTCAAGACAACTCTGAACTTGTTAGCCAATTAAATCAAAGTACGGAAAATTTTCTTGAAGACATTAAGTTTAGCAATGCACTTCTGAGTGATGAAGTCAAAAACCTTCATAGTGGTACTAACTCTTTCGATGGAAATATCCCAAGTTTTCTGAAGTCTTCTTTACCGTAATTTTAGATTTACCTTTTAATTTTTTTCAGCTGCTGCGTTAACAAATGTAAGTTTGGAAGTATGTGCATAAAAATTCATGTACGAACCCATTTTAAAAGCGGTAGCAGGTTAGAAATGAAGAATTAACGACCGATTGCATTGCTTAGCTCTTTTAATTGAGCGTCTAATGTATAAACAGTTATCGATCCTTTTGTTACAAAAACTTTGCATAGAGCTATATGGTTTTAGGTAATTATGTTCGAGCAACACTCACTTAGTCCTCTATTGCAACGGGTCCTATAGGTTACTTGAGGCAAAAAAAAGGCCGATGACAGTGTTTTTCGACATAGCAAAGGCCTTTGATGCCATTAATTTTAATGTCAAAAAAATCAAAATATGCAATTTCTTCGCACCAATGAAATCATCTCACCGGAAAGACATTTCAAAGAATGGGGCATATAATTTTCACAAAATTCATCATGGGGTTATCACTTCAGTATTGTTCTACGAAAAAAGTTATCTGAAGCTTGAACATCTAAAGAGATTAATTCCAAGTGGAACAAAAAAGTCAGTAAAATGCAATCTTGTCAAAAGTTACATATTAACTGCCTGTTTTTTGTGGATCAAATTTATGGTTTGCCAGTAAACCTATCGTCAGGCAAATGGAAAGGCTTCAGAGAAATAGCTTAAAATGGATGAAATCATGCATACATTTTACTGAAAAAGAATACAATGATTGTCTCTGAGTAAATTTACTCCCAATCTAATATCAACTTGTCTCCATGGATCTCAAGATTTTAAACATGTTTTGAAAAGTAAACTTCAACTTTGGGAGAGCACTTTTGGCAAATGAGAAATGGACATCCCAAAACGATCTTGCGAGAAAAAAATGTTTATACCTAAACGAATGTAACCGCCAGTTGTAATTTTTCTATCGAATTACAAACTACAACAAGGCGGTGTCACTGGCGCTTGATTTTCCCAATTATGATCCATTTTCAAGTCCTCCCAATTTTTCAAAGAGAAGTCATAGAAAATCTTTTTGATTTAGCTAAGAAGAATTTTAAGTACAAATCATACCCATTTGAATGGACAGTGTATGAGAGAAATCAAATTCAATCCTCGTTAGGGATTTTAAAGAACTTCAAGTTTAGTGAATATTAGTGACCAAGTTTAGTGAATTTCATTATTGTTATTATCAAACTTCTTATAAAGTTTTAAGTGGATCATCATTGTGTCGTATCCACTTCAAAGGCGAAAGAAAATAGTTTTTGTGACCAGTCTTTTTAAATAAGGCTTTTTTATTTGGGCTATATTAGTTATAATTAAAGTTCAATTCTTTTTGAAATTATTTTAATTTGATACTCACATCTTGCGCAGAACAAATCATGATTTACGATTATCTTATTTCTTTTTGGATAGAAAAAATCGTATTATTTCAGAAAAATTAACAAGGAATGGTTTTATGTATGCCTTCCCTAAAAGTTTTCACTGCTTCCAGACGAAGAAATGATTCACAGAAAAAGTCGAAAGCATTCTGAACAAGAAAGGGATGGGCAAAACAAAACATACAAGGATTTCAATTCCCTCTCAACATCCCGACGACTGATAAAATTTGCTAATGCTTTGACTCAAACCTTTATTACTCATTGAAAATATTGAAAATTACCGGGAGCTTCGTGTTAGAGCCTTTCAGTACTGATTCATTACAATCCAATGGTAAAAAGTTAAATCTGTATTGAATCAGAGTGACCTAAGGGTAAATTTACATCGCATTATGAGCAGACAAAACCAAGAACTATTTTTTTCATGAATCGTCACTGAGCATTCTTAGTTATTGTTTTTTCTGATCAGAGCAAAATCATAGTAAAAATGAAATTTTCGAAAATTGCAAAATTTGATAAACGTGTCGCACGATCAGGCGAAAACCAAGTAAAATCGTGTAAGGACACGTTACAAAAAGAAGATTGTACTTTCACTTCTTTAAAACGACCTTTTAGTGACCGATGAAATCGTACCCCGGAGAGGAGTGGGGTGGGGTGCAGAGGAGAAGGAGAATCCTTCGTTTCGAAACTGCAGGGCACTCCTCTTCAACCCGCCCCCCCCACTCCTCTTCAACCCCGCATCATTCAATTAAATTTTTCTGACTCTTGAGGTTCTTCCGTGAAGATTCGAGACGTATCGTTCCCTTCTGAACAGCCGGAAGGTTGGCCAGGAGCGGCCAGGATTGTGAATACCTGCGATCAAATTGACCTGAAAGCAAATTCAGACACCTGGGAAATAGTCAAATTTGGTGTTAAAACTGTTGATGATAAGTCGCTGATTGCCAGCACCCCCCCATGCCAATGGTGACCAGGGTCTGCACAGCACCCCCCCTTCATCTGCATTTGAATCTGGGAATCGAATCTGGGTGTTAATTCCCGATATGGATTTTGGAATTTGTTATTAATTCTGATGGAATTTGTTATTAATTCGGATGGAATTGGTTATTAATTCTGATGGAATTTGGTGTTATTTCCCCTCTGTGCTTCTCCGCTGTAACAATAGTCTTTTCAGAGATTGTTTGTCCTCTCTTGAATTGCATATTACAAACAAAAAGGAAAGTCGCAAAGTATCTATTGTTCCTTATGACTCGGGGGCGACACAAAGGGTTGTTTTTGGTGAAAGCGGTTCGGAAGCCGGGGGAAGTCGCGGATCTCAAATTCCAGACGAATTCCAGACGAATTCCAGACAATTTCAAGACGAATTCAGTCGGGCATCTCAGGAAATTGTTAGTTTAAAATGACTAGGTATCTGTTTGTATTTGTATTGTACGGCACGCAAGTCTATTCCGGCAGTTCGGCGACTATGTTCATATAAATATTTTACAAATAGTACGTTTCTTAGAACTATGGAATAAATGTCTTAAAATTACTACATTTAAAAAGCAACTTAATCTGAGGTCTCTACTCATAACACTTTGGGTCTCACGTTGGGCCCACGAATCGCCCCCTTAAGAGTCATTTTGGATCTATTATGTTTGCCCCATGACTTTTATTGTTATTGGAGATTCAAATCTGAGAGACGCCTTGCACTACATCTATTCCGACCCTCAGCTTCAGATTTTTGGGTAACAATTTTTTGACATTTTTTTTTCATTTTTTTTTTAAATTCTGCTTGTTTTTTTAGAGCTCAATACGATGCCGTCGGGGGTCGCAGATGTGATGATCTGTACAATTTGGTGGAATATGCACGGAGTTTTACGCATATTTTTGTTATCGTAGGAGATATTGACGTTAAAAGCCGAAAACTAAGTTTTATTTTGCAAAAATATTTGTAGTTCCAGAATGCTGTCTGGCCCTCGAACGTTAAATTTGCGGGGAACATGAGACGCGGAGATCTAGATCCCGTGATGGTGACGAATAATAACGTCTTTTTGAGTGAAAACCTTGGAGTTAATTTCAAGAGTGCAAAAATGGCAAAACATGCTGATTTTGATGTTGATAAATCTTATCATTTCAACAAAGAAGGCCATGGCTTCAGTCATTTGGCCGCAATGATCCTCTCCGTGTTTGAGGAGTTTATGACTAGCTGGCAGTGTTGTACTTCAACCTGCGTACCGTTCACTTCTGTGTCTTACTGTGTAAAATGATGTGGTAGTGTGTATATCAAGGTGTGCAAGTGTTAAAGTGTGTACAATTGTGTTGAACTCTATTATCATATCGTTTTGCTATCTTCACCCTAATTGTGTTTCCCCTTTATCGGCTTTTTTTCGGCCCTTTGGATTTGTTTCAGAGGTATGGTCATCACATTGGGCGATTTGACGACGACCCGGGTGTCTGCGCCCGATTTCAGGAGGATTTGACGGCAGGTGAGGATGCCTCTGGCAGCTGTGCAACAGGGAATACACAACTTAAATTTTCACGAAATGACCTCCGGAACTGCCGGAAGGGGTCAGAGTATCCACTAGAGTTGCACTGGTCCAGATTCGCCCTGGTTCAGAGTCGCCCTGGCTCAAAGTCACCCTGGTTCTGAGTCGCCAAAACAGCTGAAACTCAGCAGAAACTCCAGAAACAAAACAGCTGAAACAGAATTTTCTTTATTATTTATAGTCTGAGCTTATTTTTGAGGTTATACATAATCTTGACATTGCTCAATTTGAAATCCTTTTTTATTATTTTTTTTTCAAATAGGTAGGCTCAATAGGCATTGTTCTGCTGTTCCTTTAAAGTTGAGTTTTAATCATAATGCTCAGTAAAAAATCAGTGAAATTTTCATAATGCTCAGTAAAAAATCAGTGAAATTTTCATACTGCTCAGAGAAAATTCAACGTATGAGTCATAAAATTCCATTCTGCTCAGAGAAATTTCATTGAGTTTTTTCATACTGTGAAGAATAAATGCAGAAAGACGCTCTGAATTTACCAGAATCAGTCCGAAAAGTGACATGATCAGAATACTTGGCAGAAAAAAATACAGAATGAAAAAATTCTGAATCATTACTGAAGTTGTCTGCGAGGAACGTCCGTGTAATTATCGTCTGCGTGTATAATTTTCCTTTTATTAATTCAAAAAGAGTTTTTACTCAATCAAAACCCAGAATACTGATTTCTGACTGGAATTAAAAACTTTATATTGTGATAAAAGTTGAAGTTTTAACCAGAAGATTGAAAAAGATCCTCCCCATAAATTTGACAAATATTTGTTAATTAATTAAACGTTAATACCTAATTTTTAATAATTTTAAACAATTTTTGCATCTGTTTTCTGAAAGTTCACATGAAACCAGGAACAATCAGCACTCATACAATCAAGAAATATTGAAAAAATAAATTTTGGTTTCTAAATTTTGAGCTTCCTAAAATTAAAAATTAAACACAACAGTAAATTGTAAGCATTACTGCCAAACACACGAATTAGAAGCCAGGGTAACACTGATGAAGATCGCTCAAAGTAATACAAAGATCTTTTTCACTTATCAAATTGCCCAATCAATTTCGGTATCAATAGATGTTAGTTTTTATTTGGTCATAACACTTTCACTTTCATGTTTGTTGAAAATGATCTGTTTTTATAAATTGATTCGACATGGAATAATTATCTAAAACAGTTTATTGTTTATTTGTTTAACATGAGTTATGATTCTTGAGATGAAAATATATTGTAGAGAATAGACGTTTTTATGTTTTCAATATCATAGAAAGTCACTTCTAGTTCTTTTGAAGAAAACGAATTCCTCCATTCGCTCAAGCTTTTGAACCTGTTTATGTGAAATTAGCTAATGACCGTTTTCAATTTTTATCACTATTGACCATATTCAAAAATATCGTTTTTTAATTTAAAGTCCCGGTGAATGAGAAAACCGAAAATGAGCCAGTGGAAGATTTTTCAGTAATTGTTTATGTATCAAAACGTGTATCGTTTTTTTTAATGGCAGAGATCTGCAAATAATTATTCTAATTATATACAACATTGGAGATTAGTCACAAAAGTTCTAGTATACAGCACTGAAGTATACAACACTGAAGTTCTAGTCACAAAAGGGCATAAACTTTAAAGATTTGCCGTTAATCCGGTCAAAATAAATGATTTAGTTGTGAATGCTGTAAACTGGTAATTTAGCTTTGAAATTAAGAAAATGAACCACTGAGAAAATATCTCATGTTCAAAATATATAGGATAAGTGGCGAATTTAAGAAAAAAGACTTGTAGTATGTTTTCTCCTGAAATACTGAAAATAAATGAATATTAGATAAAATAGTATTCTGGTGATAATATTGCCTGATATCTGGGATCAGATGAATTCTGGCGTGACAAAGATCAGCTACACGCTGATTAAGTTAATCAACATTTTTTTTAAAGTGTGTCAAAATGGTCTGAGAAACGCTGTCCTCTTAAAAAAAAATTGGCGTTGAAAAAGTTTTGTTGTCAAAACATTAAATTTTTATGACCTCAAAACACCGAGTTTTGTAAGATAAGCGGCAAATGAGTACTTGTTTCACCGCAACAGTACCACAGGTTATGCAAAATAATGGCGTGAATTTGCTGAAACAATGTGATTTAACCGCTAATTTTGTAACGAAAATATATAATTTATAATTTAACATTGTATCAGGCGATTTTTTTTATTTCAAAGCAGTTTCTGCATAATTAGTGAAGTTAGGTAAGAATTTTGCGTTGAAGAAAGTAACTTTTCACATCTAATCTTGTTATACTTCTAAGGGAGGAGACCAACCGAATAGAGGAACAATATAGCTTGGGATCGGATTTTGTTGTGCTTACTCACAAAATAAACTGAATCACAAAATGTACAGATCAAACCGAAACTAAAAAGAGGATGCAAGGAGTCTACTTACTGTGAAGGGCATGAAATGCTGGGAAACCAATTGTTCCATGATCTGGTCCGTCAGAGTGATCAGGTTCTCCAGTACCGTTGGTGGGAATGACTCCTATTTTCAGTTTTCTGTCACTGTCTAACAAAAAACACGAGCAAGATGCAAAAATGATTTTGTTTAGGATCAGACTGTTATGATGATTATTTAAGGGTTAAAATGGCCTCGAAGTTCAAAGTTGCGCAGTTTTGGGTCAAGCTTGAAGGCCAAACTATATCCAATTTCTACCATATTTTAAGGAATCCTTATCTTGCTTGCTCAGAAAACCAATCATAGACACAAACGGTTATATTGTACCTTTAGGATGTTTCATATTTGTATAATCATCTTGTCCAACGTCCGGTATCTAAAAACCAAACTAGTATCGTTGATTCAATTGTTCGGTTATTTTGCTTTTGAAAATTGAATTGTTTGAAGTTGAAACACATTGACAATCTAAGAACTCGGTGAAATGAATGAGTTTTAAATCTGTTGAGAATATTTTTATTTGGAAACCAATAAATACTGATCTTATGAATCAAAATGAATCATCTTAGGTCCACTAAATACGTCAATTAATGCATAATTTACGCACGCTGTAATTCTTTAACAAGACTAGGATCGTAAGACTAGGATCATGCAGAAACAAAAAAAAATCATATAAAATTGTTAAAAAACAAGTTGTTTTGGCAGTAAAAAGTAACATAGCCGGCAGATTGCCGGAAAAAAGCCACCAGAGACGCTTCTTGCCTTCCATGCAATTGAAACAACTAAAGAAATAAGATAGACAGATTGACCACCGGGCCTTTCATAGACCAGTAGACTTAGGGTTAGATTCGGACTGTCATTATTATGAGACACATACGCTCTCTAATAGATCTTTTCCCTAATAGAAAAAAACCCTAATAGATCTTTTTCAAAATTATTATTCGAAACCGAAATCTCAAGACTCTAATACTCAAGAATTAGGGCAATGCCGCTAAAGGTAGATAAACTCGATAAATATGACAAATGCTTTAAAAAAATTGAAAAGTGCACAATTAAAAGTTTGCAATTTTAGCGGAAAAAACGTTCAAAAACATTTTTGTTCTCGGCGTTCCGTCGGGTAAAGAAGTCGCAAGACTTAAAAAAAATTCCTTGGCCAGTAATGATCGTTGAACTCGGAAAACGCCAAAAAAGTCATAGAACTTTAAAAAATTACAATTTTTAACAAGCTCTTGCTAATATTTGTGATTTGAATACATTCAGAAGTATTTCATCGTATGCAGAGACTACTCATTATCCACATTTTACGCCTTTATTAGTTTCCCTGGCACATAAAGATCGATAAACTTGAAACGTGATTATAATTTTTAGAGAAAATATGAAATTTTTTAGAGTTTTTTCGAAAAATTGCTAAAACTAGTGTTACTAAAATTTCGCTCAGAATTCCATTACTTAATTGCTCAGAATTCCATTACTATGCTGTAATTTATTATCAAAATTTGGAGGAAGTTTCTGGGCCCTTGGTGCCAGTAAAATTCAAAAAACTACAAAAACCGCCAATATACCTGAAAAAATTGCGAGTTTTATTAAACAAAACTAAAATTCGATATTCTAAAAATTTGAAATATATTTCACTGCAACAAAAAAACTATGCAGTAACAAACTAGCAAAACTTATATCATTCCCTGGCCACTGGCCGAAGAAAAATGAAACTATCAGAATTTCTTATGAAATATTACAAGTTTAAAGAAAAATTTCTAAAAATCGTGATTTTAAATTCTTGAAAACATTCCATGATTTTATCAGAAAATGGCAAAAAATTTGTTATATTAAAAGAATGATTACTATTCCATGGCAACTAAAAACTTTCTCTAACCTATTATAAAACCCTAGAGGAGGACTCCTGGCCGCTGTGATTGGAAAAAATTAAATAATGACTACAAGTTTTATCAGAAAATTGCAAA
Source organism: Convolutriloba macropyga (assembly GCF_964194025.1). NCBI lineage: Eukaryota > Metazoa > Xenacoelomorpha > Acoela > Convolutidae > Convolutriloba > Convolutriloba macropyga. The sequence continues at coordinate 8,528,010 of NC_134481.1, read as the reverse complement.
ATTCAAGATGATTAAATGTGTAAAATTATTCAATTCTATTATCACTAGAAACTATGAAGTAACTTGATATCAAACTGTAGAGGTTTCCTGACAACTAGGGATGGAAAATTTCGAAAAATGACAAACATTAAAAAAAATGAAAAAATTCGTAAATGTTGTTATAAACTTTCGTGTTTACGTTTGGATTACCAAAACAAATAGCTCTTAAAACGGTCAAAAAGTAATTATGTCTCCCAAAAAAGTTCTTTATCAATTTTTACAAACTCTGATTATAGACTGGTCTAAAAAAATTCAAAAATGGCAAAAAAATCGCGAAAACTTGAAAGATTTTGGGCCGAAAACACCGCCCAAATGATCATTAAACCTTGAATTAAAGACTGCCCAGTAGCTTCATCACTCTAAACACTCGAGAAACTACTAAACGTGACCAGGTGCCCGTATTGAAACCTGATGCCCGCTGGGTTTTACCTGTTTATCCGTTTTGAGAGCTCAAATTCATAGGAAAGAGTGTTGAAACATCTTACAAAAAAGAAACAGCGCAACATTACTATTCAGTTCTTGGATTGAAAAAACCACGATGTCCCCAATAATAGCCGCTATCGCTTCGCGGCTCTTAATGAAAAGAATGACATCAAGCCTGCTAAATTTACCTGAAAATTGTTTACCCTAACTTGTTAAGTTAGTTGGGGTCTTTCCCATTATAGCAGACTAGGGTCAGACTAGGATCATGCAGAAACAGAAAAAAAAATCAAACGAAATTGTTAAAAAACAAGTTGTTTTGGCAGTAAAAAGTAACATAGCCGGCAGATTGCCGGAAAAAAGCCACCAGAGACGCTTCTTGCCTTCCATGCAATTGAAACAACTGAAGAAATATGATAGACAGATTGACCACCGGGCCTTTCATAGACCAATAGATTTAGGGTTAGATTCGGACTGTCTTTATTATGAGACACATACGCTCTCTAATAGATCTTTTTCCCTAATAGAAAAAACCCTGATAGATCTTTTTCAAAATTATTATTCGAAACTGAAATCTCAAGACTCTAATACTCAAGAATTAGAGCAATGCCGCTAAAGGTAGATAAACTCGATAAATATGACAAATGCTTTAAAAACATTGAAAAGTGCACAATTAAAAGTTTGCAATTTTAGCGGAAAAAACGTTCAAAATCATTTTTGGTCTTGGCGTTCCGTCGGGTAAACAATTTGCAAGACTTAATAAAATTTCCTTGGCCATTAAAGATCGTTGAACTCGGAAAACGCCAAAAAAATGCATAGAGCCATAAAAAATTACAATTTTTAACAAACTCTTGCTAATATTTGTGATTTGAATACATTCAGAAGTATTTCATCGTATGCAGAGACTACTCAGTATCCTCATTTTACGCCTTTATTAGTTTCACTGGCACATAAAGTTCGATAAACTTGAAACGTGATTATAATTTTTAGAGAAAATATGAATTTTTTTAAAGTTTTTTCATAAAATTGCTAAAACTAGTGTTACTAAAATTTCGATCAGAATTCCATTACTTCTAGCAACTATGCTGTAATTTATTATCAAAATTTGGAGGAAGTTTCTGGGCCCTTGGTGCCAGTAAAATTCAAAAAACTACAAAAACCGCCAATATACCTGAAAAAATTGCGAGTTTTATTAAACAAAACTAAAATTCGATATTCTAAAAATTTGAAATATATTTCACTGCAACAAAAAAACTATGCAGTAACAAACTAGCAAAACTTATATCATTCCCTGGCCACTGGCCGAAGAAAAATGAAACTATCAGAATTTCTTATGAAATATTACAAGTTTAAAGAAAAATTTCTAAAAATCGTGATTTTAAATTCTTGAAAACATTCCATGATTTTATCAGAAAATGGCAAAAAATTTGTTATATTAAAAGAATGATTACTATTCCATGGCAACTAAAAACTTTCCCTAACCTATTATAAAACCCTAGAGGAGGACTCCTGGCCGCTGTGATTGGAAAAACTTAAATAATGACTACAAGTTTTATCAGAAAATTGCAAAATTCAAGATGATTAAATGTGTAAAATTATTCAATTCTATTATCACTAGAAACTATGAAGTAACTTGATATCAAACTGTAGAGGTTTCCTGACAACTAGGGATGGAAAATTTCGAAAAATGACAAACATTAAAAAAAATGAAAAAATTCGTAAATGTTGTTATAAACTTTCGTGTTTACGTTTGGATTACCAAAACAAATAGCTCTTAAAACGGTCAAAAAGTAATTATGTCTCCCAAAAAAGTTCTTTATCAATTTTTACAAACTCTGATTATAGACTGGTCTAAAAAAATTCAAAAATGGCAAAAAAATCGCGAAAACTTGAAAGATTTTGGGCCGAAAACACCGCCCAAATGATCATTAAACCTTGAATTAAAGACTGCCCAGTAGCTTCATCACTCTAAACACTCGAGAAACTACTAAACGTGACCAGGTGCCCGTATTGAAACCTGATGCCCGCTGGGTTTTACCTGTTTATCCGTTTTGAGAGCTCAAATTCATAGGAAAGAGTGTTGAAACATCTTACAAAAAAGAAACAGCGCAACATTACTATTCAGTTCTTGGATTGAAAAAACCACGATGTCCCCAATAATAGCCGCTATCGCTTCGCGGCTCTTAATGAAAAGAATGACATCAAGCCTGCTAAATTTACCTGAAAATTGTTTACCCTAACTTGTTAAGTTAGTTGGGGTCTTTCCCATTATAGCAGACTAGGGTCAGACTAGGATCATGCAGAAACAGAAAAAAAAATCAAACGAAATTGTTAAAAAACAAGTTGTTTTGGCAGTAAAAAGTAACATAGCCGGCAGATTGCCGGAAAAAAGCCACCAGAGACGCTTCTTGCCTTCCATGCAATTGAAACAACTGAAGAAATATGATAGACAGATTGACCACCGGGCCTTTCATAGACCAATAGATTTAGGGTTAGATTCGGACTGTCTTTATTATGAGACACATACGCTCTCTAATAGATCTTTTTCCCTAATAGAAAAAACCCTGATAGATCTTTTTCAAAATTATTATTCGAAACTGAAATCTCAAGACTCTAATACTCAAGAATTAGAGCAATGCCGCTAAAGGTAGATAAACTCGATAAATATGACAAATGCTTTAAAAACATTGAAAAGTGCACAATTAAAAGTTTGCAATTTTAGCGGAAAAAACGTTCAAAAACATTTTTGGTCTTGGCGTTCCGTCGGGTAAACAATTTGCAAGACTTAATAAAATTTCCTTGGCCATTAAAGATCGTTGAACTCGGAAAACGCCAAAAAAATGCATAGAGCCATAAAAAATTACAATTTTTAACAAACTCTTGCTAATATTTGTGATTTGAATACATTCAGAAGTATTTCATCGTATGCAGAGACTACTCAGTATCCTCATTTTACGCCTTTATTAGTTTCACTGGCACATAAAGTTCGATAAACTTGAAACGTGATTATAATTTTTAGAGAAAATATGAATTTTTTTAAAGTTTTTTCATAAAATTGCTAAAACTAGTGTTACTAAAATTTCGATCAGAATTCCATTACTTCTAGCAACTATGCTGTAATTTATTATCAAAATCTGGAGGAGGTTTTTGGGCCCTTTGTGCCAGTAAAACTAAAAAAACTACAAAAACCTCCAATATACTTGAAAAAATTGCGAGTTTTATTAAACAAAACTAAAATTCGATATTCTAAAAATTTGAAATATATTTCACTGCAACAAAAAAAACTATGCAGTAACATACTTGCAAAACTTATTTCATTCCCTGGCCACTGGCCGAAGAAAAATGAAACTATCAGAATTTCTTATGAAATATTACAAGTTTAAAGAAAAATTTCTAAAATTCGTGATTTTAAATTCTTGAAAACATTCCATGATTTTATCAGAAAATGGCAAAAAATTTGTTATATTAAAAGAATGATTACTATTCCATGGCAACTAAAAAGTTTCCCTAACCTATTATAAAACCCTAGAGGAGGACTCCTGGCCGCTGTGATTGGAAAAACTTAAATAATGACTACAAGTATTATCAGAAAATTGCAAAATTGAAGATGATTAAATGTGTAAAATTATTCAATTCTATTATCACTGGAAACTTTGAAGTAACTTGATATCAAGCCGTAGAGGTTTCCTGACAACTAGGGATGGAAAATTTCGAAAAATGACAAACATTAAAAAAAATGAAAAAATTCGTAAATGTTGTTATAAACTTGCGTGTTTACGTTTGGATTACCAAAACAAATAGCTCTTAAAACGGTCAAAAAGTAATTATGTCTCCCAAAAAAGTTCTTTATCAACTTTTACAAACCCTGATTATAGACTGGTCTAAAAAAATTCAAAAATGGCAAAAAAATCCCGAAAACTTGAAAGATTTTGGGCCAAAAACTCCGCCCAATTGATCATTAAACCTTGAATTACAGCCTGCCCAGTAGCTTCATCACTCTAAACACTCAAGAAACTACTAAACGTGACCAGGTGCCTGTATTGAAACTTGATGCCCGCTGGGTTTTACCTGTTTATCCGTTTTGAGAGCTCAAATTCATAGGAAAGAGTGTTGAAACATCTTACAAAAAAAACAGAGCAACATTACAATTCAGTTCTTGGATTGAAAAAACCACGATGTCCCCAATAATAGCCGCTATCGCTTCGCGGCTCTTAATGAAAAGAATGACATCAAGCCTGCTAAATTTACCTGGAAATTGTTTACCCTAACTTGTTAAGTTTGTTTGGGTCTTTCCCATTATAGCAGACTAAGGGTCAGACTAGGATCATGCAGAAACAGAAAAAAAATCATATAAAATTGTTAAAAAACAAGTTGTTTTGGCAGTTAGCCGGCAGATTCCCGGAAAAAAGCCACCAGAGACGCCTCTTGCCTTCCATGCAATTGAAACAACTAAAGAAATAAGATAGACAGATTGAACACCGGGCCTTTCATAGGCCAGTAGACTTAGGGTTAGATTCGGACTGTCATTTTTATGAGACACATACGCTCTCTAATAGATCTTTTTCCCTAATAGAAAAAAACCCTAATAGATCTTTTTCAAAATTATTATTCGAAACCGAAATCTCAAGACTCTAATACTCAAGAATTAGGGCAATGCCGCTAAAGGTAGATAAACTCGATAAATATGACAAATGCTTTAAAAACGTTGAAAAGTGCACAATTAAAAGTTTGCAATTTTAGCGGAAAAAACGTTCAAAAACATTTTTGGTCTCGGCGTTCCGTCGGGTAAACAATTTGCAAGACTTAATAAAATTTCCTTGGCCAGTAAAGATCGTTGAACTCGGAAAACGCCAAAAAAATACATAGAACTTTAAAAAATTACAATTTTTAACAAGCTCTTGCTAATATTTGTGATTTGAATACTTTCAGAAATATTTCATCGTATGCAGAGACTACTCAGTATCCTCATTTTACGCCTTTATTAGTTTCATTGGCACATAAAGATCGATAAACTTGAAACGTGATTATAATTTTTAGAGAAAATATGAAATTTTTCAAAGTTTTTTTCTTAAAATTGCTAAAACTAGTGTTACTAAAATTTCGATCACGATTCCATTACTTCTGGAAAAACTTAAATAACGACTACAAGTTTTATCAGAAAATTGCAAAATTGAAGATGATTAAATGTGTAAAACTATTCAATTCTATTATCACTGGAAACTATGAAGTAACTTGATATCAAACCGTAGAGGTTTCCTGACAACTAGGGATGGAAAATTTCGAAAAATGACAAACATTAAAAAAAAAATTGAAAAAATTCGTAAATGTTGTTATAAACTTGCGTGTTTACGTTTGGATTACCAAAACAAATAGCTCTTAAAACGGTCAAAAAGTAATTATGTTTCCCAAAAAAGTTCTGTATCAACTTTTACAAACCCTGATTATAGACTGGTCTAAAAAAATTCAAAAATGGCAAAAAAAATCCCGAAAACTTTAAAGATTTTGGGCCGAAAACTCCGCCCAATTGATCATTAAACCTTGAATTACAGCCTGCCCAGTAGCTTCATCACTCTAAACACTCAAGAAACTACTAAACGTGACCAGGTAGCTGTATTGAAACTTGATGCCCGCTGGGTTTTACCTGTTTATCCGTTTTGAGAGCTCAAATTCATAGGAAAGAGTGTTGAAACATCTTACAAAAAAGAAACAGAGCAACATTACAATTCAGTTCTTGGATTGAAAAAACCACGATGTCCCCAATAATAGTCGCTATCGCTTCGCGGCTCTTAATGAAAAGAATGACATCAAGCCTGCTAAATTTACCTGAAAATTGTTTACCCTAACTTGTTAAGTTAGTTTGGGTGTTTCCCATTATAGCCCTCAGCTCAATGGTTAGATTATTTATAGCCCCACTCCCCCATTATGTTAAATATACCATAATTTCGGGGGGGGGGGGCTATAATGGGAAAGACCCGATAATTTTGCCTTCCACTTAATTTTACCTTGAATTTACCTTAACACACCTTAACACACAAAATTTAAGCGAGCACCACCTTAAATTTCACCTCAACTCACTTTAATTTTGCCTTAAATATACCTTAAATGTTCCCTCAACCATTAAAGTAAATATAACATTTACCCTATCACCTAAGGTGTTCTTTGAGGTTAAAAATTAAGATATTTTTATGGTAAAATTTAAGATTTAAGTACCGGTTAACTTTCAAGGTAATTTTAAGGTAAATTTCAGGTATGTTAAGTTAAAACAAAGTACCTAAACGTTTCAGGTATGTTCAGGTATGTTTCAGGTAAATCTGCATTAGTTTTATAAGTGTGTATGACGGTAATTGTTGCATCAGAAACACACTGAATACGACGATTTTAATGTGCTTCTGAATCAATTTCTTGCTGTGACACATTTTTTTTACAATTAACTGTTATTTCCGAACTAAAATCTAAAATTCTGACGAAACTATTTAAGAGCTGGTCGTTTTTTTTGCATTATAAATGTTAATTTTTGTAATAGTTTTTGGAAGCTGTAATTTTTGACACAGCATGCCGTCAGATAACCAAACATAAACAAAAATCATAAGATTTTGTTGAAGCATTTTAATTGACTGATATTTGAATATTGAATCCGTATTACTGAATCGTAATTGGTCATTCAGAAGAAGAACTGAAACGATGTGAAGCTAATTAAATGACAGTGAAACGCTATTTACTAAATATTGTACGAGTAAATAGTTTATCAAACGATGACTCGAGAGTCTTGGCCCAGCATAGCCCTGAAAGGATAGTCAAGGTCTGTTAGGTTTCGCTCACTTGACTTTCGGTCTGGACCTCATGTCTGCTGCCGAAATCCGTTTGTCACATACCTCTTTTTTTTAAGGACTTCACCATAGGTATAAGTTGATCCGAACAAATTACTGTGAGGAAAAGAAATACCCGGTCAGAGAAATTTTGTCAAATTTATGTAAGATCAGCGGTAACTAGCGTTGACAAGTCGGATAATTCACCGCAATTTTCTTGCATAATTTTGCGTTGATTGCTTTAAATTTAGCGCAGATCTTATATAATAAGCGTTGAATTTAGCGTAGATCTTATATAATAAGCGTTGAATTTAGCGTAGATCTTATATAATAAGCGTTGAATTTAGCGAAGATCTTACATAATTTGCGTTGAATTTAGCGTAGATCTTACATAATTTGCGTTGAATTTAGCGTAGATCTTACAGATTTTGCGTTGAAGTTAGGGTAGATCTTACATATTTTGCGTTGAATTTAGCCTTGGTCTTATATATTTTGCGTTGAATTTGGCGTTGACTTTACAAAAAACACGGAGACGTAGAAATCTGGGTATTAGACTCGAACCACTGACCTCCTGCTTACTTGTAGCCTCTTCTACCACTCTGCCACAGAACCTTAGTTTTTTTAGGAACCGCACTCTTTACAAATCGGACTGTTACATCAGGTTTCTCATATTTTTGGTGTTTCTAAGCGCTGACATTACATACTTTTGCATTGAATTTAGCGTTGACCATACATAATTTTACTTTGAATTCAGCTCAGATCTTAATCGATTTTTGTTCAATTTTCGCTCTATTTTTCTGTCTTTTCAACTCTTTTAAGTTTCTCTTGCACACAACCGGTTTCTGATTTTTTAAGAAAATCGCAAAAAAGTTGCCCCTCTCATGTACTCCCCATGTAAACCGCCCAGCGCACATCTACCAGTTTCCCCCCACCCCCATCCCCACACAGTAGCCCCCATGTAACCCAACCACAGTAACCCCCAGTACCCCATCATCCCCCCACGTACCCCCTCCTCATCAACCGTACCCCCAAGTACACCCCCCCCCCTCATATACCCCACAAAATGCCCCCCGCCACGTACCCCCAAAATATGTAAGATATACGCTAAATTCAACAAAAAATATGTAACTTCTATGCCAACTTCAACGCAAAATAGGTAAGATCTACGCTAAATTCAAAGCAGAGTGTGTAAGATCTAGGGTAAATTCAACGCAAAATATGTAAGGTCTACGCTAAAGTCAACGCAAAACATGTAAGATCTACGCTAAATTCAACGCAAAATAAGTAAGATTGGCGTTGAATGCGTTGAATTTATGTAAGATCAACGCTAAATTCAACGCAAATATATAAGATCTACGCTAAAATCAACGCAGAATATGTAACATCTCCGCTAAATTCAACGCAGAATATTTAACATCTACGCTAAATTCAACGCAGAATATTTAACATCTACGCTAAATTCAACGCAAAGTATATAAGATCTACGCTAAATTCAACGCAGAATATTTAACATCTACGCTAATTTCAACGCAAAATATGTAAGATCTACGCTAAATTCAACGCAAAATTTGTAGGATTGGCGTTGAATGCGTTGAATTTATGTAAGATATACGCTAAATTCAACGCGAAATTTGTAGGATTGGCGTTGAATGCGTTGAATTTATGTAAGATATACGCTAAATTCAACGCGAAATTTGTAAGATCTACGCTAAATTCAACGCAAAATATGTAAGGTCTACGCTAAATGCAACGCAAAACATGTAAGATCTACGCTGAATTCAACGCAAAATAAGTAAGATTGGCGTTGAATGCGTTGAATTTATGTAAGATATACGCTAATTTCAACGCAAAATATGTAAGATCTACGCTAAATTCAACGCAAAATTTGTAGGATTGGCGTTGAATGCGTTGAATTTATGTAAGATATACGCTAAATTCAACGCGAAATTTGTAAGATCTACGCTAAATTCAACGCAAAATATGTAAGGTCTACGCTAAATGCAACGCAAAACATGTAAGATCTACGCTGAATTCAACGCAAAATAAGTAAGATTGGCGTTGAATGCGTTGAATTTATGTAAGATCAGCGCTAAACTCAACGCAAATATATAAGATCTACGCTAAATTCAGCTAAAATCAACGCAGAATATGTAACATCTCCGCTAAATTCAACGCAGAATATGTAACATCTACGCCAAATTCAACGCAGAATATTTAACATCTACGCTAAATTCAACGCAAAGTATATGAGATCTACGCTAAATTAAAGGCAGAATATCTAACATCTACGCTAATTTCAACGCAAAATATGTAAGATCTAAGCTAAAGTCAAAGCAAAATTTGTAGGATTGGCGTTGAATGCGTTGAATTTATGTAAGATATACGCTAAATTCAACGCAAAAAATGTAAGATCTATGCTAAATTCAACGCAAAATATGTAAGGTCTACGCTAAATGCAACGCAAAACATGTAAGATCTACTCTAAATTCAACGCAAAATAAGTAAGATTGGCGTTGAATGCGTTGAATTTATGTAAGATCAACGCTAAATTCAACGCAAATGTATAAGATCTATGCTAAATTCAACACAGAAAATTTAACATCTCCGCTAATTTCAACGCAGAATATTTAACATCTACGCTAAATTCAACGCAAAGTATATAAGATCCACGCTAAATTCAACGCGGAATATTTAACATCTACGCTAGTTTCAACGCAAAATATGTAAGATCTACGCTAAAGTCAACGCAAAATTTGTAGGATTGGCGTTGAATGCGTTGAATTTATGTAAGATATACGCTAAATTCAACGCGAAATATGTAAGATCTACGCTAAATTCAACGCAAAATATGTAAGATCTACGCTAAATTCATTGCAGAATATTTAACATCTACGCTAAATTCAACGCAGAATATGTAACATCTACGCTAAATTCAACGCAAAATATGTAAAATCTAAGCTAAATTCAACGCAGAATATGTAACATCTACGCTAAATTCAACGCAAAGTATATAAGATCTACGCTAAAATAAACGAAGGATATTTAACATCTACGCTAATTTCAACGCAAAATATGTAAGATCTACGCTAAAGTCAAAGCAAAATTTGTAGGATTGGCTTTGAATGCGTTGAATTTATGTAAGATATACGCTAAATTCAACGCGAAATATGTAAGATCTGCGCTAAATTCAACGCAAAATATGTAAGGTCTACGCTAAATGCAACCCAAAATATGTAAGATCTACGCTAAATTCAACGCAAAATAAGTAAGATTGGCGTTGAATGCGTTGAATTTATGTAAGATCAACGCTAAATTCAACGCAAATATATAAGATCTACGCTAAATTCAACGCTGAATATGTAACATCTCCGCTAAATTCAACGCAGAATATGTAACATCTACGCTAAATTCAACGCAGAATATGTAACATCTACGCTAAATTCAACGCAAAGTATATAAGATCTATGCTAAATTCAACGCAGAATATTTAACATCTACGCTAATTTCAACGCAAAATATGTAAGATCTACGCTAAAGTCAACGCAAAATTTGTAGGATTGGCGTTGAATGCGTTGAATTTATGTAAGATATATGCTAAATTCAACGCGAAATATGTAAGATCTACGCTAAATTCAACGCAAAATATGTAAGATCTACGCTAAATTCAACGCAGAATATGTAACATCTACGCTAAATTCAACGCAGAATATGTAACATCTACGCTAAATTCAACGCAAAATATATAAAATCTAAGCTAAATTCAACGCAGATTATGTAACATCTACGCTAAGTTCAACGCAAAATATGTAAGATCTACGCTAAATTCAATGCAAAATATGTAAGATTGGCGTTGAATGCGTTGAATTTAAGTAAGATCTACGCTCAAGCGTTGATCTTATATAAATTCTACGCATTCAACGCCAATCTTACATAATTTTGAGTTTTTTTGGCGTTGACACCTCGGCCCGGCAGTTATTTTACGCCTATTATATTAACCCTAGACTTGGTAATTTCCACTACCTAATACAGTTCAATTTCTTTGGCTCTCTAGACCATCGGCTATCTGACATGAATCTAACCTGGCCTTCGAGGTTATCCTGATTAGACCTACACACTGTTTGGAGCTCTGTTCTGACTTTGTCAGCCGTCACTGCTTCTCCGTTGATATCCAACCAGAGCTGCTGAAGTTGAATGCGTTGAATTTATGTAAGATATACGCTAAATTCAACGCAAAAAATGTAAGATCTATGCTAAATTCAACGCAAAATATGTAAAGTCTACGCTAAATGCAACGCAAAACATGTAAGATCTACTCTAAATTCAACGCAAAATAAGTAAGATTGGCGTTGAATGCGTTGAATTTATGTAAGATCAACGCTAAATTCAACGCAAATGTATAAGATCTATGCTAAATTCAACACAGAAAATTTAACATCTCCGCTAATTTCAACGCAGAATATTTAACATCTACGCTAAATTCAACGCAAAGTATATAAGATCCACGCTAAATTCGACGCAGAATATTTAACATCTACGCTAGTTTCAACGCAAAATATGTAAGATCTACGCTAGAGTCAACGCAAAATTTGTAGGATTGGCGTTGAATGCGTTGAATTTATGTAAGATATACGCTAAATTCAACGCGAAATATGTAAGATCTACGCTAAATTCAACGCAAAATATGTAAGATCTACGCTAAATTCATTGCAGAATATTTAACATCTACGCTAAATTCAACGCAGAATATGTAACATCTACGCTAAATTCAACGCAAAATATATAAAATCTAAGCTAAATTCAACGCAGAATATGTAACATCTACGCTAAATTCAACGCAAAGTATATAAGATCTACGCTAAAATAAACGAAGGATATTTAACATCTACGCTAATTTCAACGCAAAATATGTAAGATCTACGCTAAAGTCAAAGCAAAATTTGTAGGATTGGCGTTGAATGCGTTGAATTTATGTAAGATATACGCTAAATTCAACGCGAAATATGTAAGATCTGCGCTAAATTCAACGCAAAATATGTAAGGTCTACGCTAAATGCAACCCAAAATATGTAAGATCTACGCTAAATTCAACGCAAAATAAGTAAGATTGGCGTTGAATGCGTTGAATTTATGTAAGATCAACGCTAAATTCAACGCAAATATATAAGATCTACGCTAAATTCAACGCTGAATATGTAACATCTCCGCTAAATTCAACGCAGAATATGTAACATCTACGCTAAATTCAACGCAGAATATGTAACATCTACGCTAAATTCAACGCAAAGTATATAAGATCTATGCTAAATTCAACGCAGAATATTTAACATCTACGCTAATTTCAACGCAAAATATGTAAGATCTACGCTAAAGTCAACGCAAAATTTGTAGGATTGGCGTTGAATGCGTTGAATTGATGTAAGATATACGCTAAATTCAACGCGAAATATGTAAGATCTACGCTAAATTCAACGCAAAATATGTAAGATCTACGCTAAATTCAACGCAGAATATGTAACATCTACGCTAAATTCAACGCAGAATATGTAACATCTACGCTAAATTCAACGCAAAATAAATAAAATCTAAGCTAAATTCAACGCAGATTATGTAACATCTACGCTAAGTTGAACGCAAAATATGTAAGATCTACGCTAAATTCAATGCAAAATATGTAAGATTGGCGTTGAATGCGTTGAATTTAAGTAAGATCTACGCTCAAGCGTTGATCTTATATAAATTCTACGCATTCAACGCCAATCTTACATAATTTTGAGTTTTTTTGGCGTTGACACCTCGGCCCGGCAGTTATTTTACGCCTATTATATTAACCCTAGACTTGGTAATTTCCACTACCTAATACAGTTCAATTTCTTTGGCTCTCTAGACCATCGGCTATCTGACATGAATCTAACCTGGCCTTCGAGGTTATCCTGATTAGACCTACACACTGTTTGAAGCTCTGTTCTGACTTTGTCAGCCGTCACTGCTTCTCCGTTGATATCCAACCAGAGCTGCTGAAGTTCAGAGACCAGTTGTTCATTTGACACATACTGACATGTGTACATAACAGCTAGCGAGGGGTACAAGTCTATTGTTGAACTGTCCTCAAGTTTTTCACCATGATAGTGTCTATCGGCTACCACTGAATCAAAAGCGGAAACCATCAATTTTTTTGCTCAATTTTTGCTTGGAATACGCAAAAAATTAGCAGACTTACCGGAGAGTTAACCAAATGGACTTAACAACAGTGATTTAAAAAATTCTCAGTTCAGAGAACTCTGGCTTTTAAAACCTCTAGTAAAGGGTTTGCATCGTTTTCATTTTTTTATCGAGTGAAGTTTTTTAAGCAATATCAATTTCGGGCCAAGTTTCAGCGGATTTTCTTCTAAAGTTTCCTAAAAAGGTTAAAACCGATGCTTCAAAATTGCCTATAAGTTTAATTTCGACTCAGATTTCGATTCTATGCTTGCCAGTCGCGCACCTTACAATTCTTTTCTTCTTTTAAAACAAAATGACGACACCTCAGTGATTCTGGAATTTTTATCATGTACGATCTGATAAGATGCTGATCAAAAATTTTTATCGTGGAAGATCTTATCTGGTCTTACACGATAAAAATTCTGCCCTACGTGAAGTTTAATCGTGTAAGATCTGATAAGATACTTATCAGATCTTATTAGATAATAATTCAATCTTTCTAAATTGTTATTTTATAAGATCCGATAAGTATCTTATCAGATTTTATAAGATAATAATTCAATTTTGCTGAAATGTTATTTTACAAAAACTGATAACTATCTTATCAGATCTTACACGATAAAAAAGTCACTAAACTTTTATCGTTTAAAATCTGATAAGACATGTTTTAATGATTTCAAAATAACCGTATAACGTAGTCAAGTTCCTATGAAAGTAAAAAATAATCGGTCAACTAACCAATTTTGAAACAAAAAATGTTTGTCGATTCTATTTTGACTGCAGTATTATTCTGAATCTCAACTAGGTACTATCGCTAGACTTAGCAGTCAAAGATGGTTCTGGTCTTTGAAGAAAACTTTACAGCCTAGTTTGATAATTACTGCCTCAGAAAAAGACCCGAACATTCGAATACCTTTTTTCACAATAACCAATTCTGTGCATAATAGAAGTCTCAAAAGACAATATAAGATAATTTTCTCTTTGTTGCTTTGAAACTTAAGTGTTGCACGCTTTAGTATTTTGGCTGCTGCTTGAAAGCAACCCTGAATTGCCTTCAATATGAAGAATATGTCATAGTTAAAGAATTTTTTTATCGTATAAGATCTGATAAGAATCTTATCAAAAAGATGAGTCATAGCTTTCCGATTGTTTATCTTGCAAGATCTTATAAGATTCTTATAAGATCTTACACGATAAACATTTTTTGTCAGGCAGAATTTTTATCGTGTAAGATTTTATAAGGCAGAATTTGTATCTTGTAAGATCTAACAAATGTGAACTTTTATTGTGTAAGCTTTTATCAGACCTGATGACAATTTTTTTTTATCGTGTAAGACCTGATAAATTGTCTTACAATGTCTTAGTCAGGCGACGAATAATCTTTTAAGTTCTTATAAGACAATCTTACACGATAAAATTTCTCAAATGTCTGGGGCAGTCATTGACTTATGCAAATAAACTTTATTCAGTTGAAAAATAAGGTTGATTAAATTTTTTTGTGATTAAATTATATAAGGAAAGTGTTGATTTGGTACTGTGTACGATAAGTGCCAAAAAGTGCTGAAATTTTGTCAGCATTGTGTTTAGAAACTATGAAATTAAGTGAGCTAAAAAAGTGTGAGTTGAGTATTGATAAAATGGCAGACAATTACTGAACAGTGTCCAACTTTATAATGCATATGTAAAAATTGAACTGAAAGTGTAAAAATTAAGTAAGAAATTTGCTAAAATTGTGGAAATCATGCTGAATTATGGAAAAGTTCTGAAAGAGTAAGGACAGCTGTTAAGTTTGAGGGACAAGTGATGAAAATATGGGGAAAGTTTAACAAAAATTGAGGAGTTAAAAGTTAAGTAAAAGAAGTACTCAGGTTGTCGAAACTATTCACGAAAGGAGTTGAAAAGATGCCAGATAAGCGTCATAATTGTGGAAACTTTTTATAATTATCGTCAAAATTGTTTCTCGAATTGTACCTGAAGCGCTGAATTAAGGAAAAATGAAGGAAATGCACTAACAGCCGGCGAAAAGAACAAAATTCATCCACAAGATCTTACTCAATTATCTTATAAATGCACTTCTAAGAATTGCTTAAGTTTGAGACCACATACTGGGAAAAAACCAGCATTTGGCTGATCATCAAACCCAGCGGGATCTCACTACAGAAAACGTAGAGCATTTTTGACCAGATAAAAGCTAAATATTTACCAAGAAACTCATTATTGATGTAGATTTATATGAAATGAAAAGGAAAAATGTTTTGAAGCTTGTTATCAAGTTTGTTATCTAACGCAGCTTATGATCAATTTGATCAGGTCATAGCTCGTGACGATTAGAGGTCATCAATAAGATTACTGAAATAAAAGTGGATTGACCTTATAACAAACCGGTAAATAAATTTGGGTTTCATAAAAAAAAATTAAAACAATGTTGGCCACGAGAGTCTATGCAACCTTTTACTAAAAATTGTGAACAAAATGTGTTTATCTACAATTCACATATTAACTCAGATAAATATAAGTCTCATGAAAATTTTTTACACGCTGGTTACGATTTTCCGCAATAATTTTGGTTAAAAGGTTTCAATAAATTAAATTATCAGCATGGAGGATTGATTTCTGGATGAAACTGCCTAAAATCGAGCTAAGCGATATAAAAGTACTAAAGTGTCATAATTGTTGATTATTGATTGGTTCGGTCTTCCTATGAACAAAGTTTAAAGGAAAAATTTGCTCAACCGGAGTTGAAGTCTGATCATAGCTGGTTGTCATTTTATAGGTGTGACTAAAAACTTGGAAAAAACGAAAGAGGAAATCAACAAAAATAGTAAAAGGAGTAAAAAAAGATTGATTATTTTTTTTGAAGGCTATTTCTTCAAAGCTGCATGCAGGTTTGGACAGTTTTTTGGCTTTTGATTGAAAAATTTTGTCAAGTTCAAGATGTTAATTTCTCTTTTCAGTGCTTTTAACAATTTCTTATAAGCCGTCATATCAATTGCCTTTAAGCAGTCAAATCTTCCATAGTTGCATTTGTGACTTAAACATGGGGTTGCCATTGGCCTATTTAACTAAGAGTATTCAAAAATTTCACATTCCGTTCAGTTTCACGCAATTGTTTTTTTAATGTCTCATTCTCCAAATGCGTGCTCTAATTAGCTTACGAATGAAGAATTATCGAAGCAATTTTAAAATTCCAGTAAACTCTTAAGCTTTCAACCGATTCAATACCATTTTTTTCTAACGATTTCAGTGATTTCAGCGTTTTGTAGTTCTATTTTGTAATTTCATTTACGCTCAATTTTAACAGGGTTCATGATCTTTCTGCGGACAACTAATTGACAGTTTCTGTGAGCTTTTGCGTTTTACGTCTTCTCTCTTGTTGTAGGTAGAGTATCTGTTCTCAGTATTGACAAGTGTCACCAACAATTTTTTTTGAAAAAATTTAAATTTTTTTGACTTCCATCAGTAGCCGATATTTGATTTCGGGATCTTTTCCCTTCTTGCCCCCAGCTTAGTGGGTGCATATCATTTGTACCCCCAGACGCACGTGCCACATTTTTACATGATGAATTACTATGTAATGGCACGAGCTCATTACGATGCAGAGGTATACCCCATAATTTCCGCCTTAGTAAAATTGGCTCGGAAATTAATTACATACATTAACGAAATTAGATGACATCCTTTGTATCTTACTTTTCGCAAAAGGGGTTCCGCCAATTTTGCGAAATAAAACAACATTCGGTGCGAAAAGTAAGTAACAAAATTTGTAGCACATTTCCGCTCAATTTAGGTATCTATTATTCGCGCACATTTTGAGCATGCAAGATTTATTAGAAGCTTTCAAAGATTTAAAGTGCTTAAATACATGCAACCACAAAAACAGATTTTTTCCGAAAAATCCCTCGCACATCAAAGGCTTTGTATATTAATGTGGGACTTGCCGATTTTAATGAGTAGTAATAAATAGTACTAATAAGTAGTATTAAGTAGTAATAAAGTACTATAAGAAGTAATGAAGTAGTAATAAAGTACTACTAGTAGTAATAAGTTAGGCTTAATTAAATAAGTATTATTTAAGTTAGGCTTAATTGCAGATTATATGCGAAATCGAGCTACATTGCCTGCGAAAAATCGATACATAAATTGAGCGGATGCGTGGTACAACTCGCGCAAAAATAGGTTATTAAGTTTGTACTTGTATTTCGCGGCTAAAATGAAGACACTTTTGCGAACACTGGATACGATATTCCTATATATTTTGCCGGTTTCTGCTTAAGTAGCTTTTTTCCGCAATACTGTATCACTTTCAATGTATTAACATAGTAAAAATGAACACAAGATACACACATCGGGCATATCTGCCTGTCGAGTATCTTATAATCTTTTGCTTTTTAAATATTTGACGGCAGTCATTGACCTATACACAGAAACATTATTCAGTTGAATAAAAGGTTGACAAAATTTTCCTGTGCTTAAATTATATAAGGAAAGTGTTGAGTTGGTACTGAATACGATAGGTGCCAAAAAGTGCTGAAATTCTGACAGCATTGTGTTTAGGAAATATGAAATTACGTAAGCTAAAAAGTATAGGTTAAATATTGTTAAAATGGCAGGCCGTTGTTGAACAGTGCAGTGTCCAACATCATAATGAATATGTAAAAATTGTACTGAAAGTGTAAAAAAATGTAAGAAATTTGCTAAAAATGTGGAAATCATGCTGAATTATGGATAGAAAAATATGGAAAAGTGCTGAAAGTGTAAAGACAACTGTTAAATTTGCAGGACAAGTGATGAAAATATGGGGAAAGTTTAAAAAAAATTGGACAATCCAACAAGAGCTGGGGTGTTAAAAGTTAAGTAAAAGAAGTACTGAGGTTGTCGAAACGATTCACGAAAGGAGTTGAAACGATGCAAGATAAGCGTCATAATTGTGGAAACTTTTTAAAATTTTTGCCAAAATTGTTCACAAATTGTGCCTGAAGCGTTGACTTCAAGAAAAAAAGAAAGAAATGCACTAACAGCCGGCGAAAAGAAAAAAGTCATCCACAAGATTTTACACAATTATCTGATAAATGCGCTTCTAAGTGCTGAGACTATGTAAGAAATGCTGTAGAGATTCTGCACATGAATTGCTAATAAAAAAAGTTTTCTCTTTGAAAATTTTCTTTCTTTGCAGCGGTTGTCAACGCATTTTTTGAAAATTGTTGAGAAAAAACATTGGAAAAAACGCAGGTAAACGCAGCTAGTACCGAAAATCACATCGTCCTAACCAGAAGTTATCTGTAATCAGACTCATTTCAGACAGTTGTAAAGATTTTGATCAGACCAATGATGATGTGACAATAACTCGTTCAAAATTTAACAATAAAATGTGGATGCGTTCAAACTGTTTATTATAAGAATTTAACTTAATCAAAAGTTGGCATGATAGGACATTAAACTGATTAAATTCAGTCATGTCAGAATTTAGTCAAGCCTAGAAGTGTTTTTTACTGTGTATTATTAACGCATCGCCCTCTCCGTTGCCAATTTAATCATAATTTTCTTTGAATGAAAATCTCGATCTTGAAGAATTGTGGTTTTCCAAGACCACTTTTTAGGCATGGATCTTTATATAGCATCTCGACAGCTTAGTGTCCGTATAACGTAAAGACCTTTAACTAGCGCAATTTTTAGGTCTGCCATAAATTGAGATACCAATTTGTGTTGGGAGGGTTGCTAAAAACGGAGAAAACAAGAATTGCTTTAGTTTGAGACCAAATATTGGGAAAAAATCCAGCATTTGAGTGTTCATCAAAACCAGCGGGATCTCACTACAGAAAGCGCAGAGCATTTTTGACCACATAAAGCTAAATATTTACCAAGTAAATCATTATTGTTGTAGATTTATATGCAATGAAAAAGAAAAATGTTATGAAGTTTGTTATCATAGGTTTGTTATCTAAAGCAGCTGATGATCAATTTGATCTGGTCAGCTCGTGACAATTAGAGGTCAGCAATAAGATTACTGAAAAAAAGTGAATCGACCTCATAACAAACCGGTAAATAAATTTGGGTTTCATAAAAAAAATTAAAGCAATGTTGGCCAAGAGAGTCTATGCAACGTTTTAACAAAAATTGTGAACAAATAACATTTATCTACAATTCACATATTAACTCCAGATATATATTATTCTCAAGAAAATTTCTCACACGCTAGTTACGATTTTCTGCAAAATTTTCGGTAAAATAACGTAAAGAACCTTAATTAGCGCAATTTTTAGATATGCCACAATGTGAGATACAAATTTGTCGTGGGAGGGTTGCTAAAAATGGAGAAAACAAGAATTGCTTAAGTTTGAGACCACATACTAGGAAAAAATCCAGCATTTGAGTGCTCATCAAAACCAGCGGGATCTCACTACAGAAAGCGTAGAAGATTTTTGACCAGATAAAAGCTAAATATTTACCAAGTAAATCATTTTTGCTGAAGATTTATATGAAATGAAAAGTAAAAATGTTTTGAAGTTTGTTGTCAAGTTTGTTATCTAAAACAGCTTATGATCAATTTGATCAGGTCAGCTCGTGACTTTTAGAGGTCATCAATAAGATTACTGAAATAGAAGTGGATCGACCTCATAAAAAACCGGTAAATAAGTTTGGGTTTCATAAAAAAAATTAAAGCAATGCTGGCCACGAGAGCCTATGCAACGTTTTAACAAAAATTGTGAACAAATAACATTTATCTACAATTCACCTATTAACTCAGATAGACATAATTGTCATGAAAATTTTTTAGACGCTGGTTAACATTTTCTGCAATAATTTTGGTAAAAAATGTTGCAATAAATAAAACTCTCATCATGGAAGATTGATTTCTGGATGAAACTGCCCAAAATCAAGCAAATTGATACAAAGAACTAAAGTGTCATAATTGTTGATTATTGATTGGTTGGGTCTTCCTATGAACAAGGTTTAAAGGAAAAATTTGTTCAACCGGAGTTAAAGGCTGATGATAGCTGTTTGTCATTTTATAGGTGCGACTAAAAACTTGGAAAAAACGAAAGAGGAAATCAACAAAAATAGTAAAAGGAGTAAAAAAAGATTGAAAATTTTTTTTGAAGGCTATTTCTTCAAAGCTGCATGTAGGTTTGGACAGTTTTTTGGTTTTTGATTGAAAAATTTTGTCAAGTGCAACATGTTAATTTCTGTTTTCAGTGCTTTTAACAATTTCTTATAAGCCGTCATATCAATTGCTTTTAAGCAGTCATATCTTCCATAGTTGCATTTGTGACTTAAACATGGGGTTGCCATTGGGTTATATAACTAAGAGTATTCAAAAATTTCACAATCCGTTCAGTTTTGCGCAATTGATTTTTTAATGTCTCAATCTCCAAATGCATGCTCTAATTAGCTTACGAATGAAGAATTATCAAAGCAGTTTTAAAATTCCAGTAAACTCTTAAGCTTTCAACCGATTCAAAACAATTTTTTTCTAACGTTTTCAGTGATTTCAGCGTTTTGTAGTTCTATATTGTAATTTCATTTACGCTCAATTTTGACAGTGTTCATGATCTCTCTGCGGACAAATAATTGACAATTTCTGTGAGCTTTTTCGTTTTACGTGTTCTCTCTTGTAGGTAGTGTATCTGTTCTCAGTTTTGACAATTGTCACCGACAATTTTTTAAAACAAATTTAAATTATTTTTTGACTTCCATCAGTAGCCGATATTTGATTTCGGGATCTTTTCCGTTTGTGCCCCCAGCTTAATGGGTGCATATTATTTGCAGCCCCAGACGCACGTGCCATATTTTTACATGATGAATTACTATTTAATGGCACGAGCTCTTTACGATGCAGAGGTATACCCCAAAATTCCCGCCTTAGTAAAATTGCCTAGGAAATAAGTTACATACAATTAACGAAATTAGATGACATCCTTTGTATCTTACTTATCGCAAAAGGGGTTCCGCCAATTTTGCGAAATAAAAGAACATTCGGTGCGAAAAGTAAGTAACAACTCTTGTAGCACATTTCCGCTCAATTTAGGTATCTATTATTCGCGCACATTTTGAGCATGCAATAAGCACTTTAATAAAGAATTAATAGAAGCTTTGAAAGCTTTAAAGGCTTAAATACATGCAACCACAAAAACAGATTTTTTTCCCGAAAAATTCCTCGCACATCAAAGGCTTTGTATATTAATGTGGGACTGGCCGATTCTAATAAGTAGTAATAAATAGTACTAATAAGTAGTATTAACTAGTAATAAAGTACTATAAGAAGTAATGAAGTAGTAATAAAGTACTACTAGTAGTAATAAATTAGGCTTAATTAAATAAGTATTAATTAAGTTAGGCTTAATTGCAGATTATATGCGAAATCGAGCTACATTGCCTGCGAAAAATCGATACATAAATTGAGCGGATGCGTGGTACAACTCGCGCGAAAAATAGGTTATTAAGTTTGTACTTGTATTTCGCGGCTAAAATTAAGACACTTTTGCGAACACGGGATACGATATTCCCTTAAATTTTGCCGGTTTCTGCTTAAGTAGCTATTTTCCGCAATATTTTATCACTTTCAATGTATTAACATAGTAAAAAGGAACACGAGAGACACACATCGGGCATATCTGCCCGTGACGGTTTGGGTATACCTCTGCATCGTAATGCTCTGTAACTGGGGGAGCATAGTGTACTAGGGGGCACAAACAGAAAAGATTCGATAATGAAATAAAAGACCATTTATTTTCAAAAAGGGCATTTATTTTATGCTTTATCGGATTCTATCTCTAGCATCCTAATGAAATAAAATGGAACCTAATCAATGATTGCAGATTGTAGCTATTGATTCTTAAATTTTGAAGCATTTTGGTTTCAAAGAGTTTTTTAGCGTATTTTTGGTTGTTGGCTGCTTTTGTCGCTACTTTAGAAAGAGCTTCATCAACCCAGTAATTTTTTAAAAAAATGCATTCCAACCCATATCCTTTTTATTTATCAATGATCATGGAATCGCTGATCTTAAGGGATTCTGAACGAGGACTCGACCTGGAAAGTCTTTTTTTGTTATGGCGGCTATATAGACTATGTAGTTTCTACCCACGCGCTTGGCAAAGGTATGTTTCGGAATTGCTATTCTTTCACAATACCCCCCCCCCCCCCCCCCCAGGATCTGCTATCATATAACGTACAACCACCCATTTCCGTAATTACACCATATTTAGCAGCAACATCTTGGGATAGGGAAATTCGATTGATTAGTTGTCCCAACCTGAGCTTACTGCCGCCTTGCAGAACAGGTAGAGCAGCTCGGACCAGATAACAGGTAAATATTTAACACGTAATGCTTTATCGATGTACATTCATATGAACGTTTACCTGAAATTTTGTATAAGTTATAAAATAAAATATTAATTCTTTGCTGGTTATCTAAAATTTCCTTTGAACAATTTTATCAGATCAACTTTGAACATCATGTGTGAAACAGAGGTCATTATTAAGCGCACAGAATAAAAAGTAATTACAAAAGCAAAGCTGTAATAGCTGGTAATTAGAGTACCGGATCAATAAACATTATCGATACATTTGTTATAGCTAGGAGAGTATAGGCAACAATACAACATGCATTATGCAGAAGCCCACACCATCTGTAACGCAAATATCTAATTGAGAACTTACACAAGAATTAGGAGTTGCCTATACATCGCTGAAAAAATAGGAAAAGTAGCAAATTTTTTCATTTTAACATCTAATTTACCAATTTTCTAGACGGCGTGTAACCTCTTGTACGAGTTTCCATCACGCAAAAAGCAGTCACACGATTGATCAAAAGTGATTCCTAGAGAACACAAAATCAAACATGATTTGCAAAATTCTCAGCACGTGCGTGCGAAATACCTTACCTAGCATTGGAGCAATATTTTACGTAGCGTTTGGCCTCTTATTGTTTCAATCAACGCTTGACGCAGTGCATTTTTTTGTTCATTTTCAGCTTAAAATGAGCTTAAACTTTATCTTGATTTCATTATAAACTCCATTAGTGGAAAATAGTTTGTTGTACCTCACAGAAAAGGAATCCTTTCATTTATTATTCTTGAATCACGTCCGTTGGTGTGCTCATATGTTTCTCAAACTTATTACTTTTTTAGCATAGACCACCGTACTACACGAGCATCATTTGCTGAAAGTTTTATAGCTGAAAGTTTATTGCTTCACCGTTCTGTTTGGCATATCGTAAATTGAGTAGATTGAATTTGTTACTTTTTGCTTTGTTGTCCTTTGTGATTAATTCGCCAAACCGCCTCTGGCTAAATTTGATTTTAAAACAGAAGCATTTAGCTTTTGAAAAGGCCAAATTTGATTTTTACAAAGATTGCTGCATTTTTGGTAGTTCTATAAGAGCACCTCTTATCCAATTTAGACTTATGAAAGAGTAAAGAACGCTAAATTTGTAGACAGGTTTAGATTTCCATCGAGAAAATTTGAAATATCCGATTATCAAATATACGTCGGTAGAACTGATACAAAAGGTGTATCTGGTTTAAATTTATGAAAGACCAAGTAACGCTAGGTTTGTAGACATGTACAGATTTCCAACAAAAATGTTTGCTTGAATTATCCCATTATCGATTGGACCTCAGTTGAAACTTTCACAAATTCAAACAAGAGTGACTATTATCGATGATGAAAATGTGAAACTTTCAACCAATCTTTACTCCAACTTTTATAATAGGAAGTTTTCAAATTATTCAGAAGCACGTAATCAACTACTTCAGTGTGTTTTTTGATGTTTCAAATTCAACGTTTCTTGGGATTTAATTGAGTGATCCGCATCAATAATCAAAACCGTTTTTTTTTCCGATTCCACATCTAGATCACCTGCTTTTTAGACGGAGTGGAGTAGACTCTCACACCGGTTACCATAATGCAAGGGGCAGTCATAAGATTAGTGAAACAGAATTTTTCAATATCATACAGGATCAGTTGTGATTTTTATAGTTCTTAGTATTAACAAATTGAGAAAATGAAATTCAAGGAGACACTACGTGGGACTTATAAAAAACTGCAAAACATCCTATCTAGCCTTGAAAGACTATTTGACATATCGTTTGGCCTGCAGTGTTGTTTCATTCGGCGCTTTACTCAGTGCAATATTCTCCTACAGTAATCAGCAGATATATAGTCAACGTTCACTTGGCTTGAATATATATTCGCAGCAGTGGAAAATATATTGGTTTATAGGATTGGTTATGACAAATTAAACTCAGATCTTGAGTTTTGTCAACAAACCTGGTTACTGTCGTATTACACATTGAACAATTGAAAGCCCCAACTTGCAATAAAACAATTTGCAGATTTTTTTTTATTAAATCGAATGATTTTTACGGTGTATAAAAAACCTGTGAAGCTGAACGACGCAGAAACTGAGTAACCATTTCAGGAGATGCATATCATGCGCTAGGGATAATGACGAATTTTGTTTTTTTTTGTAAGTTTTGGGGAAAATCTAGCAACATTGAACGTACGGTCGATATTCAATTAAGATAACACTCCTGCCTTTGTTGAATCCAACCCCATAGGTCTAATCAAACAGCACACGTAATCTTTTCACAATAATATCTTCTGCCTTTAGAGAATATACGTATATATATATATATATATATATATATATATATATATATATACATATATATATATATATATATATATATATATATATATATATTCACATATATATATATATATATATATATATATATTACAAAGTTAAAGGGAAACAACAGTTATTTTCGATTACTCATATACGCGCTAAATTACTTCATATACACTGCCAGTAGCAAAAGAATAGCCTTCAAGTTTAAGAAAAATTTGGCGGTGATTACGTTACTCATTTCATTGTGTCAAAAGCGGAAGTTGAGCTCTTTGTTATCCAAAAGTAAGTTTACTCTTCTATTAAACAAAGCTGTTCGTTGTTGTATTAAAAAGACATGATGGGTAAATAAGCATCTGAAAGGTGTATAATTATATTGTAACTACGTGGGGCTATTAGTCTTACTAGTATCCTTCATTGAGTGTACAACTTGCGCAGAGACAACACCAGGATTGTGTCCGATCACAACTTGTTACAAGTAGTGACTACAAATATAATTTTTCTGTCAGCTTTTGTGGGTACGCAATATAGTCTCCCCGATGCTATCAAAATTCAATCTTTTGATCAAATATAAACTTTTCATTATAAACTCCATTAGTGGAAAATAGTTTGTTGTACCTCACAGAAAAGGAATCCTTTCATTTATTATTCTTGAATCACGTCCGTTGGTGTGCTCATATGTTTCTCAAACTTATTACTTTTTTAGCATAGACCACCGTACTACACGAGCATCATTTGCTGAAAGTTTTTATAGCTGAAAGTTTATTGCTTCACCGTTCTGTTTGGCATATCGTAAATTGAGTAGATTGAATTTGTTACTTTTTGCTTTGTTGTCCTTTGTGATTAATTCGCCAAACCGCCTCTGGCTAAATTTGATTTTAAAACAGAAGCATTTAGCTTTTGAAAAGGCCAAATTTGATTTTTACAAAGATTGCTGCATTTTTGGTAGTTCTATAAGAGCACCTCTTATCCAATTTAGACTTATGAAAGAGTAAAGAACGCTAAATTTGTAGACAGGTTTAGATTTCCATCGAGAAAATTTGAAATATCCGATTATCAAATATACGTCGGTAGAACTGATACAAAAGGTGTATCTGGTTTAAATTTATGAAAGACCAAGTAACGCTAGGTTTGTAGACATGTACAGATTTCTAACAAAAATGTTTGCTTGAATTATCCCATTATCGATTGGACCTCAGTTGAAACTTTCACAACTTCAAACAAGAGTGACTATTATCGATGATGAAAATGTGAAACTTTCAACCAATCTTTACTCCAACTTTTATAATAGGAAGTTTTCAAATTATTCAGAAGCACGTAATCAACTACTTCAGTGTGTTTTTTGATGTTTCAAATTCAACGTTTCTTGGGATTTAATTGAGTGATCCGCATCAATAATCAAAACCGTTTTTTTTTCCGATTCCACATCTAGATCACCTGCTTTTTAGACGGAGTGGAGTAGACTCTCACACCGGTTACCATAATGCAAGGGGCAGTAATAAGATTAGTGAAACAGAATTTTTCAATATCATACAGGATCAGTTGTGATTTTTATAGTTCTTAGTATTAACAAATTGAGAAAATGAAATTCAAGGAGACACTACGTGGGACTTATAAAAAACTGCAAAACATCCTATCTAGCCTTGAAAGACTATTTGACATATCGTTTGGCCTGCAGTGTTGTTTCATTCGGCGCTTTACTCAGTGCAATATTCTCCTACAGTAATCAGCAGATATATAGTCAACGTTCACTTGGCTTGAATATATATTCGCAGCAGTGGAAAATATATTGGTTTATAGGATTGGTTATGACAAATTAAACTCAGATCTTGAGTTTTGTCAACAAACCTGGTTGCTGTCGTATTACACATTGAACAATTGAAAGCCCCAACTTGCAATAAAACAATTTGCAGATTTTTTTTATTAAATCGAATGATTTTACGGTGTATAAAAAACCTGTGAAGCTGAACGACGCAGAAACTGAGTAACCATTTCAGGAGATGCATATCATGCGCTAGGGATAATGACGAATTTTGTTTTTTTTTTGTAAGTTTTGGGGAAAATCTAGCAACATTGAACGTACGGTCGATATTCAATTAAGATAACACTCCTGCCTTTGTTCAATCCAACCCCATAGGTCTAATCAAACAGCACACGTAATCTTTTCACAATAATATCTTCTGCCTTTAGAGAATATACGTATATATATATATATATATATATATATATATATATATATATTCACATATATATATATATATATATATATATATATATATTACAAAGTTAAAGGGAAACAACAGTTATTTTCGATTACTCATATACGCGCTAAATTACTTCATATACACTGCCAGTAGCAAAAGAATAGCCTTCAAGTTTAAGAAAAATTTGGCGGTGATTACGTTACTCATTTCATTGTGTCAAAAGCGGAAGTTGAGCTCTTTGTTATCCAAAAGTAAGTTTACTCTTCTATTAAACAAAGCTGTTCGTTGTTGTATTAAAAAGACATGATGGGTAAATAAGCATCTGAAAGGTGTATAATTATATTGTAACTACGTGGGGCTATTAGTCTTACTAGTATCCTTCATTGAGTGTACAACTTGCGCAGAGACAACACCAGGATTGTGTCCGATCACAACTTGTTACAAGTAGTGACTACAAATATAATTTTTCTGTCAGCTTTTGTGGGTACGCAATATAGTCTCCCCGATGCTATCAAAATTCAATCTTTTGATCAAAACAAAGTTGGTGATTATGCTATCGGCGAAATAGATGGTAAGTAAAAACGGCAAGGTGGAATAGGATTATTACGAGCACAATGACTTACATTTGAGCTCAAGTTCAGAGTGTTATAACAGTCTTGTGGTACCACAGTCGTCTCTACTAGAGCAGTATTGTTAATTCGATTTAAATAGAAAACTCTACTTTCAATTATCTCTTCATGAAGTTTGAGAAAGAAAAAGCCAGTGATAACAAGTCCCAGAAACCAGTGTGTAAAACTGCAAGGGGATTTTGCAATGCATAATTAGGTTTAACCGCCCGGTAAGAAAAGATAGTTTACCGTTTTTCATTGTTTTAAAATCAAAGGCAACAGTGGAGACAGAAAACTAAAGTGAAAGAGAAATAGGGGAAGCCGGAATGGATTTTTGAAATTGACTGGGAAATACCAGCGACTGAATAGAAAGATTCAAAATGAAAGCGTAAGCCGCCTGTCATATGTCCTCTTTCCATTTAATAAAAACCATCACCTATTATCCCATGTTTAAGTATCGAATGATAACTCCCTTTGTTTACCTAGCTATTATATACTACTTAGAACTTTTCCGAATGCACTTCTTGCATGATTTTTCTTAAGGGTAACATCATATTCCTTAAGGAAAACAATTTTTTGTTCAGTTTGAGTGGAAACTGTTTAACAAGCATGTATAAATCAAACTTTACGTGCTTCCACAGCCAAACTTTGCATTTAAAATTGTCGCACAATGTTTGTTGCAAAATATAATGGATTACCTGATGTGAACTGTACAACAAATTAACAATTGAATTTGTGTTACAGTTCACATTACATACAGTTAAATTTGTTAATATAATTCTGTCAGCTTAAAAAAACCTCATTCTTGTAGCTCTGATAAATGAAACGGACGCTTTTCAGTGGTTAATTCAAAATTAGCCAAACCCAGAAATAGTGAATAATGTATCTCTAATTTCTCTGATGAATGGCAAAAAGAGCACCGACACGGTCAAATGGCTAATGTACAGAAAATGGTACTAAATTCCAAATGAGCCAGATATAAATATAAATCTAAAATTGCGTATTGAAAAGAACTCGATGCATGATTCGAAAAACGTCCCAACGTTGTAATCCATTTTTAGGAGCAAAAGTACAGCATCACATTTTGTGAGAAAAAAATAGTGATAATTGTGGGTCAAGCCAATTTCAGTAGATAATTTGTTTAAACTACATATTTTACTCTCGTCAACTTGGGCCAATCATTCCTTTTTCATTCGCATTCGATAAAGAACGGCATTTTTTCACAAAATACTCTTTTGAG
>NC_134481.1:8330322-8498666 GCF_964194025.1 Convolutriloba macropyga | reverse complement strand
AATCAGCTTAACTTTTTCTGATGCGCATGTGAAACGCCACTTAGTCCTGAAAAATCATATCTTCATTTTCTCATTATTATTTTAAATGATTTAGAGCAATGAAAACTAACAAATTTTGGGTTCAAAAATTTGTAGCTTTCTTGAATTTCAAATAAAGTGTAGCTGTAGAAATACTGAATGTGCTCCTCCAAGCAATCAGAGACTGAGAAGACACTAATCTCTTTTTTATAGAAGTAACTCCAGTGACTGTATTCAGTCTAAAAGAGTAGTTGCACGATGTGTATTCCACTGACTCCAGTGTTAACTCTTTAATACATCGCGACTGAGAGGTATAAGTAAGCTTACTTCGTGCGCAGAAATAAGTAGCCCTAGCTCTTTATACCTTACGGCTGTAAAAGG
Source organism: Convolutriloba macropyga (assembly GCF_964194025.1). Taxonomy (NCBI): domain Eukaryota; kingdom Metazoa; phylum Xenacoelomorpha; order Acoela; family Convolutidae; genus Convolutriloba; species Convolutriloba macropyga. The sequence goes on along the minus strand of NC_134481.1, from coordinate 8,498,267 downwards.
AGCCCACCATTGGGTCTGTCGTAAAAGGTTTGAAGCATTTTTGATCTTTGTTCAATGTTCAAAAAAAACTAATTTCATATATATGAAGAGCAGCAGAGTAACAACTTGACTGGTAATATTAGATAAAAAGGTAACGATGAAGGGAATTTGGCAAACAAAAATAAAACTTTGAATTATTCTGTCGATGACTGGTTTTCAAATTTTACAGCCGAGTTAATTTTTTTAATAGCACATCTATTTAAAAGCGACAATGAAACAAAAACAAGCCGACTCGGTAATGTGCGATCGCACATCAGGTTCCGACCCCGCTCATCCACAATTTTGGCTTGATTGTCTACCAAATGAGGAACATAGAAAAACCCAAAAAATCAAGTCTTTTAAAAAAAATTGGTGTATGAAAGAAAAAAAATTCTTCAAAGCAAATAACTGTGGTGGAGTAAAAATGGCGCATTAGATTGATGAGATGTACGAATATTAAGAAAGCGAGTCAAGACGAACAGCAAAATCAAACAAGAGCAACACTAAAAATTAATTACATCAAAAACTTCATGTCCGTTTTAAAAAACAAAACCTAATAACAAACTCAAAATACCGTCAGATAAAACTGATATTAAACAAAGTAACTTACAATTCACCAGAAAAGGTAAGGGATTAGTCAATAAAAAGGCTTGGTATCAATTAGACATAAAAGAACATAAACAGTAAGGTTGAAAAGTTCGCTTATTTTTTTCTTAAACAATTAATTTCGAAATAATGAAAACAATTAAAAAATAAAATAAAATATCCCATAGGTGTACTATTACCAATTCTTCCATAGAAGGAGTTAAGAGCTGCCAGTATTCAATTTTTTACGCGGCTACAAAAAGAACGTATAGACAACAAACAAAAAACCAAATAAAGCTTGGCAGAAAACGCTTTCGAATCTGTAAAGCCATAATATGGCCATCAAAATGTGTTCAATTGCACTTTCTTCAACCACCAATAATGTATTATGTGACCTCTCATTAATGAAGCTAGGCAACAAATAGACAAAAATGGAAAACAAAATGCAAAAATAAGTAACAATTTAATTTTTTTTTCGAAAAAAAATATTTCCAAAGACATGAACGCCATTAATTACAGAAAAAAAATTAATTAGTTTCTTATATTCTTCCAAAAAAAGCCCATGAGAATTGCAAGTATCCAGAATATGTCTTATGTCTACAAAAAGAACGCCAAACATGACAAAAATCAAAAATTTATTTACTTTTTTTTCGTGTCGAAGCCAGTAAAGTCAATGAACAATGAATTCTTTAAAAACTTTAGATTGTGTGGTACTAATCCCCTTTTGAAACCTTCCTGTGACAACAATAATGTCCTAGTTGGCCTGTAATTAACGAGACTAGATAACAATCAGACAATAAAAGATCAAAATTGTGAAGTTAAAAAGTTTTTTTTTTTAATTTGGAAAACAATTGTTTTCAGAGTCATGAAAGCTAGCAAATATGCTCTAAAATCAGAATATCTTCTCATCTATTCTTTCATGGAAAGGCAATGAAACTGGGTCCTTGCACAGTAAAATTTCGTACGACTAAAAAGACAAGTAAAAACGGCAGTTAAGACAATTTAAAAAAATCAATTAAATTTTTCGAGAAAGTACTGTCGAAGCCGCTAAAATCATAATCTATATCTTCAAGCTTTTAAATAATATCAATTGTGCCTTATTTAGAAAGCCAATAATGTGATATATGAACTCTCAATAGCGCCATAATGTGACAAAACCATAAAACGTGAAAAATGGGCAAATACCTAAAAATTAAGAAAATTTGAAATCTAGTTGTATCAAAGCCAGTAGCCATAACTTAAGGCGTAAAACCGCAACACAGAATGAACTAGATTTCAATAGAAAGAAGAAGCTTTCTTTTATTGCGGACAATAAGCTACAAGTTGACAAAAGAAAGAAAAAAATAGAGGCAAAAGTTCAATAAGTCATTATTTATTTGAAAATCAAATATTTTAAAAGTCAAAACGACCATAAGCTTTCAAGTAATCAACTAAATACAATAATGTGGAGCTAATTAGGAGCCCAATTGGAACTATCATTAGTCAGCTTTTTTGAAATGTTCTGTTATTTAATTATTGTAGAAGAGATCGAATTTTTTTTGTAAAAAAGAACGACTGTTTACAATCCGAATTATTTTTGGATTATACCAGTCTAAGATTGGTCCAAAACTAGCCCTGCTAATGTTGTTTGTTCAATAAGAACACTTAATTTTTCGAATTTTACAGATATTGATTTTTTGGTAGTTAAAAAATCAAAAAAAGATGCTGCGTGTTTGATAATCAACGAATAAATTTAGCAAAAACGTCAAAATTTTAATAACAGAGCACTCTCAACGGAATTTGAAGTAAAAAAAGCCCCTTTTTAGTCTACAAAAATTGTGTTAGCGGTGTTTGGGTCTGTACTTCCTGTAAATTTAATTAAAATTGACTAAAGAAACTTATCTCGTGCTGTTTTCGAAGAAAAAGTCTTAATTTTGAAATATTTAGCCAGAATTTTTGACAAAAAAAATGAAAATAGCCTACAATATTCTTGTGATTTTTTTTTTGTTTTTACAAATAAAAATCAACAACACTTTTAAAAAAATTAACAAATTTTTGCAAAATTGGCGAAGTTTTATTCAAAAATTCCGGAAAAAGTGAATAAAATCTCGCCGGAATTCACACTATTTTTTCAAAATTGAAAACTTCGATAACTCCTCGTAAAAAACGAAAATTGAAAAAATCTTTTTAATTTCATATTCTATGCTGAACAAGCTTTCTAATGATACCAGTTTCAACTCTCTGCGATGAATATATCGATCGGCCAAAATTGACTGAACAAAAAAAACCCGTTTGAGTATATAGTTCCTTCCCCCTCAAGAGGGGTCGGAACAATTATTGCAGACAAAGTTAGACATTAAATATTGGTTACATAAATAAAATACATAGGCCTTGAGTTCTCCTAAAATCAAATAGTTTTTCCTAATTTGCCGCCGCAATCAAAAGTTTCTGTAAATAAAAGTAAAGTGAATTATATTGCTGAAAAAAACTAAACTATGTGTTAAAAAAAAGTGACAAGCAGATGCCACCACCTGCAAAATAATATTTGGCAATAGAAATGAAGATGTAACAAATTGGATTTTGAATAACTGTTGGATCATTAATAAATCAATATGGAACCCCCCCTGCCCCGTTGAGACGCCGGTTAGTCGGTTTCCCCCCGCTGGGATTCTGTGCACCTCATGTTGGGGACGTAAATGGCGTATTATGCACATGTCTGCAGCTGTCTGGATTGTCATTGACAAAAAACCAGCTGGGGTGCTGGCTCAGGTAATGTAAAAAAAATGATGTTGCTTTGAAAACCCCGAGTCGTGGTAGCGCTAAAAAATTTTTTTTCACCGCATTCTGACGGTAGCGCTAAAAATTTTTTTTTCACCGCATTCTGCTCGTAGCGCTGAAAAATTGTTTTTCACCGCTTAAGCGGTGAAAAAAAATTTTCACCGCTACTAGCATAATGCGGTGAAAAAAAATTTTTCAGCGCTACCACGAAGCGGTGAAAAAAATTTTTTCACCGCTAAAATCGCTAATCTTACAAAAATTCACCGCTAAATTAATCGCTAATCTTACAAAAATTCACCGCTATGAACGCATTGAACGCTAAAAGATGCGGGCGCTTTGCGGTGAAAAATTTTTTTTTCACCGCTAATCACCGCTAATCTTACATTATTTTTTGACCAAACCTCGACCCGGGCGCATTCAAGTTCAGGAAGTTGGAAGATACTTTATTTAACCTGTTGATGTTCTTGAAGTGTTGCCATGTTGTTGCTATGTTAAAGAACGCTCTTATCAGTGACAGTAATTTTACAGAATTAAATATCCAAAAAAAATTGCTAAACCTCTAACTTAAAGCTAAGCAGCTTTCATATAAAACAGTTGAGTTATAATATGGTTGACTTTCTTCCACTTTTTATTAGATTGGGATAGATTGAGTAGATTGAGATTGGGAAACTCCGGGAACTATCTCAGCTTCTTAAATTTGGAGAACTCATTTGATTTCAGTTTATACAATTGAGATCATCAAATAGGAGTTATAAACTGGAAGTGAACGAGTACGCTAGCGTACTGCTTAACTTCCAGTTTATAACTTCTAGTTGATGAACTCACTTGTATAATCTGAAATTGTTTTGTAAGACAGTTTTAGGCAAAAAAGGTTGACATATAAAGTATACAAAGGACTATATCTTAGAAAGGATGGAAAGCGAGTCACAAATAAATCAAACGCCGTAGTTTCTAACTAGCCAGTTAAAAAATTATTGATTGCCAAAATTAGGGAAAATTTTCCAACTTTGCATTATCAGAGTTTTTCAACCAAATGTTCTTTAATAGCTATTAAAGTACATTTGGTTGAAAAACTCAGAAAACGGAACGTTGGAAAATTTTCACTATTTTTGGCAATCAATAATTCTTTAACTGGCTAGTTAAAAACTACGGCGTTTAAATTATTTGTGACTCGTTTTCCATCTTGTCTAAGATATAGTCCTTTGTATTCTTTATATGTCAACCTTTTTTGCCTAAAATCTTCTCACAAAACAATTGTAAAAATCTTCATTCTGAGACATTATTTCGACTCCCAATTAAATAACTAACACATTTTATGTGAGTTTTTATCAATTGGTAGAAATAGGAATTGATGAGCATATAAAAAGTATTCGGAAAATGAAAGCATTCGCAATACTCCAGTATAATTATAGAGATATGTCATAAAGAGTAAACTCATTATTCGGTTCAAATGACCAGAAATTTTCCGTACGTTTTTTTCCCGGGTTGAGGTGTCACCGCTTAAAAACACTAAAGATATAGAATTTGCGGTGAATTTGAGTAAAAGTGTAAGATTTGCTTTCAATGCGATGAATGCATTGAAAAAAACTTTTAAGCTGTGATTTTTATTCCGCTACCAGCATAATTTTTCACCGTTACCAGCAGAATGCGGTGAAAAAAAGTTTTTCAGCGCTACAAGCAGAATACGGAGAAAAAAAAATTCAGCGCTACTATCAGAATACGGTGGACAAAATCTTCACCGCTGCCAGCAGAATGCGGTGAAAAAAAATTCATCGCAAAAATCTCAAATCTTACAAATTTCACCGAGTTAATTTCAATGCTTATCTTAAATTCACAGGAAATATCTTTGAAGTACGTGACAGATGGCGCAGTGGAATAAGAAGTTTTTGACATGCATGAGGTCAGAGGTTCGAACTCGTGTACGGCAATTTTTTTGTAAGAAATCCGGTGAATGCAATGAAAAATTTTTTCACCACTAAAAACTGCAAAAATTCACCGCATTCAACCCTAAAAAATGTGGGCGCTTTGCGGCGAAAAAAGTTTTTTTTTCACCGCTATTCTCCGCTAAGCTTACATTAGTTTTGACCAAACCTCGACCCGGGTTTGCTTACAAAATAATAAATAGGCTATGCATAATCGGCAGTGGCATTAAGACAGTTTTGTATTTTAAAAACGGATCTTTTCCGTTTGTGCCCCCCCAGTACGTTATGCTCCCCCCAGTTGCAGAGCACGTGTCATTACATAGTAAATCATTTTGTAAAAATATTGCACGTGCATCTGGGGGATGCAAATAATATGCACCCACTAAGCTGGGGGGGCACAAACGGAAAAGATCCTTAAAAACTTTTATAAAGTTTTGTATTTTAGGAATCTTTGTAAACGGGTATCGTTTCTCATACTGTCAATAAATTAACGAATTTCTGAACTGCAGCTCAATTGTCATTACTTTCAATTCTTTCAGTAGTTTGAATCGTTTTATTCATTACAAATTTGATTCTCAGTTGTTTCAAGATCTAATAGACTTTGTGACCAATAAACATTTTGTGTCATCGGTTCGCAAACACACATTTCCATTATTTCAAAATGTCAAGATTGTCTAATGTTATTTATATTTTTGCTTATATTCATTTCAGTGAATCAAAAATAAAAGAAAATGCACAAGGAAAGGATTTGTTTGGAAAAGAGACGCTAGTTCTGTTTCAATAGTTATAGAAATTTAATCTTTCTTTGCTCTGCAATAACAAAAATTAATCATCAGAACAAATAATTATAAATATCTACCTTTCAAGATCTTACAAGATTACTTTTTATCTCGCCAACTAACCTTTTTTTGAACTCTCGTATTCTTTATTCTATTCTAAATTTTTTTTACAGGAATCTAGAATACTTTTTGTTTGTAACCCCCCTCCCCCCTCAGTTCGGTATGCAGAGTCTTGGAAGCTCCTAAAAATCGCCTTCTGGTCTCAAATAGGGCGGTGATGATTCAGAGAAAATGCAATCCATGGATCAGAACCTTGGATAAGTGAAGTTCCAAACATTTTTTTTTTTCGTTTCACTTTATAAAATTGTCTGCCTGCAGGTAGCTCCTGAGCGAAAGAAGCAGAGCTCAATTTTTTCAACTTTGGTGAACGCAAAAATCATTGCAGTTCTTCTAAAAAAAACTGTTTCAATCTCAGAGCGCTTTCTACTGAAATCAAGATGTTTGTACACGAACGTTGTTATTCACAATTTGGTTGCTACTCAATTTTCAATTTTGACAATTTACATTAAGTAGTTTCGATCGACTAGTATTATTGGTTTTTGCTCCGCAAACACATATTCTAAATTGCCACTTGTTTAAATTGGGTTTCTGAGCCTCAGAACAAAAATTTCAACAGACCAAATGAATTGCTGAATCAACTTGAAATGTTAGTAACTAAATATGTCTAAGCGAGAATATTAACCAATCAGAATCGAGTATTTAAATTACGTATAGAATTGCGTCTAATATACACAAAAAGTTCCGGAAAAGTTTGTATAACCTAATTTTAAGTAAATAATACCATGATATGTATCGAATAAGGCGGTTTTAGGCTTAATATTTTTAGGTTTTCTAGACGATTGTTGATCGATTATGAACTGATTCTGACGTCAAAGACATCAGACAAAAAACCAGTAAAAGAGCATCAAAAAACCTTGCCGTCTAAACTCTCACTTGTTGCTATGTACGAACTATACTTAATACGTTGCTTTATACGGACTTATGACGTTGACTTCTTACATATTGTCGAATAAATTGAAGCTTTGGTAGACTGTTTTAATAGATTTACAGCTACATTTTGGTGCCACCCTTTACAGCTACATTTTGGTGCCACCCTTTACAGAGCCAGCTTTAGTATACTTCGACAGATCTTAGTGTAGAATAATTACCCGCATGTCCTCAAGCACAATTAAGTTTGCTCACGGAGATACGTTTCGGAACAAGAGTACCAAGTACTTCCAGGACTGATGAGGTTCCAAGACCATCTACAGCAAAGGAGGAAACTTCACAACGCATTTCTCACACAATCCTGATCTGGTGATCACCTAACGTGTAAGAGATCGAGACACGCCCCCATACGAGCCCGATACCAGATGTACAATTTGGACTACGACAGGGGAAATAGATCAAGGGATACTACAGAACAGCACAGGTACACAGAGACTTCTACAAGGACTCCACTAGAGGAGTACAACCAGTCAAACACTTTGAACACCCCGTGAGCAAACACAATCAGATCACCCAAAACAACTAAACGGTGATTCCGTTCAGCCTGTATTTTTGACTTCAAAAAAACTAATCACAAGAAGAAGAGAATCGGAACAATTTTCTTTGTATTAAATAGATCAAGAAATACTTTAGACGGCAAGTTCCACTCCAATTACTAGTATTGAGAAGAGGGAGTTTTTTGACTGTACTCTTTTTATAACCGGTCACCATTAACCCCCCACAAACATAAATTTTGAGATGAAAAAAAACATCGAATTTGAACATTTTTGTTCGAATTGGCGAAATTTTGTAAAAGGTGATCAAGTCGGATCGTATATCAAAAAATTACCTCTGATATAAAGAAAATAGAGAAAACATTATGCTAAATTATTCAATTTTGAAAAATTTTGGTCAATTTTGATGCAATTCTAAAAATTTTACAAAATCAGTACCGACTATTGATAAACCGTATTTTCGAGCTTAAATCCGTCCAGTTTACTGGATTACCGTTCCGTAATTAAGGATTGGCAGAAAAAAATGACCAAAATTTTGAAAAAAAAATGACAAAAGCATAAAATTTTGACAAATTCGTCAAAATTAATATTTTCAAACAGAAGGTTCGTTAATTGAGTGAAATTGAATACAGAGAAAAGGTGTGAAAAAAATTCACCACCTCTGGCCCAAAAAAAAATAATGTCATCATATTCTTTTCGTATCTCATTTTCGTACCGTACCGTCCGCTTCTTTTTCGTTCCTTTAGTTCGCCATTCCCGATTTCCGTTTTATTCGATAACGTCGCTCTCCCAAAACTTTGCTTTTCGTTTTCTCCGTCTACTTTTCCGGATATCGATGTAGTATGTTTTCATATATGATGAAGTATGTTGTGTTTTTGTTGCAGTATGTTGATTAAGTTAGTATGCTGGTTAGTTGATTTGATCTTGTTGCTTTCTAGGGTGTGACTTAAGTTTGTTCTAGAGTTACGGCTAGTTGGTTTCTGGACTTCTCCAATTTACTAATTTACTAGCACCCTGTTGTATTATATTGATTTTTGCTGCTGTATGTTTGCGTGTAACTGTATGATTGTTAGTTGGTTTAGGTTTTTGCCTTCTAGGGTGTGACTTAAGTTTATTCTGGAGTTACGGCTAGATTGTTTCTTAACTTTTCCAGCTTTCATTGACTACAAAAAGCACTGCATATTACTTAACTTTTGCTGTAGTTTGTTTAATATTGTTGGTATGCTGATTGGCTGTTTAGGTTGGAATATTGCTAGGGTGTGACTTAAGTTTATTCTAGAGTTACGGCTAATAAATTTCTTGCTCTTTTCATCCATTTGGTATACTACTGCTTTGCCGTAAATAAGTTCGTTATTTGGATATATTAAGCCCCATAATGACTTGTGCTAGCTTGTTTCTTGCAGTAGCATCTCTCCTTTTTCCTAGGGTGTGACTTAAGTTGGTTCTGGAGTTACGGCTAGTTTGTTTGGTTGAGTTTGTTGCTGTGGTCTGCTAGCATAGTGGTTCTCGACCTCCCCGTTCGCTGCGTAATCGTCTCCCGCCCGTTCCGACCCGCCTTTCCGTTTCGTTGCGCGCTACTAGCTCAACGCCTCCGTTCCGTCCGTCTCGTTTCCCGTTTTTTCGTGCGTCGCTCGTTCAGCGTCTCCGTCCCGTCCGTTGCGTCGCCCGTTTACTACCCGCGTTTTCGCCAGTTCCGTTCCGTTCCCTGTTGCGTTGCGCGCCGTTCGCCCGTCCTTCCCGCCCCGTCCGCTTCGTTTCCCGTTTCGTCGTGTTTCGTCCACCCAGTCCTTTTTCCCCGGTTGCCTGTGTTCCTGTTTAGTCCCTCGTTGCTTTCAAGCACGTTAGACGCACTCTATAATTTCTTACTCACTTTCGCCGAGTAATTCATTACTCGGTAACTTCTTTTCTGCTCTTCGACGTCTTGATTATCAAGTCGTCGTCATTTGGGTTCGGTATAACCCGCATTCCACGTGTTTGGTTGAAAGTTACGCTACATTGATAAACTAGCCATTTCAATATCATGGCCGAACAGCAGGATAAATTGAAAAAGCTCTTTATTGCGAGATCTAATTTGGAATCTGAATTACGTAACATCCATAAGGACATCACAGATGCCATAGATCGTCAAGACAGAAGGGTTAAGGTTGAACGCTTGGTTTCTAAGTTGAAGGATGTTTTCAGTAAACTGGTGGAGAAGAATGAAGAACTGTTTGACTTGGCCAGTAAAGCGGAAAACCCAGATTCAATTTACCCTGTCCTTGAGCAATGGTTGGATGATAAAACCAAGAACAATGATAAATTCTTGCTTGCGGCTAGAAGCTATATTGACTCAGTTGCTGACCGAGACACCGTATGTGAGGGCGTTAATCCTCAAGGCCAATCTAAGAGAAGTTCACGCCGAACAACATCATCAATGTCTAGCCAGCGTAAACATGAATTTCTCATGGCAAAACTAAAACTCGAAGAGGCCGAGAAACAAGAACAAGCTGCCATGCGCCTCGCTAAACAAAAACACGAAATTGCCATGAGAAAAAGGAGCTTGAAATAAAAATGGAACAGATGGCACTTCAAGAATTGGAGGAAGACCACCGCCAGCGTGTTGCAGCAGCTAAATTAGATGAGGCTGATTTAATGGATAATCATTCATTGTTTAGTCACCACTCAAGTGAACTGAATTTGTTTAAAGATAGGGGATCAGATAGAAGTCAGGGACTTGTTCAGGATTGGGTAAATTCGTTTCCAGCAGATAATTCAAGTGAGTTAAACTTTTCTCGTCCTGGTTCAGCAACCGCCGACCCTCCTGTTAAAGATACTTCCCCTAGTAATCCTCCAGAAAACTCAAGTAAGGTTGCCGATAACTTACATCATCTTGAAATGCTTTCTCAGTACACACGGCCAGGAGTTGCAATTTCTGTTGCCCAGCGGCAAGCTTTGTATCGGGAATATCTCCAGGCTCAACTGCAGCAATCACTCATTGATCAAAGGGCACATAGTCCTTCAGGCAGTGGTGAAGTGAACCAAGTACCAGTCGACGTACAAAATGTCGCACTCCCACCACCTCAACCACCTATGCAACCTCCCCGGCCACCGACACCCGTTATGGCACCAACGAACTCCATCTTTGTACCTGATCTTTCAACAAACCCACAAGTAAATCAGTTCTTGGGTCCGAAAAGCTACAGTGTGCCTTGTCAATTACATATGTCAATGCTTCATGTTCCGCAACAACAGAATCCACCTCAAAGTAACATTCAACACCAAACACAAGTCCCTATTGCCCAGTCCTCGCATAATGTACCTCCACTTCTAAACCCACTCGTGAACCCGCCTCCTGTATTCCCGCCTCAACAATTATATAATCCTCAGCCTCCCGTGGTTTCGTCGCCCATTCCAGCGAGCGCAACAACATACCTACCCGTCCCCAACATTCCACCACAAAACATTATCCATTCACCTCAAGCCCGCCTGTTACATGCCCTACCGCACCCAAACTTCCCCTTAACCGTAACCCCGATTTAAATTTGTGGCGTTTCCCTCAGAATACTCCCCCAAATTTGAACCAGGCTAAAAATAATGCAACCGTCTTCAACAACGTTCAACCGAACCTACCCCCAAGAACTGCTGACCCCACCGTCATCCATCCCATCTTGCAATTGAATGCACAACAAAATCTTAATAGCAACCACGCAGCAACCTGTAGCATCCCTGTTAACCCCTTTAGTACAACTACTAACATAGCGCCACCTTTTGTCACGCCGGTTATACAGCCCACATATGGGCATACTGCCCCAATACCATTGTGTTGGGGTGGCCCACCGCATCCCACGCCTCCAGCGCCAGCATCTGAAAATGCAAGCTTGATTAAGGCATTCACTGACGCCTTATCTAGCAAGAGGAATGACCCACTACCCGAATGGAAGTTGTCACAATACAGTGGGGATCCCCTACAGTGGCACGAATGGTATGGTCAGTTTAAAAGCGCAATTGACTCTCAGTCCTTAACTGATGATGTAAAATTGACATACCTTAAGACCCTCGTTACAGGTAAAGCTAAAACAGCTATAGCTGAGTTCGCCTACTGCGGCGCAATGTACAAAGACGCACTGAGGACCTTAGAACGTAAATTTGGCCAACCACAGGCGGTCGTAAGTGCACATTTGGACAAACTCAACAGCTTTCCACCACTGAAGATGCATAATAGCGATAACATCATTAACTACTCGGGGTGCATTTCAAGTCTTGTCGGGGTATTTAAATCGCTGTCATATGATTCGGATTTAAAGAGTGCTGCGCTTTTCGGCACTGTCGTACAGAAGCTACCACCCAATATGAAGGAGTCATGGTCACTCTTCACGGTCAAAAAGCATTGGGTGAAACCTACCCTTCTTGATTTCAACGATTGATTAAAAGAGAAGGCCGAAGCGCACGATTTAATGAAGAATACCGCAACTAAAGCAAGGACTGAGGATACCAACAACTCAGTAACAAGATCAAAAGTTGCTTCAAAGGCATTCGCTGCAAATACGCAACAGAAGAGTAACCCTAAGCCGCAACAGAGATCTCCGTCAACATCAATCTCTAGTTGCATAAGGAAAAGACCCCCACACAGAGAGCCAAGGTCGTGGCTGAGGCAAAGCTCTGTTTCTCTTGTTTGCGTGATAAACACATGTTTAGGCAATGCCCAAGTCCCCGTAAATGTAGGAAAGATGGTTGCAACAGCTCCCATAACACCTTACTTCATGGAGCTGAAAGGGTTTTTCCAGCTAAACCCTCAACAAACAACAACATCGATACTTCGAAGTCGAACGCAGGTACAAGTAGGCCATCTACGGGTCAACAGCAACCAAGCAAAACAACCACTTTGTCTTCCGTGACGGATGTTAAAGGCCTCCTTCAGGTCACGGAACTGAAACTTACTAATACTTCTGGCACTAGTACTACGGCGTTGGTTTTATGCGATACCGCTTGCAGTAAATCTTGGGTGTCCAATAGTCTCGCAGCTAGACTCGGTTTGCAGGGTACCGCATTAAAACTGACCGTCAAGGGTATAAACACGGAAGAACTCATAGACACAAAGGTGGTTCAATTGACTGTGACACCTCATAAAGACCAAGACTTCGAAGCATTCACTGTGCGTCCCTACGTGAGGGAAACATTAAACGTAGGTTCCGACATCATTGACGTCAAGTCCATACAAGAAACTTACCCACATTTGGCAGTTCTAGATCCAGTAAGATATAGCTATGGAGAAATTGAGATGATACTTGGGCAGGATGTCTACCATGCCATCCGCCCGTTAGAGTATTTTTCAGCCGACGAAAAGTGCTCACCGTTCGCTGTCCGCTTACCCATAGGTTGGGTTTTAAGTGGCCCACTCCCGTCAAGTTCAAGTTTAGTCTCGGTGTGTTTCAAAGCCAGTATTGAACGGGATTTTGAATTAGCTTGTCAGGTTAAATCTTGGTATGATATGGAATCGTACGGCGCGTTCAAGCAAGTTGACCCACGATCCGCAGCGGATGCTCGCGCGCAGGAAATACTTGAAACAACAACCTTCCATAACGGCCAAAGATACGATGTCGGTATGTTATGGGCTGATGACAACATCCAACTCCCGAATAACTACTTTTCATCACTGGTACAACTCAAGTCTCTCGAAAAGCGGCTCTCGAGAGATACATCATTGAAAGACAATTATGCTAGTACCATCCGTGAAGACTTGGAAAAAGGTTACTCGATTACAGTCCCTGATTCTCACAAGGTTGAGCAGCGGTCGAATAAAGAGTGGTACCTACCACATCATTCCGTAATCAATCCGAACAAACCGGGGAAAGTGCGTAGGGTATTAAATGGTGCAGCAAAGTTCCACGGTACTTCTTTGAATAAATCTTTGCTCACTAGCCCCGACCAGCTCCAAAACCTAATCCACGTACTACTTAGGTTCCGTCAACATCAATTCGCCGTGTCCGCAGATATTGAGGGTATGTTCCTCCAAGTGGGTGTCCCTGACTGTGACCAGCCATCACTGCGTTTTTTGTGGCGGGAGGACCCCACAACAAATGTTGTAGTGTATCAAAACACGCGCCATATATTTGGGGCTAAAGACTCGCCCACATGCGCAAACTATGCACTGCAACGCACGGCCCGAGACAATGTTAATCAGTTCCCGGATGCAACCAAAGCTGTCCTAGAAAACTTCTACATGGACGATTACTTGGATTCGGTGGAGTCACCTGAGAGGGCTCTCAAAAGATCGAAGGAGTTGGTACATCTTCTCCATCTAGGTGGGTTCAAGCTTACTAAGTTGGTAAGCAATGTACCAAGTCTGGCTGATAGAATTGATGGGTCAACTCAGTCTACCGAAACAAAAGTAATTGCCTCATCTAAGGAGGATTCTTCGCACGTGCTTGGGTTGAAATGGAGTCACAACAATGAGACTCTAGTTGTGAGTTGGGGTACCTCCAGTACAGTAACTAAGTCTTTAACACAACGCTTGGTATTGAGCCTAGTGTCTAAGGTGTTTGATACCATCGGCCTTGTGGCACCATTTACTGTTGGTGCCCGATTGTTACTAAAGGATCTGGCGTGTCAGCGGGCAGCACTGGGATTAAGAATTACCAAAAGACACTGTTGAAAGGTTCCTCGAATGGAGTGTAGAACTACCCAAGCTTTCCGCAATCACTATACCAAGGAGCTACTTTTCCGGAAACTTTGAACACTTGGAACTACACATGTTTGGCGATAGTTCACAAGAAGTTTTCAGTGCCGTTGCATTTCTCCGTGCTCGAGTAACTACTTCGAGTGGGCCCCAAACGGAGCTTGCGTTTGTCCTGGGTAAAGCTCGCGTAGCACCTATGAAAGTCATGACTGTTCCAAAGCTGAAATTTTAGGCAGCGCTACTGGCCGCTCGATTGAAACAAGATATCTGTCGAGCTCTCACAGTAAAAGTCAACAGGGTTTTCATGTGGACCGACAGCACTACTGTCTTGCAATGGCTTAACTCTGCAACCAAGCACCCAGTATTTATTGCAAACCGTGTTTGCGAAATCTTAGAGCACACTAGCGTTGACGAATGGAACCACGTTGCGTCAAGCGATAATCCGGCAGATGCTGGCACTCGTGGTATGCCTGCTGAGATTTTGCAATCAAGTAGCTGGGTGAGAGGTCCAGATTTCCTAAGAACCAAGCAATTCCCGTTCGAACCAAGCACTGAAGTAGTTAATAACATCAAACTTGGTATAGTAACTAAAGAAACTGACGAAACCAATACATCATTGGCCGCATCCGTAACCAAGTCAACTAAGGAACCGCCACCGCAACTAATTCCCTTCGATAAGTACAGTTCTTATCAGAAGTTGCTACGGATAACAGCGTACGCACTCCGCATGTTACCTTCTCACCAATGTTACCGTAAGGCCGATGGTAGCATCCTAGACCCCACGGAGCTTGACGAAGCCGAGCGTCATCTCCAGTATCTTGTGCAAGGGGAGTCATTCAATGCAGAGAGAAAAGATCTTCTCGAAAACAAACCCGTTAAACGGAGTAGCCGTATTGCCCCGTTTTCTCCCTTTATTGGGCCAAATCGTCTAATCCGATCGGCAGGCCGCATCAAGCGGTTGGTCGAAGTTGACTTTGATGTAAAACATCCTATCGTTCTGGACGCACGCCATGCATTTGTAAAGTTGTTCCTCAGGCACACCCACGTTAAACTTCATCATCAGGGTATTGATTACCTGCGGGCAAAAGTACAAGAACGTTATACCATCCTTAAATTACGCTCCTCACTACGTTCCATTAAATCTAACTGCCTTACGTGCAGGATGTTCCGCGCTGCCACTATTCAACCCATCATGGCTGACCTCCCAGTAGAAAGACTTGCATACCAGTCTCCTCCCTTCACGAACACCGGGGTCGACTACTTCGGCCCGTTTTACGTTACTGTACGTAGGACTACCGAGAAGAGGTGGGGTTTCCTCTTCACATGCTTAACTACTCGTGCCGTTCATGTCGAAATCGTTCCTTCCATGGACGCCAGTTCGTGTGTAATGGGAGTGGAGCGGTTCGTCTCCCGTCGGGGTACACCAGCCATTATTTGGTCAGACAATGGCACTAACTTTGTTGGCGCGGAAAAAGAACTAAGCGAGAACATCGAAAAGTGGAACACCATCAACATCGCTGTAGAACTTGCCCACAAAGGCATCAAGTTGAGGTTCAACCCGCCCAGTGCGCCACACCAAGGTGGCATCTGGGAGAAGCTAGTACGTAGTTTCAAACGCGTACTTTACAAAATCCTTGGAACACGTCGCCTCACGGATGAGGTTTTAAGTAGCACTTTTTGTCTGGTCGAACATGCACTTAATTCACGTCCGCTAACGCCCGTAAGCGCCGACCCGTCCGACCTAGGAGCATTAACACCTAATCACTTTCTCCTCGGTAACCAAGCACGTAGTCTCCCGTCCATCATTGGCTTAGATGAGTTTGATCACCGTAAACGTTACGCCCGCGCGCAGTCCTACGCTAACGCTATTTGGTCTCGTTGGATCAAAGAATACGTACCGGCGCTGAACCGACGTTCCAAGTGGCAGACGCCTGCCGAGCATCACCTTAAGACCGGTGTAAGACCTTTGGTTTGGGTAGTTGAAGAGACCAACCCAAGGGGTTACTACCCTACTGCTCGGATCACTGAACTTCGTTACGGTTCCGACAGCGTCGCACGCTCCGCCGTATTGCGCACGTCCTCCGGATCGCTCGTTCGCCCGCTTGTAAAATTAGTACCAATTCTCACAACATCTTCTTCTGGGCCGGAGGATGTTAGTAACTAAATATATCTAAGCGAGAATATTAACCAATCGGAATCGAGTATTTAAATTACGTATAGAATTGCGTCTAATATACACAAAAAGTTCCGGAAAAGTTTGTATAACCTAATTTTAAGTAAATAATACCATGATATGTATCGAATAAGGCGGTTTTAGGCTTAATATTTTTAGGTTTTCTAGACGATTGTTGATCGATTATGAACTGACTCTGACGTCAATGACATCAGACAAAAAACCAGTAAAAGAGCATCAAAAAAACCGTGCCGTCTAAACTCTCACTTGTTGCTATGTACGAACTATGCTTAATACGTTGCTTTATACGAACTTATGACGTTGACTTCTTACATATTGTCGAATAAATTGAAGCTTTGGTAGACTGTTTTAATAGATTTACAGCTACATGAAAAGAATTGAACAGAATGATAAACATATTTACTAGCAACTGAAAAAATTGTGAAATGGCATATGATCAGACATGATGAAGAAGAACCTGAGTTGAGGGGCACCAAATAGGGAAATGAAGCAAGAAATTGATTTTAAGAGCATAGTCACGAATTAAGTTAAAGGGAAACAAAAAGAATATGAATAATCAAATTTAATTTAGAGGGAATGGTAGTTGCATGCGTACCACAATGTTGGTGGCAGATCGAATCAACGTTGAATCAGACCAAAGGCATTAAAGATTTCCTGGATAGCCAGTACTCTATTCATTTCCCCAGTTAAGACCCGCTAGTCTTCATTTTCGAGTAAAAATTTTACTACGTGAAAAGTTTTATTTTCAGCTTAACTCCCGCCTGCTTTATGAGCGGTTCGAAACTCCGCTTTGGTACTTGTAGCAATAAACTTTGCGTAGCAATTCGTAGCCATCAAGTTAAGTGGGTTCTGTTTTAATTAAATACAAGCTTGACCAAAATCAATGACCTTTCATTTGTGATAACTGAAATAAACTTCGCATAAGAAAACTTAAAATTTTTGATATGCAATGTTTCAGTATTTAATTCGGTTTTTACGATTGAAATACACTGGTTCAGCGCTGAAATGATCTTACACTCAAGTCCGTGCAAGTCAAAATTTACAAAAACCTGTAGGGGTCGGAATAAAAGTCCTAGAATTGAAACAAATTCTGTAAGGACGTTTAATTGAGACGATTATTGAATCGACTTTCGACATTTAAGCGCTTTTCTGTTTTAAGAGCGATTGAACAATTAAGATGTCACTTCCTCTAAAAATGCAAAAAAAATTCAATCTGTATAGTAAATCATTATGTAAAAATGCTGCGTGGCGGGGGGCTGCTGGTGGGGGCACGTGTTGCTGGGGGCTGTTAGTGGGTGGAGCGGGGTACAAACGGGAAAAAGTTCTACATCAAAACTGCAGTTCATTGCAACTTGCTCTAGAACGCATCCTAACTCTGTTTCCAACTGAAACAGAACTTTACCAAATTCTACGAACTTGCTTATTATTCGTGGGATTATAAGCAGACAAAACCTATTTTATGTGAAGGTTCCAATGAGTACTGGAGCGAACAAGAGTGAATTCTGCGGTGGAACCATTATTGGCAGAAGATGGGTCATAACAGCTGCTCATTGTGTAGAGAAGCTACAAGGTTAGTGGTTGATAAAGAGAGATCGGGAAAATAGGGGAAAATACAAGACTTGAAAAGCTCATCTGTGTTTGTGTGAGTAGTATAAAAAGCTGACTAGAACCTCAACGGGGGGGGACACTATGTATTAAGATAGGGAATGCAGAAATTCTCCCCCTAGGGGGGACAATTTCTGCATTCCCTATCTTAATACATAGAGTCCCCCACCGTTGTGGTTCTGGTCAGCTCCTATTTTTTTTTCTGAAAAAAATGTGTTTCACTTTTCGGTTGGTTGTAATATGTTCAGTTTGTTGTTTTTGTCTCTAACAGATGTTAACTAGTTTGAAACATGTTCTGTGAGTAAAAAAAGTAGTCGGAAACACCTTTTTCGAAAATTGAAATTTTTGTCCCATAGGGGGCAATAACTTGTAAAATTTTTTGAAAAATGGGGCCCAAAAATTTTTTTGCGTTTTTTTGTCTCTAATAGCCGTCAAATGTTGTGAAACATGTTTTGTGAATGATAAAAAGTGTTCAAAGTCGATTTTTTCAATTTTGAAATTTTTCCCCTAAGGGGTGTCAACACTTGTAAATTTTTTTGAAAAATGGGGTCCATAAATTTTTTCTCGATTTTTTGTCTCTAATAGACGTCAAATTTTGTGAAACATGTTTTGTGAATGATAAAAAGTGTTCAAAGTCGATTTTTTCAATTTTGAAATTTTTGCCCTAAGGGGTGTCGACACTTGTAAAATTTTTTGAAAAATGAGGCCCAAAAATTTTCTGCGTTTTTTGGTCTCTAATAGACGTTAAATGTTGTGAAACATGTTTTGTGAATGATAAAAAGTGTTCAAAGTCGATTTTTTCAATTTTGAAATTTTTGCCCTAAGGGGTGTCGACACTTGTAAAATTTTTTGAAAAATGGGGTCCAAATATTTTTTCTCGATTTTTTGTCTCTAATAGACGTCAAATGTTGTGAAACATGTTTTGTGAATGATAAAAAGTGTTCAAAGTCGTTTTTTTCAATTTTGAAATTTTTGCCCTAAGGTGTGTCGACACTTGTAAAATTTTTGAAAAATGGGGTCCAAAAATTTTTTCTCAATTTTTTGTCTCTAATAGACGTTAAATGTTGTGAAACATGTTTTGTGAATGATAAAAAGTGTTCAAAGTCGATTTTTTTTTCAATTTGAAATTTTGCCCCTAAGGGGTGTGGACACTTGTAAAACTTGGGTCCAAAATTGTTTTCTCAATTGTTTTCTCTCCAATACATATCCCCATCATAAAATTGTCTTTTTAGCAAGAGATAGTTTCGATCTACCAACCTCTGGTTATGGGCCCAGCGCGCTACAACTGCGCTATCTTGCTTTGCACACATACATACTCACACACCTACACACACTCACAAAACACCTATACAAGCATAGGTACTTATGTAACATAAACATTCATTAATTCAGTCATTCATTCGTATGTACATATATAAATACATATATACAAATTTACATAATTTCATACAAACATTCATACATACTTACATAAATACAATCATACATACATACATACACATACATACATACACACATACATACATTACATACTCAATGATAAAAAAACAGTTGTACAAGAAAAACAAGTTTTCACCTAAGTATGTACGCAATTATGGTCATAATCACTTATGTCCGTAAATGCATACAAATTGGTGAAAACAACAGTAAAACAACTAACCTGTTAGTAGATGTATGAAATCAATACTGATATATTAATTGGAGAGTCATCGGATCATGCCCAAACACGTTCAGGGTCACAAAACTTTCCAAAATAAACTGACCAATCACAGTGCTTGATTTATTATTCAAGTTGACAACCAATCAGAATTGAAAGATTTATAAACAAATCTCTAAACGCTCACGTTCAGTAAACAGTAAATAATGAACACAATAGGAACAAAAGACATCAAGCTCATTCATGAGAAAGTTTTATCACTGAGAGGTGACATAAATTATACACACATATCTTATCGACAATTATATTTCGTAGCTGCTTGTTCTTTGTTAGATCCAGAAGTTGACGGAGAAATAGCACTTAAATTTAGACCCTATGGTGGTTTCATTGGAATTGATAATTCAAGACTAGATCCTTTATTGAAACGGAGCAAAGTGCTACGACTTCATGCTGCATTGCATGACGCCGCTGGATTTATAAAAGATTGCCGAAACAAAGGCCCTGGATATGTTTACGCTTTCCGTTAGTCACCAGTAAACAATTGTCTTTTTGGACACCTGACAGGAATATTATTCATTCTATCAGTAAAAATTTTTCATTCACAATTGTTTCGTGAATTGGAATGCTAGAAAATTTTGGCAGCAAAACCACAAATATAATTGTCCTCGATCTCGAAGGTTTCAAACTCAAGTCACTTGGATTCATTATAAAAGAACTCAGTTTGTGTTCGAGTTACAACGATACAATATTTTTCAAACCGCCGCTTAAATTCGCTGATTTACCCGCACACGATAGACAAACTGTTATTTGGCTGACCAATAACCTACACGGTCTTGATTGGGAAGAAGGTGATATACCTTACTGTGATTTGAAAACAATCTGTCTGAGTTTCAGTTTCTGATTCACACGGAAAAACTTTTTTGCCAAAGGCAGTGAAAAGTGTGAGCTCCTCAGTAAGCTTTTACAAAAAACTGTTTATAATCTGGAGGATCTAAATTGTCCCCGAATCTCAGAGATAATATCAGAAGAACAAGTTCCCTCCTGTTATCTTCATTCAAACTTTCGTTTAACAAACGATCAATTATCAAATCACTGCGCGGAACGTATAGCAAGAACATTCTAACAGTGGACACAACGTGATGTACAGAGAAGACACGGCAACTTTAACAACTTATCTGTCAGACAACTTGAAGATATTCACTTGCTTGACTCCACTTGACGATCAGCCGATTGTAATATTCAACAGAGTTCAGGATCCCTCTCCACCAATACAGAATAATTTTTCAAGTGATCAACAGAACCGAGCGAACTATCTCAACAATAAACCAAACACAGCACAACAACCGCGTTACAACTCGCTTTATAGCGCAGCAGCAAAACGTTATTTTGCAACCATTACTCTTTCTCCCGACGAGCTGGACAGCTTTAGGGCTTTCCTGCCCGTGATAGATAATTTCTATCACTTCCAACTGTATGTAAAATATAAACAGAGGGCTCGAGAACATCGGAATCAGTTCAATTATGGCTATGAACAAAACAAACCAGAAGCCTATGCAGTCCCCCAACGAGCAGCGAATCCCACGTTGGAAGCAATGGGCGGACAAAAAAGTTCCTCAATTTAGATTGAAAAAAACACCACCAGAACGTGAGCTGTCACTTAATGAGATGCCGAATGAGTCACGGTTATATGTCTTGGAGCACCCCGAAGTTGAAAAAGTCTTCAATCAACCATCGTTCAAGGAAAATGACTCATCAACTAATTGTTATAAACTAGAGATAAAAAGTCATATTAAAGGTTTTAATTTGTTTGAGTTCTGGTACATGAAACAGTTGCCCAGTGAATAATTCAAAAGTTAACATTTTATATCATTCTTGCTTCAATTCACTTTTCAATTAATTATTTTTCTCCAATGAATCAAAGAGACGAGGCTGACGCTGGTATCAGTAATTTAGTCTTTGATGTGAACAACAAGGAGAGGCCCCCATGGCGTTGTTTTTCAAATTCAACAGTGCCAAGGTCCGAAGTAATTTTTTTTGTTCAAGTGAGTATCATTGTCTTAATGATCATTCTTTGCTTCTCTATGCTCTTTCTATTATCAGAAAGCTGTGAAGAGAAATCAATTTAAATTGCTCTCTTATCGAGTTTAGTTGGTTACATTTTACCTAATCCCAAACTATGAACAAAATTATTCTTACACATGACAGGGTATTCATGTCAATTGTAGGACCAAGTGGTTGTGGTAAAACAGAACTCTTGTTTCGAATGCTAAAAGGTTCGACCTTTTATCCACGTTTTGAGAAAATTTATTATTTTTACAAAGAGTTCCAACCACTTTTCAAAGATATGCAACAAGTTATACCAGGGATTGAGTTTCTAAAATAATCAGGCTTTGATATAACAAAAAATCTATCGCATTGTCTGCTTATCTATGATGATTCATGTGAAGAAATCTTCAACGATAAAGAAATTGTAAAAATAGCTACCTCAGGACGTCATCGCAAATTACATGTTATATACATCAAGCATAATTTGTTCCATCAAAGCAAATGGTCCAGAACCATTGATCTGAATACAACACACATAATATTATTCAAGTCGCTTCGTGACATTCAACAAATTGAATATCTTGGAAAACAGTTGAATTGTCTCCAACTGATAAAAGAAGCATACAAACTAGCAACTGCGGAGCCCTTTGGACATTTTAATATTGATCTCGATCCCAAAACCAGTCAGGGTTTACGATTTGCCTCACATATTATTGGACCTAATCCTTCAATTTTTTACATTCCTTCGGAGGAAGCCGTTGTTACACCAATTACGAATGAAAAAGAAACATTTGCTTATTCTCAAGCAATGGGCAAATAGCACAAACAAGAACTCCAACATTGAATCCGAGTTACTTAAAGACGGCGACTTCAATTGGTTTCTGAGTGACTGTGTGATGAACGTACTCTCTGGAGTTGTTCCAGTCAATAAAAAAGAACTAAAAAAATTTGAAAAAACTCTGCGTCAACTTTCAAACAGGAAAGTAGGGAAAACTGAACGGTTAAAAATAATTCAATCTCCCTCGGGCAACAATCTCATTCAACTCATAGCATTACCCTGCATTGAATATATAGAACAAAATGCATACTGAAGAGTTTGTGTTAATACCTAAACAGATGTATACAAGAGAACAACCTCATGTCTCTCAATTACTCAGCAACAAAAATATTCACAATCCAGCCAAGCAGATATCGCTTCTCCAGAGAAACAAGTCACCATCAGCTCCTTCTGCCTCGCAACAGGATACAGAACAACAAACTGACGCTTCAGTGGATGATAGAAGTACAATAAACGAGTCTATGGCGAAATCATTTACGACAGACAACACATCGACTATCAAAAAAGGAGTGCTGAATGATATTAGAATCTTGAAGGGGATAAAGTTTGAAAGAGCGAATACAATAGTGGACATAATAGAGGAATCAGATTCTGTGTCCTTGGACTCATCAAAGAGATTGCTTATTAATGGTACAAATACAGAAGTTCTTGCTGCTACATTTCTTTACAATTTACAGCAAACCACTTGCAAACTATCTTTCGAACAATTCAGCGTATTAACGCATCTCGATATTGGGTCGCATTTGACTTGTAACACATACGCCAAAAAGTTTCTAAATTTATCTTCTGAAGAGAGACTGCAGTTTTTGGAATATGAGTCGGACAAAGAATTTGCTTCAAAATCCCAGCGAAAGAAAACAAAAGCTTCTGACAGAGACCAGAGAAACTTTGAAGAGGCAGAAAAAGAAATCAAACCAACCAGCCCCTGGGAGAAATACTTCCTATCAAGTTAAACAGTTAGACAAATTGTACATTAAAGGCAGTGCTGCATTTGGTAGCATTGCTAACTTGAAGGAGGCTAGCGGTTTCACCAGAGGCAAAATTGTTCGCTATCTTCAGTCGAAAGCCCCGTACACAAAAGACAGACAATTCAGGAAAAGTTTTCCCCGACTGAAAGCTGTTGCATATAGAATAAATGAAATCTGGTCTGTCGATGTTGCGTATATGGATAAAGTTGCCCAACACAACAACGGTGTAAAATATTTGTTAGTGGCTGTGGATGTTTTATCACGTTGCTTACGAGTTCAACCAATGAAAGCTTTATATGCAAAAGATGCCGTAGAAGCGTTCAAAAAAATGATCAAGAAGAAACAACCAGAAAAAGTATGGACAGACAAGGGATCAGAGTTCAAAGGAGATTTCAAAAAATTTTGTGAAAAGAAAGGAATTCATTTATATACAACAGAAAGCGAAACCAAGTCGGCATTTGCAGAGAGGAAAATTCGATCGCTTAAAAACATCATTTACAAATATTTGGAAGAAAAGTGGACTTGGACATATATTGAAGATTTACCCCAGTTTGTAAATACTATAAACAGTCGTGTTAACCGGGTAACCCATTTAGCACCTAATAAAGTTTTCAAAAAACATGAACCAATTTTAATATCATTAGCAATCAACACAACAAAGTACAAACCAAAATACGAAAAAGGAGACCTTGTTAGAATTGCAAAGCACGACGAAAAATTCAGAAAAGGTTATAAACAAAATTATACAGACGAGGTTCTTACGATATTCAAAATTGCTACCGTGTGTCCACCAACGTACAATCTTATAGATGCAAACAACGTTATAATTGAAGGTAAATTTTATGAACCGGAATTAGTCCAAGTAAACGTGTTAGATACTGCCGACGAATAAAATGAATCCCGCCAAAGAATTCACAATCGATCTAATATCCAACGCATCAATGGAAGTTTTTGGGGAAAACACAATGGCAAAATTCTGTAACCAGTTATCTCAACCACTTATTTTGGATGGAGAATGGCAAGTAGCTTTATCTTCAATATCCTTCCCATCAAACATCAACAACGTTAATTCAAACGGGTTAGTCGTTTATAAAAACTCGGGAGTGGAACTCGACGCCTCAAATAATCGCAGTGGACACCTCAGAAAAATTCGCAAAGGCATTTACAGTAGCTTGGATCAACTAATGGATGAACTCAGGCGAATTGCTCAGTTTAAACAATTTGATTTTACATTTGACAAAATTACTCATAAACTGGTTTTACAATTCGGAGCGAATGAGGGTTTTTCATTTGAAAACGAAGAAGTTCCAAGTATTCTCGGCTTCAAGGGTATAAAAGACAACTCGCATGATGGATGCATTCATATTGGATACAAATCACACAAAACTCTCAATAGACACCAAAGTGATTTTCCAGTTGATATAACCTGTGGCTCACAATTAATATTTGTCTACATAGACGTTATAGAATATCAAATTATTGGAGACGTGAGAACTCCTGTAATTAAAATCATTGAGACCGAAAGGCGTTTAAGAAACGGCAGCATAAACACTGTTACACCCATTCATCACAAGACATTTACAATTCTGGATTACAAGCCCATACTTTCTAACAATATTCAGAACATTAAAGTGGAGTTGAGGAACGAAGCCGGAAAACTTATTCCATTTAATGGTACAGGAAAAGTGATAGTAGGCCTTAAGTTTCAAAAAATCAAGTGAAATGGAAGCTTACTACAGCAACCAAGCATCACAGTCAATGCCACATTTCTCCGGTCATTATCGTCAAAGAGGAAGTGGCTTTGGAGCCCTCGCAGCAGGTATTGGAAGAGTTGCTTTACCATTGGCAAGAAAAATTATATGGCCCGCTGCCAAAAGAATTGGCCGAGAGCTTTTAGTGCAGGGTGCACCTGAGTTGGTTGAAGTAGCAACGAAACGAAAGTCGGCAAAGCAGGCGTTGAAAAGCACGGTTGCAAAAACAGCCCGAAAACAATTTGGTGGTTCTCTCCATTCACGCATAACACGAGGCCGGCAAGTTATTAAACGTCGAAGACAAGAATATGCAAAACCTCGAACCTACAAAAAACGTTCCACTAAAAAAATCATTTCTCGAAAACCACAGCCAAGAAGAAGTCGACTGGATTTTTTCTCTCGAGTCAAAAATGCGAACTAATATTGTAATACCTTCCGAAGCCACTCACAGTTCCTTGGATTTATTTGAAAAACCACCTTTGCTAGTCACCTTTGATCAATCATTTGAGCAAAAAACTGGACCACTTTATTCTCCCTCTGGATCATCGCTCGAATTCGAAGTTGTAGGCGATCGCAACAATTTCATAGATTTGCAGAAAATTTATTTGGAAGTAAAATGTCGAATACAAAATGCTGATGGAACTGATTTGCGATATACCGCCGGCGATGCAACCGCAACCGATGCTGCATATTTTGTCAACAATGTTCTTCATTCACTGTTTGCCGACTGTACTGTTTCTGCAAATGGAAAAAAAATTTCCTCAGCTAATGGACACTATGCTCATAAAAGTTTTATTGAAACAGAATTTTCACATGGAACCGATGCAAAGGAAACTTGGTTAAAGTGTCAAGGTTACGAGTATGAGCCGAACCCCGCTGGTATAGCTGCAGCTTCAAGGGATGCAAGGCAGGTAGCTGTGAGAGAATCGGAACAAATTACTTTATATGGAAAGCTCGCTGTTGATTTCTTTTCCTGTGAAAAACATTTAGTAAGTGGTGTTACCTTAAGACTTTCTTTCCGAAAATCGCAAGATGATTTTGTTACCATTAGTGAGACAGCGGCAAAAAATTAGAAAGTTAAAATCGATGAAGCAAACTTATTTGTTAGAAAGATGACAGTGTCAGACAACGTTGTTGGAGCCATTGAAAAAACACTCCTATAAACTCCGGCAATGTATCGCTACAATGAAGTAATAACAAAAACATTCCTCGCAACAGCAGGTCAACGCAGTTGGAAACATGAAGATATTTTCACAAAAAAACCAATAAGGCGGCTGATTGTTGCATTGTGCAGGAGCAATGCATTCATTGGAACTAACAATATCAATCCCTACCACTATCAAAAGTTTGATTTGAGTGAAATTACGGTCTATCGAAACGGGTTCGCAACAGCTGGCACCCCAATGTTAACAAATGATAACAAGCGCCTGTATTACAATTCAATGAGTGCATTAGCTTATGTTGAAAACGGTCATGGAATACCACTAAGTGATTTTGCGCATCACTTTATAATGGTCTTTGACTTAACTAGCACATAAGAGGCGACGCACGATTTTATTCATCCCGAACTAACAAACTCTTCATTATCGGTTGAACTGAAATTTGATACTGGTTTGCCAAACAACATTGAAATTTTTTTCCTGGGAGAAAAATCGTCTACTGTGTACATTGACTCTGCAAGAAACGTATCCAAAAATGTTCTACCTATGAATGCTTACTAATGGATGAAGACCAAATTTATTTTCATGTTCAAAAGTGCAAACATCTCAAATTTAAATTTCGAGGTGTTTATGCGGCTGACAATTATCCCTTAAATTTACCAGTTAACAGTTTTATAATTGTGAATGCATCGCGAGCTGATTCTATTGGTTCACATTGGGTGATGCTTGCGAAACGCTACGCACACCCCGTACTATACTTTGCAGATCCGTTAGCACTTCCTCTGACTGCCTATAAGGACATTTTCTCCCGCTTACAGCAATGTACTGATTTACATATGACGATGGATATTATGGAGCACAGAAGAGATATTCAGTCTCCCCTGCAATCAGCAGACTCACAACTGTGTGGTTTATTTTGCATCTATATTGCTCATTATTATTATAGCAGTAAGTTTCCATTTGTACCTGATGTAAATGAATTGCAATTGTTGGCATTTTTAAAACATATGGAGTGAAATTGAATTAATTGTTCTATCACAGCACTATTTTAGACGGTAGAATTTTTACAGAACTGAAAGTTTATTAAATAGTCTGAAGTCTCATGTACAAAACTTCCCTGCCCACTTAAAATTATATCCATAATCTGATAGAGAGAAGAAGAATGTTCACCAAGCATTAGTTGACAAAAACGTTTTACAGTCACATCAGGGATAGTAGAAGCAGGTATGGTAGTAGTAATGGTTGAGAGTCTTTTCACAGGATTAGGCAGAGGAAGTTGTTTTTTAGTTTTCTTGGTTGAAACATGATGGTGTAAACAAGAATTTCATTCTTGAATTTTGTTTACACCATTTTGTTCACAAGAATTTTGTTTACACCATGAAACATGGTGTAAACAAAATTTCAAGGTCGTTCGAAGACGAAATTTTTTCACATTGTTATTTTTATTGCTTGTAAACAAATTCTGTCTAGACATTAAGTAAACAAACCGAGACATTAAGTAAACAAACCGAATAAATTTTGTCTAGACTTTAAGAAAACAAATCAGGGTTGTTGAAGTTCTGTACATGAATAAAGGCTGTCGCAATTTCCCGAAGTTTTGCAAATTTTGCTGTGATTGGTTGACGACTCGAATTAAAATCTATTTTTAGTAACATAAAAAAATTTTTCAACTTTATTGCTCGCATGTATTCATGAATACACTTTGATTTTCTGCAGAACTTGAGAGACATTTGTTTATTCATATTCTAAGACTCAGTTGTCAATACTTTTCGATAAAAATAAAACATCTATTTGTTCATTCCATAGTTAAACGTACCCAATTATTACAAAATGCCTGCAAAAGATCGAAACCTACCCGTCAACTGTGGAAATTGTGGAAAATCTGTTGTAAAGGCTCATATTGCTCGCCACAGGAAGACATGTATGATGGGGACGCTTTACTGTAAGAAAAGGAATTGTAATTTTGCGACAAAAAATGCTGCAGAATTGTCATACCATATTGCGAAGGCTCAAGGAACAAAAGTTCGTAATACACTGAACAAGTGTGTTGTCTGTCAGAAACAGTTCCCAAGTTTCTACTCACTTCAACTGCATCGCAAAACGGCACATCAAACCAGCACAAAAATTGGGTCCTCAAGCACAAACCGTGTTCGTCAGATTATGGAGAAAGTTGATAACGATAGCGAGTCATTGAACGAAGAACTGGCAGCCTGTCAACATTTACTTGACGATATGCATGCTGAGCATGGTAGACAAGAAGTTTTCAACTTCAGTTTATCAGATTTGGACAACAAAAAGATCAATGAAAAAATCGATGAAGTTTTCACAAAATTGAAATGTGCTGCAAAAGTTAACCTAGCTTTGGGGTTTATTTTGCGAAATGTAGAGACAAACGATTACCGATATTATTATCCGCATGAAAATAACTTACTCCTGGATCAAGCTTTTCTTCTAAGCAATAGAAACAACTTATTAAACCTTCAGAACAAAATCGAGAAACTTGACTTGATTGAAACATGTACAAAAGAACGTCAAAACTCAAAATGGCGGTTCACAGTAATCACAAATGTTACCGTTTTTGCAGCGCTTCTTACAAATATACCTATGGGTTGCACTGATACTCCACTTCCAGAACCATTGTTAAGGAACCCTGAGGTTAATTGTCTCGTTTCAAACGGACACGATGAACCGTATAACGATAATTTGTGTTTATTCCGTGCAATTGCAATTCATTTATTCGGATCAATAGATGTTGAACCAAATGCAACTAAAATATTTCACAATTTTGGTACTGCAAGTGGTTGCGACCCCGAACATTTTGCAGGTGTTTCCTTTGATCAAATTCCTATAATTGAAGAACTGATAAAACAAAATATTTTCGTCTATGATTTTGACATTGAAGATGGTGAAATTATTGGTGAACTTGTTCGACGAAGCGTTGAAAGATATGATAAAAACATCAAATTGCTTCGGTATAACAACCATATTTGTTATGTTAATGATATCAACAAATTCTTCAAGAAGTTTCGTTGTCCCAGCTGTGATGTCTTTTTCAACCATTCCGGAAACTTCAATCGTCACTTGAAAACTTGTAAAGAACGAGTGAAAAATGTCTATCCGCGAGGTGTTTATTCTTTGCGAGAAACATTGTTTGAGAAGCTGGACAACTTCTCAATAGCTTATCCAGAAGATGATACTCTCTTCAAAAATTTAGCCGTCTTCGACTTCGAAGCAATATGTGTTCATTCAGTGGATATCAATAACACAGCGACAACATCATGGATTGGTACTCATGTACCTGTATCGGTATCAATCTCTTCAAATTTGTTGGACCAACCAGTTTTCATATGCGAAAACGATCCTAATCGTCTCATCATATCCTTTGTAGCTCAACTGGAAATACTAGCAGCAAAAAACAAGGTGGATGTGAGATCCAAGTTCTTGGAGGTGGAATCAGAGATCAAAACCAGGTTGAATGATGTTTCCAGCAGACTGCAAATTATTTCCGAAACTCAATCAATTATCAGTAGTGAAAGAGAAGATAGAAATGCTTCTAAAAATTTCTTACGATACCAACAAAAGCAGCTCCTTGATCTCCAGTGTCATTTCAATAATTATGTTGACACTCTACCAGTTTTTGGATTCAACAGTGGAAAGTATGATCTGAATTTAATCAAAATCTATCTCATTCCTCATCTCCTCAACGACAAAGCTGTTACACCTACGGTAATCAAGAAGGCAAATCATTTTATTTCTTTCAAATTTGGGGATATTCAATTTCTCGATATAGTAAATTTTCTCGGTGGAGCAACAACCCTGGACTCCTTTCTGAAAGCATATCAATCCGAAGAGACAAAAGGATATTTCCCATATGAATGGTGTGATTCGCCATCGA
This sequence comes from Convolutriloba macropyga, assembly GCF_964194025.1. Lineage (NCBI taxonomy): Eukaryota > Metazoa > Xenacoelomorpha > Acoela > Convolutidae > Convolutriloba > Convolutriloba macropyga. Next base: position 8,467,896 of record NC_134481.1, on the reverse strand, counting down.
AACTTGACTGTAGCCATCTTCCACATTACGATTCCTTCTTCAGCAAACTGAAAAACCTAAATCCACTGGAAAAAGATTTCGCTCAGTTCGAAAAGTTGATTAAATCTGGAAAAGAAGAGTCGGTAGTTCTCCGGGAAATGGGACTGAAAGAAAAGCCTAGAACTGGAATAGAAAACTATGCTCTCCTAGAAGAGTTGTGGAAGGTGGAGAAAATGAAAACTTTTCGAGATTTCCTTCGTTGGTATAACAACAAAGATGTTGTACCAACTTTGCAAGCAATGAAGAAAATGATGAAATTTTGTCACGATCAGAAAATTGATATGTTAAAGCTTGGGTGTACACTACCCAATTTGGCAAATATCTGTCTTCATAATTCAACTGATAGAAAGTTTTACCCTTTCATCGAAGCTGACAAAGACTTGCATGAGAAAATACGAAGTGAAATGACTGGTGGTCCATCAATAGTGTTTACGAGGAAAGCTGTTGTAGCCAAAACATTCATCCGGAGGTCAAATAGTGTCTGTAAAGCAACACTTGGAATAGATGCTAGCCAATTGTACCCCTTCTCCATGTGCCAAGCGATGCCAACTGGACTCTACACTAGATGGGAGTTTGATAGCGATCTTCAAAAGTTCAAAGCTCGTCAAAACAAAATCAGGAAGTTTGAGAACATGGTAATATCTTTCTATCAAGCAAACAGACCCGAATGTACTATTGAGAGCTTCTATACAACTGGAAAACAGAAAAAAATTGATTCTTTTACTGTGGATGGCTTTTGTAGTCACTGCCAAACAATTTTTGAAGCCCTTGGATGCTACTACCATTTCTGTCCCTGTAGAGAAACTCAACCAAGTCTGGATAAGGACGAATTTGAGAATGGTATCCGGAAGCGTGAGTCTGATAAGTTACGAAAGCTTTACCTAGAAAAGAAAGGATACAAAGTTATAGAGATGAGAGAATGTGAATGGTGGGATCATGTTCAGAAGAACTCCATGTTGAAGAACCACGTTAGAAAAAATTTCCCCTACAAAATACCTTTGAGCAGTGAGACGCTGTTGATGCGGATACAGGAAGGTAAATTATTCGGATATGTACAGTGTGATTTAGAAGTTCCTGAAGAGCTTCGTGAACGATTTGCAAACTTTCCTCCAATTTTCAAAAACTGTGATGTTGGAAGAGAGAATATAGGTAAAGTCATGCTGGATTATGCTGAAAGAAACTCCTTATTGTTAAAACCACAACGAATGTTGATTTCGAGTTACAAATTAAACAATGGAATAGTCATAACACCATTATTAAAGTTCTATTTGAAGCTGGGTCTCCGCTGTACCAAAATCCACAGATTCCTTGAGTATATCCCGCAAAAATGTTTCAACGGTTTTGTACAATCTGTTGTTGATGCAAGACGAGAAGGTGATGAAAATCCAGACTCTAGCGTTGTTGCTGAAACTATGAAATTACTTGGGAACAGCTCGTATGGTTATCAGATTATGGATCGAAGTCGACACACAGAAACTCTTTATCTTAACGATGAAAAGACGCATAAAGCTATTAATAATCGTCTTTTTAGAAGATTGAACAACGTTTCGACAGATATATATGAGGTTTAGCTTGCAAAAAGCACTGTTGAGCATCGTGAACCAATAATTGTTGGATTCTTTATCTTACAGTATGCAAAACTGAGAATGCTGGAGCTCTACTACAATTTCTTTGACAAGTTCTGCGATGTTCAGAAATTTGAGGAGCTTGAAATGGACACTGATTCTCTGTATCTGGCACTGGCTCATGAAAATCTCTATGAATGCCTTAAACCAGAAATGAGGAGTACTTGGAATGAGATGAGAAGTAATGACTGCACAGATTTTTTTCATGCTAATAGTACAAGTAATTTTTTCCCAAGAACTTGTTGCGATAAGCATATAAAACATGACAAGCGTGAGCCTGGATTATTCAAATAGGAATTCCGATGTACTGAAATGCTATGTTTATGTAGCAAAACGTACTGTTGCTATAATTCAGTAACGAACAAAACTAAGTTCAGCAGCAAAGGACTTAACAAGAGTGTTCTGGAAGAAAACAGTGATGGACCTTTACAGAAATACAGACGAGTCCTGGACGATGCAGTGAATATAGCCTCAACTAACAGAGGATTCAGAACTATAAATCACCAAATTCTAACCTATGAGCAAACAAAAAAAGGACTCTCGTTTTTCTATCCAAAACGAATTGTGGATGCAGATGGAATTCATACGACACCTTTGATAATCTAAATTTTCTGATTCTTTTCTGATTCATTCATTTTATACATTTAAATCAATTGTCCGCTTGTGAACATGTGATGTGATTATAATAAAGTTTTTTCAAATTGATGAGTCCACTGTTTAAAGTAATCATTCTTGATGGGAAACCCGAACCGGGTTTTTAAAGTTCAAGCTGAGCATGTAAAAGTTTTCTGACTTATTTCGCAAGGTGTTGACCAGATCTGAGACAACCCTGGATGAAAAAATCAAGCACGACTTACTCTTCTGAAATAAAGAAACACCTGGAAATTCCTAAAGCCCCTTTTGTTCTAGCACTTCTGACTGAATAACTTTCATCGTAGCTATCAATAAGAACTTTTTGTGTGTATCAATGTAGACATCCATATAAGGAGACCAATAAAATGTTATTAGTTCAACAGAGGTCTATTTTGATCCATTTTTCTTCCAGTTAACCCAGAGTTGAGTTGATTGTTTTGTTTCGTTTTTATCAGTTCTTTGAGATAATCCTTTTTACCTGTACAGTCTCTGAAAATAGCTATGGTTTGCTGTGACATCATTCATAATAAATATGTGATTTAGGAACTATTAATTACAATCATGAGTTTGATCGATAGTCATTTTATAGAAACCTCTTTATTTAGAATAAGCTTATTCTCAACACAGGTGCTAATCAGAATATTTGAAAGTGTATTAGCACTGTAGAATTTTCGGCCTTACACTTAGTCTTATTGACCACTGTTTGCTACCAAGTAACTTAAAACATTAGCATAAAAAGATGACTCATCTTGAAAGAAAAACATAAACCGACAAATGTCGGAAGAATTGCTCATGAACGACATGCGAGGCACTTTAATTGATGTTCTTTAGTCTAGACCAATTTTTTCTTTATGGGTGCAAAAAACTTTGACCCCACCGAGACTCGAACCACTGACCTCTCGCTCCATGACCAAACTCACTACCAACTTGGCTACGAGTCACTTAATTTTGCCATGCTCCAACCGCTTTTATATTAGCAACTTTGGAGCACTAGCGATCACTCAAATATGAAGAACGAAAGCGTGAAAAATTCACTTTAGCAGTCAAAGAATGTTCTAGAAGAAAAGCGCAAAAATGTCAAGCGAAAGACTTGCATAAAAAAGACACACAAGTTTACAATAGTAGCTATGAACTGCGTTCAAGAGCAATTAAAAATATAACACAGCTTCATTTTCCAATTTGCTATCTGTTAATCTTTTTTTTGTTATTTTGTGATGAAAAATTTAAAGAGAAATCTTATACATAAGACCTATTACCAATCTTAAAGCGATGTTGTCTTATTTGCAATCTTAATGCGTGTAAAATCTAAAACCTATCTTTATAAATTACTGTCAAAAATCAGATCTTAATTCATGTAAAATCTATTACCTATCTTTATACGTTGTTCCCATAACTCTAATGTTAATACATGTAAAACCTATTACCCATTTTTATACAATACTATCAAAAATCAAATCTTAATACATGTAAAATCTATTACCTATCTTTATACATTACTGTGATAATTGAACGGTGACCAAAATGATTTGAAATCGCTATAGCCTATCTTAAAACATGTGGGTCACCACCCCCCCCCCCCCCGGGCAGCTCCGCTCATCTATATACTACTTGTGTGTGTACATGCGTGTGTAAGTGCGACTGTGCGTTCGTTCGTGCAGTCGCGCGCGCTCGTGTGTGTGAGTGTGTTTTTTTGTGTGTGTGTGTGTGTGTGTGTTTGGTGTCTGTGTGTGTGTGTGTGTTTGTGTGTGTGTGTGTTTTTGTGTGTGTTTGTGTGTTTGTGTGTGTGTGTGTTTGTGTGTTTGTGTGTGTGTGTGTGTGTGTGTGCGTGTGTGTGTGTGTGTGTGTGTGTGTGTGTGTGTGTGTGTGTGTGCATGTGTGTAAGTGTGTGTTTTTTAACGACAATTCGGAATATAATGATAGTTGACATCATTTGGCATTTACTAAGCCCATTTGTTTGAAGATCATGCTTTGAAGTGATCATCACAATAACTGTATCAACGCTTAGCTTTACATTAAACCTTTCATTACATATTTTTCCCTGTTTGTGTTTGTGTGAGCCATATTAACCACTTCTGCAGTTATTTCAAGTTAAAATAATTGGTCTGGCCAAGGTCGGCTAACGTCTGTTCGCTCTGATCAAATCTTTTTGCAATCTGGTCAGTTTGAACTCCCTGTCCGCCACCAAAATAGGTTTGGCAAATATCTGTCTTTGATGGCTGACCTCTTCACGTGTACTAGAAAAAATGATTGGATTGAAAAGAGTAAGCTTGACCGTTTTCATGTACACTCTAAAATTGTCTAGTGAGAAAAGACACAATTTTTCTCACTTGACGAATTGTTTCTAAATTTTTTTTTGTAGGAATGATTCTATAAAGAAAATGTCTAATCTGTTTGGATATTCCGCAACTTTTTATTTTTTATGCAAATTTAGGCAAATTTTTATGCGTTTTTGCAAAAATTGAGTGTAATTTTTCACACGAATTTCTTTCTGATTTACCCAAAAAATCGTAAGTTTTCTACACGCTTTTTCTGGTTTTTAATGCGAAAGAATGTTATGGTTTAACCGGAGAAAATCATGGCAGTTCATTTTTCGTGCAAATGGGTCTTTAATCGTGCGTTTGATTTTACGCGAGAAATTGAATTAAAATAAACAACTTTTGTGCGATTCTCACACGAAAAGTTTATAGTGCATATGAAAAGACCGTGCTTGGACCCCCAAGAAGAGAGTTGTTGATACTAGAGTTTGTTAATAACTAGTTGATATTAGATGGATATCTTGTAAGATCGTGCAAGATTCTTCATGGAAGTGGCTACCTTGCAAAGTCTTGAAAGATTATGGTTATCTTGCAAGTTCTTGCAAGAGGAACGGATATCTTGCAAGGTTATTGCTGGTTTGTTCCGATTCAGCGCTGCTCTCATTAGCTGTTATGGACACATTATTGTTCATTTGCCGCAGAAACTTCCCAAAACATTATTGATTGCGTTATAGGAGAAATTTTGAAGCAAAGTTTACGTCAGATGTTTGTATTTTTACTAAAGTACAACTTTTTTCGAGGTTTAACAGAACTCCTCAAAATTTTTGAACTGTTCATTTTTTGAGTTTTTTTAATTACACGATACATTTTTTTTTCAATGGAAAAAAGTATAAGTAGTTGATGTTACACTTTTTTACACTTTTTTGCACTTTAGCGTTAGATTTATCATTTTTGCAAAATATTATACACTCTTTTATAAAGTTATATCATATTTTAGTTTGAGCAGAACAAAAATGCTGCTATATTGTTTGTAAATTGTTATCGCATTGAAAAAAAACTGATGGAAAAAATCTTTCTCGTCATGCTCTATTTAATTGTTTTTTTTGCAAAATGATGTGTGCTGTTGCTAGATTCCTAGGTTCTTTCAAGACGAATCGTAACCTTGCAAGATCTTGCAATGATTTGGAAAAAAATCTTGCTAAACGATGGATCATCTGGCAAGACTCTGTCAGAATCTAGCAAGATACCCTCTCGAAGTCGATTGGTGTTGACTTTAGGCATGTGCTCTACCGTGCAATTTGCGTCAATATCCCCCCACCACTGACTTTGTGCCTCTTTTCTTAAAGAGTACTTTCTGGGAAAATTTATAGATCTCAACTAGAGTAGGGCTCTCACTAGGCGATTTCCAATCAGTGCCTTAATAAGTGCCTTAAGTTGACATACAAACTTTTTGATCCGCAATACGATGCAGAGGTATACCCCAAAGTTTCCGCCGTAGCAAAATTGGCTCGAAAATTAGTTACATACAATGAACGAAATTAGATGACATCCTTTGTATCTTACATTTCGCAAAAGGGGTTCCGCCAATTTTGCGAAATAAAAGAACATTCGGTGCGAAAATTAGGTAACAAATCTTGTAGCACGTTTCCGCTCAATTTAGGTATCTATTATTCGCTCGCATTTTGAGCATGCAATAAGCACTTTAATAAAGATTTAATTGAAGCCTTCAAAGCTTTAAAGTGCTTTAAATACATGCTACCACAAAAACTGATTTTTTTCCCGAAAAATCCCTCACACATCAAAGAGTTTGTATATCAATGTGGGATTGGCCAATTTTAATAAGTATTAATAAATAGTACTAATAAGTAGAAATAAGTAGTAATAAAGTACTATAAGTAGTAATAAAGTAGTAGTAAAGTACTACTAGTAGTAATAAGTTAGGCTTAATTAAATAAGTATTAATTAAGTTGGGCTTAATTGCGGATTATATGCTAAATCGAGCTACATTGCGTGCGAAAAATCAAAACATAAATGGAGCGGATGCGTGATACAACTCGCGCAAAAAATAGGTTATTAAGTTTGTACTTGTATTCCGCGGCTAAAATTAGGACACTTTTGCGAACACGGGAGACGATATTCCCTTCCATTTTGCCGGTTTCTGCTAAAGTAGATATTTTCCGCAATATTGTACCACTTTCAATGTATTAACATAGTAAAAACGAACACGAGATACACACATCGGGCATATCTGCCCGTGACGATTTGGGTATACCTCTGCACTGTAATGCGTCCAAATTGAAATCTTTCTTTGTTTTAGCAGACTCACTGGTTGTACAAACTGGGGATTTCACTGCAAAAACGCCCAAACTTTTAGTCCAAGTGGAGCAGATTGTAATTCATCCCAAGTAAGAGCGTATTAATAAGTTCACTAACCAGCACATTTTTTACTTCATACCAGCGCGGGGTCGGTACCGAATTGCAAATCTAGTGGTTCATTACTTGCCTAAAAACAGCGAAATTGCAAATGAGACAACCTTTTCTTTGGAACTAATAAGTCGCAAATCCCGATTTTCAAATAAATGCGGATAATAGTTATATAATTGCGAATAATAGTTACATAAAATTATCGAACTAACAAGTTTAGATACACAAAATTGCGGACAAAACTGTCGAAATTGCGTCCAGCTTACGCCCCAATCTCTCGCTCAGATATTTCCAAAAACTGCAATTCGGTAGAAGACTCTTTGCTCTACTGTGATATAAAGATCGAGACGTTGCCCATTGCCATCCAATTAAGAACCAATGCTATGTAAGAATTAGCCCATTTAGGGATATCGGTATTCACTTGGATTAATTTTTTTTAATCAGATCTTAATTGCCTTAGTTCCAAAATTGTTCTGATTTTCTTTTCATAGTATACAAATACAACATTCTCTTTTTCATTATATGGTAACAATTACTGAAATCCAGCAAATATTAAAGGGTAAGGAAAATTCGTTATGAAACTCACACGCCCATATCAAGACGAGAGCCCATTTGGAATTGACCTCTAATCAGACTCACTGGCGCTCTACTTGTTTCTTGCGCCCCGAAAACGTCATGGACTGGTTGACGTCAGGAGCGCAGGATAATCTGATCAGAGAAAATTTTGAGCGCAAGTGCGTTTGGTCAGAAAACTTTTTGAGTGCACTTGAGTCTGTTCAGAGAACTTCGAACGCATATTTTTCATATAATTTTCTGCATACTGTTTAACAAAGAAAATTTTGGCTCTGTCACGAAGCAACAAAACAGCCGAGTTCTGACCTAAGATTCTTTAACCATCTGATGGTAGCAAATGATCAAAACCAAGGACTTCATTAGTTAGCAATTGTCGGTTTCGTTTACAGGTAAATTTAAGCAACTGAAGATCCTTTGTTTTTATCGAAAACAGTCTATGTTTAGCTATAGAGTCAGAAACATGTGGCAAAAGCATACCCAGGTTTTGGTCCAGACCCAAATTGAGCTATGATCAGACCCAATCGAGCGCACACCCCTGTGTTCCCAGACCGAAATTACAGGGTCTGGAAATTGGTTCGAGCGCACAATAGTTTGGACCATGGTCTGATTTCGGTCTGATCAGAGGTCAATTCGGTCTGGACGGTCTGATCATAGTCTTTTTAGTCTGGATCATTATATATAAAACAAATGAAATGGCTATCATATTGGTTTCTCCCCAAGAGTAAAATTTCTAGATTCTCATGAGGTTCAAATCAAGCTTTATGGATACATTTGGAAGAGGCTAAAAAATTTGTTCAAATTTGACGCTTGTCACTGATCTGTTTAGCTCTTTTGTGGGTCTGATCAGAAAAAAATTGCTCACTTGCGTCTGACATGGGATGGTTCTGAGCTCACGTGAGTCTGCACAAAAGTGAATTTCGGTGCAATTTGGAACTGATTATGACGCCCAATTGCATTCTGATCATTACTCACAAGCTATCTCTTGGTAAAAGAGATACGTATTATTCAACGTTTCAATTAGCGACAAGATTTGCCACAAACCCGGGTCGAGTTTTTGGGTAAAATTTTGTAAGAAATGCGGTGAATGCGGTGATTTGTTTGTAAGAAATGCGGTGATTGGGGTGAATGCGGTGAAAAAAAATATCTCGCCGGATTTCACCGAATTTCTTACAAAATTTAACCGCGAAACCCACTGCATTTCTGCATTTCTCACAAAAATTCACCGCATCAACTTTTGTTCCAATTTTATTCGAGCCTTGTATCCGACAATAAACTCGAATGTAACAAAACGGAAGACGGGAAATCTTTATTCAACAATTACGAATCGAATAAGATTCAAGAAACGGCTTTTTATGTCAACTATAGCTTGTGTATATAACATGCGACACATAAGAAGTTCACTTCACCACGTTAACAAAAAGTATTCAAAGTAACACTGGCGGCAAAAAGGCTAGACACTACCTGTTAGCCTTTTGCTAGCCAATATCGGTCGATTCAGTTCATGTATGACGTAATTTGGCCTTGCATTGGCCCTAAAATTGAACCATTCAAAGCGTTTTGATACTCTAATAATTTTATATCTAAGTCATCTTAGTCTAAATCGGGCTGGTTCGGCCCAAAACCGCTCTCTAACAGTCCGTTGCTCAAGGTACATGTATTAGAATACTGATTTTGCTTTGCCAATTTGGTCGTAGTCGGGGGCTCGAACCAGCGACCTTTCGATTCGGAGTCCAGTGCGTTACCGTCTGCGCTATGCCGCCTTGATTGCTTGCTATTCAATTCAAATATATACGCTTACACGCTTACAAACAGACGCTGCTTAGTTTATATATATAAATACGCTTACTTTGCATTCGCAACATCCTCCGGCTCCGAAAGTGTTGTTTCTAAAACAGGTATTAGTTTTACAACCGGTCGGATATACTTACCAGTATTTGTCCTTATCTCAGCCGAACGGGCAATGCCATCGCTGACATAACGGAGGTTTTCAATGCGACCCATGGGAAAGTGTCCACGGGGGCTCAATTCGTCGGCCACCCATACAAGATCCCCAGATTTAAGCTCTGTGTTTGCCGGTGTGGACCATTTACTGCGACGATTCAGGTTTGGGACATATTCAGCTAGCCACCTTTTCCAAATTGAGTCCGCGTAGCACTGAGCTCGCACGTATCTCTTGCGGTGGTCGAAGTCCTCTTCTGACAAAAGCGAAGGCACAGTGCTTGACCTGTTTCCGAGAACGAAGTGATTAGGTGTTATGGCATCAAGTTCCGTAGGTTCAGAGCTTACAGGCGTAAGAGGCCTGTTATTTAAAGTTGATTCAACTAAACAGAATGTCGTTTGTAAGACTTCGTCAGTAAGACGTCGGTTGCCAAGAACTGCATAAAAAGTGCGTTTAACACTCCTCACCATTCGTTCCCACGAGCCACCATGATGTGGGGCAGATGGTGGATTGAAGTGCCACAAGATTCCCCTTTCAGACATTTGACTCGCAATGAATTTTTGATTCCAACTCTGTATACACAATGATAGTTCCTTCTTGGTAGCAATAAAGTTGGTTCCATTATCCGACCAAAGGACGCGGGGTTTTCCTCTCCGAGCAATGAACCTTTCAATTCCCATAACGCAGGAATTCATGTCCATCGATGGCACAACCTCAATATGCAAGGCGCGTGTTGTGAGGCACGTGAAAAGGAAACCCCAACGCTTTTCACTTGAGCGTTTCACTGATACATAAAATGGGCCGAAATAATCCATTCCCGTATTGAAGAAGGGAGGGGAACCATAGGAAAGACGTTCGGCCGGTAAGTCGGCCATCATTGGCTGAACGGACTTTTTGCTACGCTTACGGCATAATACGCAGTTAAATTTGATAGACCGTAATGCGGAACGCAGTTTCAGGACTGCGTAGCGTCGTTGTATGCAAGCTCGCAAAAAGTCAATGCCCTCGTGGTGGTTAACTAAATGCTCTTTTTTCAGAAAGAGCCTTACAGCGGGGTGACGGCTATCAAGTATGATGGGGTGTTTGATGTCATAGTCGGCTTCAACTAATAGTTTGATGCGGCCACTAGATCTGATCAGAGCATTGGGACCAATGAAAGGGGTATACGGTGAGATTGGGCTTCTTCTGATAAGGTGCTTTTCATCCAGAAGTTGTTTTTTCTCGAACGGGAATGATTCAGATTGAACGAGGAACTGAAGTTTTGCTTCAGCAACCTGGAGTTCATCGGGCCTAAGAATTGAAGCATCTGATGACCGGAAATGGGCGTGCTTCGGGAGGATGCGGAGGAGATAAGCGGTTATCCTAACTAGTTTAAAGTAGGAGCTAAATTTTGTGTAATCGAACAGTTTTTCTTCGTAGGAAACGTTGCTCGCAAGACTGCTTTCTTGTTTTTGAACCGGATCGCCCAAGGGACTGGTTAACGGTTTTTTCAGATTGCCTAATATCTCGTTATTTGGCTGGAAAGGAAAATCTGACGTAAACAGGAAAATTGGACCTTTCAACCAGCTACTGGCACACAGGCCATCGGCTGACATTCCCCTTGTACCAGCGTCCGCGGGATTGTCTGTCGATGGTACATGAAACCATTGGTCGACTGTTGTGGACTCCAATATTTCCGAAACCCTATTGGCAACAAAGATGGGCTGTTTATCGAAGGATCTCAGCCACTGAAGCACAGTCGTGCTATCTGTCCACATGAACGTTTTACTAAGAGGAATTGTTAAAGCTTTATATATGTCTACCTTTAGGCGCGTTGCTAGGAGGGCTGCTTGAAGTTCGAGTTTGGGTACGGTCAAACATTTCATGGGTGCAACTCTTGCTTTTCCTAAAATAAAAGCAATTTCGGTATGCGTAGTGGGTCCTGACCTTACCTTTGATCTCAGGAAGGCAACAGCGCTGAAGACTTCCTGGGAACTATCCCCGAAAACATGAAGCTCGGTTGAGTCGAACTCGCCAGAGAAAAAACTCCTAGCGACTGTTAGGTTTCCTACTTTGGGTAAATCTGAACTCCATGCACAGAACCTATCAATCATGTCATCGGGCAGCACCTTGTCCCAGTCTTGACCACTCAACCTCCATATATCTTTCAGCAACAGTCGGGCGGTAACTGTGAAGGGGGCTACTAACCCAATTGGGTCAAAGACTTTTGAAACTAAACTAAGTACTAGGCGTTGAGTTACGTTTTTGTTGTCCACGTACTTTGTTCCACGGCTGACAACTAGTGTGTCTTTTTTGTGGTCCCATTTCAGACCCAATGATGTGAGAACTCAGAAACTTCCTCAGAACTTCCAATAACTTTTGGCTCTTCTTGGTCATTGGTTTTGAAGCTGTTGTCGAGTTCATCGAGCAGGTGTGGAACGCTGCTTACAAACTTTGTTAATTTAAATCCTCCCAACATAAGTAGTTCTACGAGTTCCTTGGCTCTCTTCAGTGCTTTCTCTGGTTCGTCTAAGGAGTCGAGGTAGTCGTCCATATAAAACTTTTCCGACACAGCTTGCGATGCATCTGGGTACTGACGGCTATTGTCCTTGGCTGTTCGTTGGAGGGCATAATTCGCGCATGTGGGCGAGTCTTTCGCACCAAAGATATGCCTGGTGTACTGATATACCATCACATCAGTTGATGGATCCTCCCGCCACAAAAATCTAAGGCACGGTTGATCCTGAGGAAGCACTCCAACCTGGAGGAACATGCCTTCTATATCAGCAGAGACTGCGTACTGATACTGGCGGAAGCGGATAAGAGTATGAATCAAACGCTGAAGTAAATCAGGACCTGTCAACAATGATTTATTTAATGATGTTCCATGAAATTTTGCCGCACCATTTAACACCCTTCTCATCTTGTTTGGCTTATTGGGATTAACGACGGGGTGATGAGGCAAGTACCATTCGCGTCTAGACCGTTCACTGGGATCTTTAGAGTTAAGCACTTGAATCACATAGCCTTTGTCTACGTCATCCTTAATGCTCGTTTCGTACTTCACTCGGAGGTCTTGGTCCCTGAAAAGTCTTTTTTCAAGGGACTTCAGTTGAACGAGTGCTGAGTAGTAGTTATACGGTAAATGAAGGTCGTCTTTTGACCACAGCATACCAACTTGATACCGTTTTCCGTCATTAAAAGTTGTCTTTTCCAGTATTTCAACTGCTCTACGGTCTGAAGAAGACCTGGGGTCAACCTCTATTACAGCTCCGTATGACTCCATGTCATACCAGGACTTCAGTTGTTCGGCTAGATCTGTTTCCGGTTCAGTAACAATTTTAAAACAGGAGGTTATGAAACTAGAAGTGGCAGGCAGAGGTCCACTTAGAACCCAACCAATTGGAAGACGGACGGCAACGGGCGCACATTTTGAATCGCTTTCAAAATATTCGATAGGTCAGATTGCATGGTAAACTTCTTGGCCTATAATCATTTCGACATTTGAGTTACTGTACTGAACGGGATCTAGCACACTTAAATACGGATATGTTTCCTGTAGTTGAGGTACATTGATAATATCAGAACCAACATTTAGCGTGTCTCTTATGTATGGACTTACGTTGAAACTTTCACAGGTGTTATCACCTAATGGTTTAACTGTCACGTCTGTAATAAGTGTATCAATGACTTGTTTTGCATTTATTCCGCAAACAGTCAGTTTAAGAGGTGAACCTTTCAGATTGAGTCTTGCCGCAGCACTTGCCGCAATCCACGAGTGACTGCAGGCAGGATCACATAAAGCCAGCACTTTTGTTTCCTTAGCTGTGGGGCCTTTGAGTTGGACTTCCTTAACCTGTAAAAGACCTTTAACGTCGGACACAGCAGGGAAAGATGACGAGTTTCCATCTTGATTGGGAGTACAGATGTTTTCCGAATTGAGTGTAACTAGAGATGTTGACTGCGGTGGATCCGTGACGCTTTTCGTTTCACTTGGTTTCTTTGCATTGTTCTTAGTGAAGATGCGTTCGGAACCGTGTAACAGAATATTATGTGTACTAGTGCAACCAGGTTGTTTGCACTTTCGTGGGTTGGGACAATTTCTAAATTGATGGGAACCATTGAGACAGGAGAAGCATAGTCTATGTTCTGCTACAATTTTCGCTCTCTGAGTTGGGTTTTCACTTTTGAAATTCGGGCTTTTCCAAATTGGGTGATTTGCCTTGCAGTGCGGGCAACCAAGATCGCTCCCGTTTCTTGTTGACGGGTTCTTCTGTTTTGCGTCGGCAAGTTTTGAGTTTGACGCGAAAGCCTTTGAAGTTGTTTTTGTTTTATTTACAACTGGTGGTTCGTCTGTCTTAGTCTGTCTAAATTTGACTGCTTTCATGCGGTCATGTGTGTCCGCTTTTTCTTGTAACCAATCGTTGAATTCTAACAAGGTAGGCCTGAGCCACTGCTTTTTCACTATATGTGAACACCAGGATTCCTTGAGATTGGGCGGGAGCTTTTGTACCACTTGATTCAGTAAAGATGAGCTACGCAAATTGGCGTCATATGACAATGACTGAAAAACTCCAACTAAACTTGAAATTACTAATGCGAAAGCAATTACATTTTCCGAATTGTGCATTTTTAATGGTGGGTAATTGTTAAGTTTATCAAGGTGAGCGCCAACTACGGCATGGGGTTGGCCGAATTTCCGTTCCAGAACTTTCATGGCATCGTTATACAATGCACCACTATACGCAAACTGCTCAATGGATTTTTTAGCTCTTCCGGTTAGAAGAGTTTTCAAATAAGTTAATTTTGCTGCATCAGAGAGGTTTTGAGAGTCTATGGCAATTTTGAACTGCCCTATCCACTCATGCCAAAGAAGTGGGTCCCCATTATATTGCGCAAGCGTCCATTTTGGTAATGGATTGAGTTGACTGGAGGTTATTGCGTCCGCTAGATCCTTAATATTGAAGGAATTATCGTGTGCGGGAGCAACAGACGTTGATGGATGATACGAATGGAAGGTACCAGTAGTATTGGCTGGCATGGTTGCGTAGGGCAGCATTGGGTTTGAATACAAACCGTGCTGCACCGGTAATGACGATGAGGGTTTGTGTTGACCGATAAAGGTTGGATCGGAAAACGGGTTTTGGTTGTAGTAGGTTGTACCTCCACTTGAATAGGATACAACAGGTTTATTCAAATTTGTTTGCAAAACTTGTTGTTGAACTTGTTGAGGATGTGAGGAAGTTACGGTTGCCGGATGAGGTACATGCCACAAAGTCATGTTTGGCAGGAGGTGGCTAGTCATGGGACAAAAACTACGTTGCATGTTTTGGACAGGGTATTGTACGTTCTGATGATCAGAAGTAATAGATGCAAGTTTGTCAATGTGGGGTTGTTTATGTTTGCTAAATGATGATCTGGTTGATTCAAATATGAAACTGCGCTGGGGACTGGTGCCCAGCTCGAGGGTTCTGGCAACTGTGAGGGTTGAGGCGCTGATGCTACCGTATCAGCGGTCTGGTTAGCGACGTTATTACTTGCCTGCGGACTGGTCTGTCTGTCTTCCTTTCCAAAAGACAAAAAATATGATACTCCTTTGGGAGTACGGTCGACGTTTTCACGCGGGTTACCGTCCTTTGGTGGTGAATGATTGCTTTGCTGCAATAACGGACCTGATGCAGCGTTTGGAGCGTTCACCGAATTTTGCAGCATCGAAGGGCCTGTTAGGAGATTATCGGTTTCATGTGGTGGTAATGAGTTCGAAGCTTGGAGGAAACCATTTTCTTGAATTTCGTTTTCTGCGCGGTTTGAACGAAGAGTTGTAGGCAAAATATTGTTTGCCACTGAACTGTCAACCCATTCTGTTACACGCTCAGAATTTTTATCATTATTTAAAATTGTTTGCTCCCCGAGATCACCATCAAGGCTCTCATCGGATGACTCCATTGCCCGAATCTCCTTGACTTTTGCGTCAAACAATCTTTTCCTGTTCTCTTCGCTAATTGTGTCTAGCTCTAATTGATGCTTTTGTTGAGCGAGTTTGATTATGTTCTCATTCTCTCTCTCAATCTCTTCTCGTTGAAGTCTTGCTATTTCCTGTTCTCTTCTCCTCTGGCTAGACGAGATTGAGACAGTTTTCGATCCACATCTTGATGTTTTTCGGCGGAATGTTGATTCACCAATTGTCTCATCACTGAGCTCAATGTATTGTCGTGCTTTTGCTACATAATTGTCATGAGCTTCGCTTGCTTCTTTGAGCCAAAGTTCAAGCTCCTCGTTAAGTTTTATTTTATTTGGATGTCGTGAGGCTAACTGAACCAGTTGATCGTTTTTGTCAATTGCTGTTGACAAGAGTTCCTTTGCTTTGTTAACTAATGTCTCGACTTTTGTTTTTCGTATTTTACTATTTATTGCTTCGTCGATTCTTTTGTACAAGTCATTCACACTTAATTCAACTTTAGATCTAGCTTCAGACAACTTGATGGCCTGAGCTTCCATCTTGAAAACAACGGTATTAAAGGTTAGATGTTTGTTTCAATGAATTAGGCACACTTAATACGATATTCCGAATTTCAGATGACTCTTACCAGCAAAAGAATAAGAAAGGGGAATCGTTACCAGCAATAATTTCGTAAATCAAATACACTATGAGGAATTGGGAAACGGACTAGAATTTAGTTTCTTAAAGGCTCAAAAGAACAGATCAACCACTAACGAGGAAAAAACTGCAAACAAGCTATAGCCTTGCACTTAAGCTAGCCACGGCTCGTCAGCAGAGTTCCCCTCGAGAGCGGCAGCCCTGTTTGCTCGAGCTTTTCGACGGCGCTGGTTAAGCCTTTTTGGTCTGGTCTTTTTTATCAGACAATTTAGGTTGGCGCTATGAAATCTCACAATAGAGAGTGATTTTATTTCACAGCAGAAGGGCGGATGAAGTTGCAAATAGTCGTTCAGAATCGAAGGATCCTTGGCTTTGCGCTTTGATAGGAGGTCTTTTATGACGTGAACCACGACGAAACTTGTTTGCTTCAGGTCCTCGAAGATATCTGGGGCGCCCTGTCGTGGACAGTAAACAATAGCTTTTATCTTATTTTCGATTGCGTAAAGTTCTTGAATGAGTTCAGACGCAGATAGTGGGCTATGGTTATTGTTATGATGGGGTGTTAAGCTATTGTTTATAGCGTCGTGCCAAATTATTACTTCACTTGCCTGTGGGTACTCGTATTTGAGCTTAAATTGCACGGTCTTTCTCTGTTTAACGGCCTTAAAACTGAGTCCGGGCTCAGCTATAGATGTATTAAGGTGTCGTGTATACTGAGGGTCCCGTAGTTTGTTTATTTTGCGGCTCAATGAACTAGCACCTACTATAAAAAGCATTGAATTCGGCTAAGTGAACTGCTAAAAGTTTTCGGATAAATGAACACCCAATTTTTCGGCTAATTGAATACAAAAATTTTCGGCTAATTGAACACCCAAAAAATTTTAGGCTAATTGAACACCCAAAAATTTTCGGCTAACTGAACACCCAATTTTTTTTTCGGCTAATTGAACACCAAAAATTTTTCGGCTAATTGAACACCCAAAAAATTTTCGGCTAATTGAACACCCAAAAAATTTTTCGGCTAATTGAACACCCAAAAATTTTTCGGCTAAGTGAACACACTAAAAATTTTTCGGCTAAGTGAACACCCAAAAAATTTTCGGCTAATTGAACACCCAAAAATTTTTCGGCTAAGTGAACACCCAAAAATTTTTCGGCTAATTGAACACCCAAAAAATTTTCGGCTAATTGAACACCCAAAAATTTTTCGGCTAAGTGAACACCCAAAAAATTTTCGGCTAATTGAACACCCAACAATTTTTCGGCTAAGTGAACACCCAAAAAATTTTCGGCTAATTGAACACCCAAAAATTTTTCGGCTAATTGAACACCCAAAAAATTTTCGGCTAATTGAACACCCAAAAAATTTTTCGGCTAAGTGAACACCCAAAAAATTTTCGGCTAAGTGAACACCCAAAAAATTTTCGGCTAATTGAACACACAAAGTTATTCGGCTAACTGAGCAACCGAAGTTATTCGGCTAATTGAGCACCCGAAGTTATTCGGCTAATTGAGCACCCAAAGTTATTCGGCTAATTGAGCACCCAAAGTTATGCGGCTAATTGAGCACCCGAAGATATTCGGCTAATTGAGCACTCAAAGTTATTCGGCTAATTGAGCACCCAAAGTTATTCGGCTAATTGAGCACCCAAAGTTATTCGGCTAACTGAGCACCCGAAGTTATTCGGCTAACTGAGCACCCGAAGTTAATCGGCTAATTGAGCACTCAACGTTATTCGGCTAACTGAGCACCCGAAGGTTTTCGGCTTAGTGCTATGGGTTCAAAAGTATATCTAGGCTAAGTATGTGCCGCCAGTGTAAAATATTAGCACCAAGTTTAAGAGTCTGACAACGTCTGATCAACTACTAAAGTAGTCCCAACAGTTGAGCTTACAGTTTTGGAACTCTATGCTCCTCACGTCACTATGAAGTTATCCGACCACGCCTCTGATTGTCAAAGTCACTCCACAGGACACTGACCCACTAGCAATGCTCCACGGACCACTATCACCAGCGTTGACCCTGCCTCTGACTGCCAAAGTCACTCAACGGGACACTGAACCACTAGCAGTGCTCCACAGAACACTATCAACAATGTTAACCCGGCCTCTGACTGCCAAAGTCACTCTACGGGACACTGAACCACTAGCAGTGCTCCACGGAACACTATCACCAACGTTGACCCGGCCTCTGACTGCCAAAGTCACACTACGCAACACTGAACCACTAGCAGTGCTCCACGGACCACCATCACCAATGTTGACCCGGCCTCTGACTGCCAAAGTCACTCAACGGGACACTGAACCACTAGCAGTGCTCCACAGAACACTATCACCAATGTTGACCCGGCCTCTGACTGCCAAAGTCACTCTACGGGACACTGAACCACTAGCAGTGCTCCACGGACCACTATCACCAACGCTGACCCGGCCTCTGACTGCCAAAGTCACACTTACGCAACACTGAACCACTAGTAGTGCTCCACACAACACTATCACCAACGTTGACCCCGCCTCTGACTGCCAAAGTCACTCTACGCAACACTGAACCACTAGTAGTGCTCCACAGAACACTATCACCAACGTTGAGCCGGCCCCTGACCGATAGAAGTCGATGTAAGAACGAAAAATCCTCGTCCTGGTTTTTTCTCACGCGGTGGACCAAATATTCGAGCCTTGTATCCGACAATAAACTCGAATGTAACAAAACGGAAGACGGGAAATCTTTATTCAACAATTACGAATCGAATAAGATTCAAGAAACGGCTTTTTATGTCAACTATAGCTTGTGTATATAACATACGACACATAAGAAGTTCACTTCACCACGTTAACAAAAGTTATTCAAAGTAACACTGGCGGCAAAAAGGCTAGACACTACCTGTTAGCCTTTTGCTAGCCAATATCGGTCGATTCAGTTCATGTATGACGTAATTTGGCCTTGCATTGGCCCTAAAATTGAACCATTCAAAGCGTTTTGATACTCTAATAATTTTATATCTAAGTCATCTTAGTCTAAATCGGGCTGGTTCGGCCCAAAACCGCTCTCTAACAGTCCGTTGCTCAAGGTACATGTATTAGAATACTGATTTTGCTTTGCCAATTTGGTCGTAGTCGGGGGCTCGAACCAGCGACCTTTCGATTCGGAGTCCAGTGCGTTACCGTCTGCGCTATGCCGCCTTGATTGCTTGCTATTCAATTCAAATATATACGCTTACACGCTTACAAACATACGCTGCTTAGTTTATATATATAAATACGCTTACTTTGCATTCGCAACAAGTTTAATGTTTGAAAAGCGGTGAAGGCGGTGAGAGCGGTGAAAAAAATTCACCACATGTCTTACAAAAATCGCTTCATTTGCTTTCCAACGTTTACTGATTCTGATTTAAAATCACAAGAAATGTCATAGAAGTAAGTTTCAGTTGCCGCAGTGGAATAAGAAGCTGCAGACATTCAAGAGGCAAGAGGTTCGAACCCGTGTAACGAAGTTTCTTTTTTGTAAGAATACTGAAAACGCGGTGAAAATAATTAATTCACCGTGATTCACCCCATTCACCGCAAAAAGATGTAAGAAATACGCGGTGAAATTTTTTACTTTCTTCGCATTTCACCGCATTTCTTACAAAAATTCACCGCCAAACCTCGACCCGGGAATCAGTCGGTTTACATAGCATTGTATTCCCGATTTCATAGCTTGAAGGTTGTGACGTCAAACTCTAACTCGATCGTTTCTCAATTCAAAACTCGAAAATTATCGGAAGTCATTTCTGACTTCCTAAAATTACATTGCGGTCTATTGGATAATCGAGATCTGTATAGAAGTCGATATGATTTGCTAGTCAATTCCGGTGGAGTTTAACTCTTTCCCTGCCTACTTGCAGTAATTTTTTCTTACTTTCTATATTTGCTAATCTCATCTGCTGCAACTCTATTATGTTTTATTGTGCCAAAAGAGACGATCATGGAAGCCGTTTTTGTCTGATTAGGCTTTTAGAATTAATATTAGGCTGTAAAAGGATAGTTTTGTATAAAGTTGACCTGGATAGTCTGGCAACAAAATGTTTCTGCTTCCAATTTAATATCTGATTGTTCAAGAAATTTCGAGCAATTATAGAAGGTTTCGGCAACTCAACTTAGATGCCTCTTTTGCAAAAAAAAACCTATTATCGACTATTTTATTTGAAAATATGGATCGATATTGCTGTTGACTATCGCCACAAACAATTGTCTTTATAACTTGCAAAAAAACTTGTATTGGTGAGGCGCAGATCTGAAGTGGCATAAAGTGGGTTTTGTGGATGGGTTTCATATCAGTAGCAGTTTCTAAAAATATAGACGATCAGCAAATTAAAAACGCTGAAAAAATAGGCTTTGTGTTTTAAAAGCTAGTTGAAATCAACAAGTAGTTATAGAATTTGATAATTGTTAGAATTCGTTTCATGGTCACTGGTTGTTTTGTATTCACTGTTTAGCCTGGGAAATCAACGACGTTAATGAACCTAAATAAAAGTAAGATGACATCAACTTGAGGAGAGCCTCATATTCTAAAAATGAACAGAATTATGCGATGAATTTGTACCTTCACTGAGCAGAAATAGGCCATTTTTTTGCAAAATATTTCTATGTTTTCAAGGTTAGTAAATTTAATTAAACCCAACAGACACAAGTTTATAGTTTCGGTTCTCATAATAAGTAAAACTCGTAAGAAGGGATATTTTTTTCCAAAAAGTACTCAGAACTGCAAGTAATTTAAAATAAGGCTCAGAGATTATGCTATTTACTTTTGCGTAGCTTTTTGCGTAACATCGAAGCTGCCATATTGTCCAAAATGCAACAAACCCTCGACATAAGTATCGAACGTTTAATGTTGAGTTCAAATTGAACGAGCCAGAGCGGTGTAAACCGTTCAAAATTGAAGGGGGCGCCCTATTCGAGAGTTTGAACTGACTCCTCGACAAGGGGTTGTTCATGGCCTGGAGACATGACTGAACGCACGAAAGTCTGGAGATAAGCATTTTTGACCGCATGATGCCCAGTGAATCGAAACTTGGTACATCTTGGTAAGAAACATACTAAATCTTGGTAAATCTTGCCAAGATCTTGCCATGGTACTTACCGAGAAAACATCCAAGATATGTACGAACTTGCAAGTTTTTTTTGCATGGCTGTCAAGAAACAAGATCTTGGCAAGATTTCCAAGAAACATTAACCATGACATGGCAAGATATAACAAGTATTAAAAATTCAATAGCACCCAAAAACAAGATGTAGCCGGAAATCATAAGATTAAGCAAGAATTATCAAGAATTATCAAGAATGTCAGAAAATACTGCTCCCGTTAGTTTATTAACCAACAAATGAGCTGCTTTTTTCCAGTATAATAAAATTTTTAAGTGGATGCTAGCTCGGTATGTACATAGTACACACCTTAGACAGGACCACCACCGTGAAGGCCCCCACTAAGGTCCCAAAAAATTTTAAAAATTGTAACATGATATAAGACAAAAAAACAAGCGTTGAAAAAACAAAACAGCAAAAAAACAACACTCCGCAAATTGAATACATCCAAAGCAACTACAGTATTTAAGCATCTAACATCAAATACGAAAAACAAAAAAAGTCAGCTTAAAAACCAAAATTTTTCATAACATCAAATACGAAAAACAAAAAAAGTCAGCTTAAAAACCAAAATTTTTCATAACCACATTTTTTTCAAAAACAATAATTCTGACAGTTTAAGCTCATCGACATTATCAAGATCTTATCAGGTTAAGCCAAGAAAATTTCTTGACATGTCTTGATAAGATCTTGCCAAGATCTTATCAAGGTGTTCCAAGAAATTTTATCAATCAAGATCTTGGCAAGATGTGTCAAGTTTTGCACGAGTTGGCAAGATCTTGCATGACATGACATGGTGTATCAAGTTTCGTTTCACTGGGTGGTCTGTCTATGGACGCACAGCAAGCTTAGTTTTGTGACGCATGATCTTTGATTCGGAGAAAGCACAGCTAGTTTAGTTTGGGCACATCACACAGGTTTAAGTAAAGCAACAATCAGTTAACGGGGGGGGGGGGTTTGGAGGAAATAGCAGGGTCGAGTTTCTCAACTCGAGTTCATTTTTCAGATACGAAGTTATAGACGGAGTACCAGTTGATGACATTGCCCTGCTATATCTGAAGAAATCAGTTCAGTTGGAACCCTATGCATTTTTGCCTCTATGCCCAGTATCTCAAGACATTGGAACCCTACTTGTAGCCTCCGGTATGGGATCTATAATGCTAAAGTACGCAGTCATTCCTTGGCAACTTCGTCGTGTCTATTTGACGGAATTTCATAATCTGACAGTATCAGTGGACAATAGTCAACAACAAATCCAATGCCCATATGGCAGTATTTGCACTAAGGGATCTTTTCTGACTTTACCCCCCCCCCCATTTTTGTGTTCTCTTCGTGGAAATCCACTTATCCCCGCTTGATGCAAACATACACACAAACACATGCACAATCACACACAAAACACACACACACACACACACACACACACACCTACACATACACACACACACATACACACACACACACACACACACACACACACACACACACACCTACACATACACACACACACACACACACACACACACACACACACACACACACACACGCACACACACACACACACACACACACACAAACAGCAAACAAACAGATAATAATGCATCGAAAATTTCAAAACAGCTTATGTCAGTTGAAAACGGAGCTTGTAAATTATTATTGTTCCAGATTTAATTTTGTTTTGATAGTCTAGTTGAATCATGATTAGAAAATTATTACAGAGTATTAATTCTGCAGCCAGTCACAACTAGATACAGTTTTTGTTAAATTTTTATGTAATTTTGAATTCACGTCTCCAAAACAAAAAAATGGTTATCATTGAAAATAGGTATTATTAAAC
The DNA here is from genome assembly GCF_964194025.1 of Convolutriloba macropyga. Taxonomy (NCBI): domain Eukaryota; kingdom Metazoa; phylum Xenacoelomorpha; order Acoela; family Convolutidae; genus Convolutriloba; species Convolutriloba macropyga. The sequence goes on along the minus strand of NC_134481.1, from coordinate 8,444,874 downwards.
TGGGTTAATAATGTTTTTGACCGACGCCACCGAGTCTTCTGTATACTGTAGATCGAACACTTCAATCACAGATAACTTTTGCTAAAACACGTGACTCACGAGGACCTACTCCCATTTGCAAAGTAAAGTGTTTCTAATGAACGAAAACTGCATTTTGGGATGGGGTTGCTATGGTTATCGATGACTGGAGGGTAGAACCAGAGAAGATCGTCCTCTTAGTCGATTCTAGAGGGCGGTGGCTTGGGTAAATTTGACGACGGTGGCCCTTTATATGCTCTTTCCAGTCTTTTTGGATGCAACTTCACATGTTTATATGGCGTGGCAAGCTACCCTTTGGTGAACATGAATGAAACTGAGATCTCTGCAAGTGTGTTTGCAAGCATTCCAAATCATCATTTATGGATCATGTGGGCGCTATCACTATTTTGAAAAAAAAATGTCTAAAATAAACATCGGTTCGAAATTGTTTTCAAAGCGATTTCAGAGAAAACCAATTTAAAACTCTTTAATTTTTAGACATTCTGACAGATTTAATTCTAAGCTGAGAAAATTTACTTTCATCGGGTTGTCTTGTACAAAATCAGTCTTCACAATCGCTATCACAGCTATCGTTTGGGTATATGAATAAACTGATACTAAATAATTGAACTGAAAAGTTTTTTTTTCATCGGTAAGTGAAATGAGGAACAAACACACATAAAAATTATATTATTAAAATTGAGATCCCTCTCAGCTTTTTATAATAATCACATAGCAGGGTTAAGCCCGTGTCGAGGTTTTACAGAGAATAATGTAAGATCTCTGGTGTGACAATAATCTAACGGTGATAATAATTATTTGTCACACTCAAGTGCCCGCATCGTTGCATAAACAATTTTGGCCGCTGATATCAAACGAACGGAAAAGAGTGACAAGATCAAAGATTAGAATCTACTAAACTCGTCGCTAGAATTCTCCTGATCATAATATATGTGCGTAAAATACAAGCGTGAAACAGCTATGTCCCGAGTGAATATACTAAAGCAAATGTGCTTTTTGCAATGTAATGAATATCAATTCTGGATAAAATTTTGACTGATCTGACTTCTTGATTGGCCAAAACTCCGGAAATAAGGGAATTGAAGATTTCTATTTTCAGTATAGTATCGTCCTTAAAATTCTTCAAAGTTGTTGTTTTAAAAAGAATAAAATGTCGACAAACCTCCACCCCTATTTGTTAACATTCTGTTATGGAATACCACAAAGCAGTTCATCGAAGTTTACGCATATTTTATATTTCGTTGGATTACAAGCAGTCAATTACAACAATACCACCAGGAAAAGCGTTTTTCCCACTAATCAAAAAGCTTGCGTCAAACGTACGTCTTTGGTCTGAAACCGGACAGACAACCCAACAGCAACGCGTATAGTTTCATGAAAAACATTTTGAAAAAATTTAGAAAACATTTAAATGAATGGACTAAAAATTATCAAACGAATCTTTCACAAGCACAAAACATACAAAAAAGTAAAAAATCATAGCAGAAAAAATCTGGTCTTCAAAAAATAAAATTGCGGTTAAAAGTTGAATTTGTACAATTAATTTGTACATCCAGATGACATAAAACTGCACTCTTACACTCTGACACAAATAAATTTACCATACCTGGACATGGTCTTTTCTGGACAATTTGAAAGAACAATTGTATTTTTAAACCTCGACGTTTTAATAGAAACAGGTAAACAAATTTAAATTTCTCCTCAAATTTAACACGAAAAAAATTACTAAAGTACGAACTCCAAGTAATTATCTATTATCTTTTTACTTTCTTCTGTAAAAGCAAGAATTTTTTATTCACGTACCTGAGTGAAATTTTATTCAGATTCTGAATTCAATTCTGTTAACTAAATTTGTTTACAGCCATATCAGCGCTACGTGTGATAGCGGCCCGCAATACTAAAAGACAACATCATGAATATCTTAGGCGGGCTGTTGTTCTGCCACGACAACAATTTCCTCAAGTGACTCTGATCATTTCTATTTTGAGTTACCAGTTCATGTTTAAACAAAAATGAATTGACATCCCGGGTTGCTCATTGTACAACATTTTTAGTGGTCATACTAGGTGATATATGATTCTTAGTAACCAGACTAGGTCATGTATGATTGATATGTTTTCTTATTAGTCATGCAAGGATCTTACTGGAAGATAGTGTATGATTTGTACGACATCAAATATGATCCTGTAAGACTGCTAAAAACTTGTGGCTTGGGAGATTCTACAAGCTACGTCAGAATAACCACGTGAGATTATTGTTAGCTTCCATTCGATCAAGGAAGCTTGAATAATTAAAAAAAGACAGCAGGACAAGTCCTGAAACATTTTGAACAATTTTCATTGACTAAACAAAAAACTAGACACAGAATGGACAATGAAGCAATGAATGAGTGGATTGAAAAATCATTTACAAAAGAATTCCCTCAAAAATATCAACAAAAAGTAAACATGGAAGTCAAATTGCCGCATGTGAACAAAAAAACACAAGCGAGAGAACAAAGCTTTTTTGAAACACCGTTTTCCCTCTGCTTTAAAACTAGAGTGCAAAAATTTGTACATGCAAAACCACTCGTTTTTTCGCTCCAATTCCTGTTACGGCGTAACCGAAATCATCACTTCAATTCGACTTGAAAGACCATGAAAGTTTGTGCCCAGATCTTTAGTAAAAGACAGCCCAGTCTGCTAATACTAATTTTTTGAATTGCAAAAAAAAGTCGTAGAGACTTAGGTAAACCACATGAGTTGCTGGAGACTTACCAACTATCAAAGCACAGTTCTTGAAGTCTAGTCAAGTTGTCGGCCAAAAACAGTTGGAAATTGCAGCAGTTCAAATGAACTGGACAAACCTAAACTTCACAAGAAATGTTTGCACTTTTAGAAACAGTTTCATGTTGCGCGTATGTAAAACCCTGAGGAATATCTAAACTTTAGGAACTACAAAGTTGCTAAAGCAACGAAATTCAAAAAGTAGCAGATTGAAGAGATTATTGTTTACAAAATCATCTGTGCTGATCTTTCAATCATTTGAGGGATCTTTTCCGTGTGCCCCCCCCCCAGTACGTTATGCCCCTCCCCCAATACAAAACAAGTCCCATTACATAGTAAATCATTGTGTAAAAACATGACACTTTCGTCTGAGGGGTGCAAATAATATGCACCCACTAAGCTGGGGAGGGGTAAAAACGGTAAAAAAAGTGTTCAACACTATACGAGGGCTTGTTGAAAGGCTAGTAGCTTTGAAGCTTTGAATTTGGCGTAAATTTGTTGTCTTTATTGCTTATTCAAGCACACTACTAAGTTGACCCAACGTTTTCCACCCTCAGTTTTTTTTTATGGAATTTTCTCACCAATTATTTTGCCCGACATTATTGGTCCATGGCTGGGCCTGGCAGATTTCGTTCAACTCATGAACAAAGCCAACAAATATCTTTCACGGCCAATAAAGTCGACACGAAGTCAATTGAAACTCGATATCAGTCGACCGCTCACTATTGTAGCAGTAGAAATACTGGATGTACACCTCCAACCAATCGAGGATTGAGAAGACATTATTCTCTTTTATAAATCGCATGCTCCACTAACTCTAGTCAGTCTGTTAGCTTAGATACACCATGTGTATACTCTTGACTCCGGTGCTGTATTGTATAACCACCGTATTATTAGAAGTTTACTTCAGTGTTTTACAGAGTCGGTTAGTCTTAGAGATATATGTCTGCCTACTTCGCGCGCAGAAATAGGTAGCCCTAGCTCTTCATTTTTTAAGGCTGTAGAAGGAGCCCAAAGAGGGGTCTGCCTTAACTGGTGCGACCAGTGAGTTAACAAATTCTAACCGTAAAAAAGCTCACAAAACGAACTATTGAGAAAAAGACATAGGGCTAGTTTGTATAATTTTATACTCTTTCTACACCTAAAGTTTTGGAAACGGCGAACACAACCCCAACGAATAATTAACATAAAAACACCAGTATTAACAAAATGAGCCGTCACTCTGGTCAAACGTCATCAATAGCGGACACACATTCCAAAGTATTTTGAATTAGCTGTTCTTACTCAACAGAACAAGCGACCTACGCATGGAATCCTACCGTCTAAAATTACACAATAGCAACACCAAGATGAATTAAACATACTGCTAAATACAGCAAAACAACTCAAATATCACTAATTTGCAGTAGAGCAAGAGCCTATTCTCTCATTACCTGACAGAAATTCACAAGTCTCACGAACCGCTTTTTTTTCATACTTAATTGAAATCTCACAAAACACTCAGTTCTTTTAATTTGTGACCCTCTCACTAATACTTATAATAAACTCATCTATAACACTTTATTTAGTCCCCTATCAGACATACCATTTGAATTTCTTAACGGAGTTTGCACAAAATTACAACCCTCTGAGAGAGGTGGTGCACTTAGAAAATCATAATTTGAGTTTTTAAAACACTTAGCGTCAACACTAAACACTGCTGGTCTAAAACCACAAACAGAAAGCTTGCACGAGAAATGGCTAGACAAGAAGTGTACGGTTTCATTCACTTACAAAAAGTTTTTAAGCTTTGAAAAGGATGCAAATTTATCACAAGAGGAGATCTTACACTCCCTCACACTTCTATCCTGATACATACACAGATTTTGGAAATGAATAGTGAGACATATTTATCCGGAACCAAAACTTATAGCCAGTACATAACCAAAATTTATAGATCAACCACCAGAAACACTACATTACATCTATGATCCAAGATGGTTTACGATAAAGTTCGTAACTATCACAAAAGTATCATCTGAAATTATACAAAAACTAAAAATTGATCAAAATAACGTTGAAATTAAAAACATAATAGCCGACAAAAACGGTTTACATTTACAAATATAACAAAAATCACAAATACATCACTTGAAGCATCGAAGTGAAACCACAGAATCGGATTTTGATTCCACACTGGTTGATGATGGAACACTTTTTTCATCACACCCTAAACACTCTTTCACTAATTGATCTTGAAAATAACAACAATCACAATAATATAAATCAGGTTTTTAGTGAAACCACTAACAATATAAATTTTTACGAAAATCATAGAAAAAGACAACCTGTGAACTCAACTGAATTGATACAAAATTCAGATCCACTAAACACAACTCTTCCAGTACTACCTATTTTAAACAAACCGTTACCACGCTTACAAAGACAAAATTCAGTACATTTTAATACTGAACCAGTTATTTTAAATACCTCAACTCAACCAGCTCCATCTAACAACCAAAATATTCAATTAGCCCCACAACAATTAGTAAATTCTGTTAGACAATTTAATTCACAAACTACTCAACAAATGCCCTAATCCCTTATTTTAAAAAGAATTGTCTACAAAACCACATTCACCAGTTGCTAGACAAAATACACAAATGATATATCGTTATTTAGGCGGTTCAGTACACATGCAACAGTCTTTAAGACCATTTGATGGTAATGACCAACGCAAACTAAAGAAGAATTTCTAAACGCTATTACAGCTAATATGGTCATGACAATAGGCCCGGATCAAGTCGACTCACAATATCATGAAATATGGATACTAAAACCAATTGCCATGATACAAACGGCTTTGATTGGCCCGGCATAACAGTGGTATTCCCATGTACCACTAGAAACGAAAAATAACTGGCAAGCATTTTGCCGAGAAATCTGAAAAAACTTTGATAACCAACAATCGCAAACACCAGCGAAATTACTCCTAGAAAACGTAGCACGTGCTTCAGGAGAACAAACAAAAACATTAGCAATCAAGATTGAAGACATCTCTAAAAAAAGTATATGTTGATAACGCCCCAGATTTGAGAAAAGCACAGATGAAAGAGGCACTTTTTAAAACACTAGACCCACAATTATCTTGAATAGCTCTCAAAAAAATGTTAATCACAAATCACCAGCATTGGAACCACCAATTCCATTTACACAATTAGCTGAAAAAAAATCATCAAGAAGACATCACTAGAACACAAACAGATAGACATAAAATGAGCTTAAATTTCTTTCTTTCATCATCCATAAATAATATATCTATGGATGTAGATAATCTCACAGTAGATGATATCCGCACCAGGGAACAAAATATTGCATATGGGATCAACTTGAACAACATAAGTACTCAATTGATCCAAATTTTAAAGGGAAACCGCTATTCCTCAAGTTTTGAAAAAAATGTTCATAATGAGGACACCTTATTCACACTTGCCCTAAGAAAAGGTATGTAAAACCACTTGAAAAGGCTAATTTTCAAAAGCAGACCTTTAACCAAGCAATGAAGGGAAATCAAAATCTCCCAAATAAACAAATCACATCAAACAATATGGCGAGTAAACCACTACCATTCCCCTATCACTCACGGAGCAATAGTGGGGAAAACTGAGACACTTCTCGACTCAGAAGCCCTAACAAATCTTCATTTTCAAACTCCAAACCATACTATGGAAACAATAACTTAAAACTACCAAGTAGATCTGGTTCACCAGACCCGAGATAACAAAATAATCAGAAAAAACCATACTATAATAAAACAACAATTACTCTAATACTTCTCGACCACAATCACCTAATCATAATAGAGATGGAAATCGTTCACGACAACCATTCCCACAGAATGTTTTCTGAATGTACAAAATTACTTTAATTAACTTCTAGATCAAGAAGAGACAGATGACACAACGTCTAACACTGAACAAATGAAAACTCAAATGTCTCAGAAGAACAACTTTTAGAAGAACAGTTTAACGATTTACTCTTCGAACTCCACCAATATACACAAGATGAAGATTTCAACAGTCAGGAAGAATGCAATATTCTAACACGAGAAAACAGTTTTCCAATTCGTGTAAAAACAATACTTGGGTACTACCAATTACAATTTTCAGACAACAGACCCCTGATCATACGAGAATAGTCTCTACAGACTAGAATCTTGAAATTGACTGCTTAATTGACTCGGGTGCAACACTTCATGTGTTTAAAAACAATACTTGGCATTAAATTAAAAAATACCACAAATTACAACTGAAAGCATCAACATTTGTTCTATCAGCAGCAAATCTTTCCAAGTTACAGTCACACGGAACTGTAAAACTTACGCTCTACCCAGACGTAACAAAACATAGAACTCATCAGAACAAAAAGTTCACACTAACTTTTCACGTTTCAAATACTAATTTTAAAATTCTGCGAACACCATTCCTAGAAACATATGTAGAATCTATAAAATATTCATCTCATACATTAGAGATCGAACATAATTATGAAACGAGGTTTCTATATTTTTACGAGTCTTCCACAAGATCAACACTATATTATTCAAGATCTTTTCCCGTCATCAGTGATCACACCTTAAATTTCCAACCTTTGGAACAAAGAATTTCAACTTATTCACTCAATGCATACAATGCAAAAGCAAATATACAGATGGGACTATTTTTTATAAATCCTATTTCTCATTTATACCACTACGCAAAAATGTGATTTTTTCTATAATGGTTATAAATATTTTGGAATATGCCTTCCCATCTTTTATTCAAACTCTTATTCAAAACCCTTTAAATTGCCCAGTGTCACTTGTAAAAGCTTAATTGGGTAATCACAGTAAGATGTCTTACTCATTGACCTACAAACCAAGAAATATCGCATTAATGAAATCACTGAGTTCATGGACGATTATAATGAAAACTACCTTAAGCACGGTACATCAGAAGCACTTAATAAATTATATTGCTTAAATTTGACCGAGCAACAGGAACGTTGACCGAGCAAAAAACATTTTGAACAACTAGCGCAACTCTTACTACATTATAAACACTGCTATGCCATGTCTAAACTTGATGTAGGAAATATCAAAATCGAACTAAGTCTACCCCCAAAGGCAACTGCAATATTCAAAAAGCAAAGAGCTAGTTCTATACCCCTACAATTACAAGAACGAGTGCAGCACTTACTCGACATCTTAACACAATTTGAAATAAATCCACCAGCAAACACAGATTCCCTCACTAGAGGAAACACAATCATTAATCCGGTAATAATCCCTAAAAAGGGAGAATCACTGAAAATTTTCTCAGGTGCCCGTCAAGTATACTCAATGATTGACGATACTGAATGTAGTTGGCCGATAGAGCCAATACAAAATATACTCACATGGATAGAAGGACAGAATTTCTCATTAGCCGACATGAACAGCGCATATAATCAGATGCCATTAGATTATCCCTCACAGCGACTGACAATTTTGTTATCGCCGGACAAAAATACTGCTTTAAACGATTGTTTTCCGGTATTTCTTTAGGCCCAGCGGCTTTCTCATCCTTTATTAGTAATATATTTAAACAACTGATTTGTCACACTAAGAACATCACGTATCTTGACGATGTTTTCACTCAAGATACCACAACAGACACAATCGTACAGGCACAAAACAAATATCACAAAATTCTCGATAAAGAAAACCTCAAAGCAGCTCAAGACAAATCTTTCTTTTTCTTAAACTCAGTCAAATTGTTAGGACATCAATTCCAAAATAATCATATACATCCACTTAAATCAAAAATAGATAGCTTTTTACAGCCACAACCATCAAAAAACACAAAACACAAGAGAAATACAGAATTGAGTTGGATTTTTAACATTTATTTCCAAATCAATTTACAATTTAAGAGTAATCTTGAGACCTTTAAATCTCCAACTTAGAGACACAATAGATTTTAAAAGTGAACTAGAACTACAACAAACGTTTTTTAGAGTTAAGAAGGAACTTACAGACGGTACACCATGTCTCGCAATTCCTAACTCAAAAAAAGCTGTTTTTATTCTATGTGATGCCTCAAACTATGGCATTGGATATGAAATTTTCCAGAAAAATCATATTGGGAAAAAACTCTGTTCCGCGAATTCTCGTTGGTTCTCTACCACAGAGACCAGACTCTCAACCATTCTTTGCGAATGCTCCAACAAAATCTATCAACTTTCTGAATATTAATTCCTCATTCATGGGTCATAACTTCTCCAATTTTTTATTCGAACTCTTATCCAAAACCCTTTAAATTGCCCAGTGTCACTTGCAAATGATTAATTGGGTAATCACAGTAAGATGTCTTACTCATTGACCTACAAACCAAGAAATATCGCATTAATGAAATCACTGAGTTCATGGACGATTATAATGAAAACTACCTTAAGCACGGTACATCAGAAGCACTTAATAAATTATATTGCTTAAATTTGACCAAGCAACAGGAACGCGAATACAAAGCGAAACAGAAAATTTTTCACATGCCATTTGACACTTCTATGTTCACAGACACAGATAAAAACAAATTTCTCGGAATGTGCAATTTTGAAAACACAAAACTCAAACAAAAACATTTTGAACAACTAGCGCAACTCTTACTACATTATAAACACTGCTATGCCATGTCTATGGCATTGGATATGAAAATTTCCAACTATGGCATTGGATATGAAATTTTCCAGAAAAATCATTTTGGGAAAAGAACTCTGTTTCGCGAATTCTCTTTGGTTCTCTACCACAGAGCCCAGACTCTCAACCATTCTTTGCGAATGCTCTGTCAAAATCTATGCACTTTCTGAATATGAATTCCTCATTCATGGTTCACAACAGCATATTATTGGATACATCGACCCGAAGCCAAAGCTGTCCTTGTTCACGCAGAAAAATAAACCAAACCACAGTGTTTACAAGTTGAAACTTAGAAACTTATCTAAATGAAATTTCTAAACTTAAACATAGTTCGGTCACAACTTTCTTTATCTTCTCGTCCCATACCACGATTGTAAAACAAAAACCCAGCCTCTACAAAATTTACATCACCACAGAACTCAAAAATTCAAACAAAACCAACCATATTTAGAAGCCTACCCTATTGCACAACACATAGATGTTACTCTAAAAACTTATAAAACAGAACCATTTACACCTGATACACAAAATGCAAATTATGCCGAACTGATAAATAGCACACATTATTCACTTAGCGGGCACTAAACTTCAGAGAAAATTTAAAAGAATAGGTAGCTCACAGTAACTAAAGGAGGATCTCCGCCAGAAGGTAAGCTGGTAAATCCGCTCGGTGAAACCCTGTACCCGATGGAGATGAACAGCAATCTCCTTGCACAACCATACGGAGACTACAGACTACAAGCTATCCTCCGACTGGGAACAAATCCTCACTGCAGGGCGGTGAAAGGCAATTGGGTACTTTGACAGGACTGACGTTACTGGCCAGCACATCTTGTAACTGGCACGTTCAATGGTTCCACAATTGGGTGGACTACTTAATGACGACGCTAGTCAACACTCTACTGACAGGGACTTCAGACGACGGCACAAGTCATAACCTAATTTGACAATAACACCACTCCTCACTTCACTACACAACGCGAATGACACATCCAGTGTTCAGAAATTCGAATTTAGAACTCTCAATACCGGATGGACGTAGCAGTAGAAATAATAGATGTACACCTCCAACCAATCAGAGACTGAGAAGACACTATTCTCTGATATAAAGCGCATGCTCCACTGACTCTAGTCGGTCTGTTAGTTTAGATACATCATGTGCATACTCTTGACTCCGGTCCTGTATTCTGTTACAGCCGTATTAAAAGAAGTTTATCTTTATTCAATCAGAAACCGAGAAGAGACTATTCTCTTTTGCATTGTTCTAATCCCACTAACTGTAGTCAGTCTATTAGAGTTTTTGCACGATGTGCATGCCTCTGACTCCGCAGTTACTCGTTTAACCACCATATTAATAGAAGTTTATCTTCAGTGTTTTACAGAGTCGGTTAGTCTTAGAGATATAGGTAAACCTACCGCGCAGAAATAAGTAGCCCTAACCCTTTATACCTTAAGGCTGTAAAAGGAGCCCATCCTGGGTCTGCCTTACTATCTTTCCTTACCCAATATTGGTTGAACGCGGTTGGTCTCTTCATAAGCCGAACTCTTAATTATAGAAGCAAAGTTTATCCATGGTGAATAATATTTTGTTTCTTTTCCAAACTCATGTAGTCAATAAATGTAATTATTTAACTAATTAAACTTAATGACTCCGTATATTTGGGGAAAAAATTAATGACTATGAATGAGCTCTGCTTCCATTTTGAACTTTGAATTAAATCCTAGTTTGCCCGCAAGTATCATATCTGATTTCTTGGTTGTCGTTCAAGAATGATTTCCTAGGTTTCATTCAAGGATCAGGAATTATATGATTTCTTTGGTTCCATGCAAAGATCATACTAGGGAATACGCTATGATTTGTGTGACGTCGTTTATGATCCTATATGGATCCTAGCAATCGGTAACCCGGGATGTGAACTTTGAGACTCTTGTAAACTACAGTGATATAAGCACCAATTGGTCTAAAATATGTTGTATCAATTCATTATTTTACCCGCTTGTTTTGAGTAGAATTCCAACGAGCGAGTTTTTGACCAATCAAATAAAAATATTAACGTCTCATGCTGGCTTATAGTATGTAAAAGGCAATAGAAAAAATTTCGCAATGTTATGCGTTTTATAATACAAGGTGAAGAAAATATCTGAATGGCGATTCAGTGGGAGTTTTTCTAGAGCGTCGATAACCCATCCGCAATTCTGGACTATATGCAACGGTGCATGGCGAGCGTTGCCGTAGCCAGCGGTCCTCCATTAATATCTAAGACCGATAATAGGTTATTAAAATTGTAGGCCAAGTAATATTGTACCGTAAAGTAAGAACAGGGAATTCTCTTCTAGGTGCCAAGGCGGGTGAGCAATTATTGGCAAGATCCAATACATTTCTCGACGGATCTTTTCTGTTCCTGTACAAATTTACTCAAGCAAATGTACTCTAGAGGCCGGTTTTGCGACCTAGGGGGCAGAGAAAACTGATCTGTTCCAAAGATTTTTACAAGACGAACTTAAATAATCGCTAGCGCCTTTACGCATACTTGTTAAGGACAAGTATTTTACTTTCTGTCATTGAGCTCGGCAGAAACGGTTCCGATGTTGAGCCAGAAAATCAAGCGACAATAAATTTGTTGATCCCACTAATACAAAGTTTGGTTACTGGGCGCAAATAAGTTCACGTGAGATACTGTTTCTAAAGTTCATCAGATCATTGCAATTAAATTGGATCCAATCTAAACTCAATTGTCTTTACAGCCGAAATTATAATGTCGCGTTCAAATATATCTCTCCTGTATTTTCTTGTTGATTTATTTCTTCTTTTGGAAAGCTCACAATTTACCTTATCCCGGTCAACTCCGAGTTCTGTAACGCAAAAGTTCCCGCTCAAAAATTTAGAGTCCTGTTTCAAATTATTACTTTATTGAATTAATTGAAAATAAGCTGTAAAAAAAATAGAACGCTGGTTTAATCATTACGACGGTTCAGCGCCCGTACCATATTAAGTATGGACCATTTTAACTTTTTAATCCCACAAAAAGTATCTTAACAAAAAGTAGATCTTTACCGTTCGTGCCCCCCAGCTTAGTGGGCGCATATTATTTGCACTCTCCAGCCAGACGCACGTGCAAAGTTTTTACAAAGTGATTAACTATGTAATGACACGTGCACTGTAACTGGGGGACACATAACGTACTGGGGGGGGGTCACAAACGGAAAAGATCCCAAAAAGTAATAAGGGTCTAACAGTGTGGGATATGGTGACACAGGATCGATTATACTAATAGTAATGAAAATTAGGGGCATTGGCTCAATATGCATATAAGAGTTTTTCCTGGATTAATATGTCGCAAATTTCATAGCCATTTAAATTATTATATACAGATCTTGGAAAATTTTTCTAAACCCTCTGGTTTTTCTAAACAAATTCTGAGAAGGATTTTTTCTATGGAGTTTTTCCCGATACCGATTATATACAATATAAAACTGTAAAATCAAAAATATAGACGATTGTCAAAATATTCGGAAAAAATGAACAAGCAGCAGGTTGAGGTCCTGGACCAAAAGCTGATATTTTCAGAACAAAATTAACCAACAAGGGGGAAGTCGTGCGTTCAAAATTAAATGGTCTAGTAAAACGAATGAATGTACAAAAGTCTGGACGTAGTGACACCTCTTGAGCACATGAATTTCTTGCGAGTTAAAAAAAAGCGTGAAAAACAGCTGGAGCCTTGGTCGACTAGGCACTTATTTTTGCTTTTAATTAGCCAAATCTACATAAAGAATTGAAAAAGGAAGCTAAAGTTAAAAAAGCAAAAAATTTGCTTTACTAAATAGAGGGACAGCACCTCTTTCAACTGGAAAATATTCTACGTTTTATTGTTCATAGAAGCCACAACTACACTTCTCAACCATCACTCTAAGCTTTCTGTACATAAAAGGGCAGATCTTAAAATTTTGTGTACAACCGATATGTACAAGTAACGAGACAAGAAATAAACGCAGTAAATTCTGGAGGTACTCCCCGGGTCGAGGTCTCACCACAAAAAATCGTTAAAAGATGTAAAAGTTGCGGTGAATTTGATCAAAATTTGTGAGGTTTGCGCTCAATGCGACGAATGCGGTGATAAAAAACTTTAAAGCTGTAGAATCGGTAGCAGTGAAATTTATTTACAGCTTAAGCGGTGAAAATAAAAAATTCACCGCTGAAAACCGAAAACTTTACAAGTTTTCAATTCACTTGTTTTTCATAATGTTCATTGAATCTGAATTTAAATCACATGAAATATCATTCATTTCAGAGACAGATGGAGCAGTGGAATAAGAAGATGTTGAGGCAGTTTCTTTCTCGTAGAAAATCCAATGAATGCGGTGACAATAAAATTTTCACCGCTAAAACCTCGAATTTTACAAAAACTAACCGCTCGAAACCGCAAATCTAAGAAAAATTTACCGCTTTCACCGCATTCATCCCAAAAATATGCGGGCGTTTTGCGGTTAAAAAATTTTTTTACTGCTATTCACCGCTAATCTTACATTATTTTCTGATCAAACCTCTACCCGGGCAACTTTAAACGCAGGAAGAACACACCAAAAGTTTTGGACGGATGACAGCCTAGATACCCGGGTGAATGTTTGGTCAGAAAATAATGTAAGATTAGAGGTGAATAGCGGTGAAAAAATACTTTTTTCACTGCAAAGCGCCGGCATCTTTTAGCGTTGAATGCGGTGAACTTTTGTAAGATTACCGGTTTTTAGCGGTGACATTTTTTTTACCGTATTCACCGGATTTCTTACAAAAAAGAAACTGCCGTACAGGGGTTCGAACCTCTCACCTCCTGCATGTCAACAACCTCTTATTCCACTGCGACATCTGTCGCTTACATCAACGATATTTCCTTTGAAATTAAGATAAGCGTTGAAATTAGCGGTGAATATTTGTAAGGTTAGAGGTTTTAGTGGCAAAAATTTTTTTCTCCGCATCCTGCTGTTAACAGTGAATTTTTTCCCCGCATTCTGTTGAGAGCGCAGAAAAATTTTGTTTTCACCGCATTCTGATGGTAGGGGTGAAAAATTTTCTATCACCGCTTAAGCGGTAAAAAACAATTTTCACCGCTTAAAAGTTTTTCTTCACCGCATTGATCGCAGGGAGCGCAAATCTTACACTGTTTACTCAAATTCAATGCAAATCTTACATCTTTTAGCGATTTTTAGCTGTGACACCTCAACCTGGGTATAGTGTTTATTTGTTTGGGACGATCTGGACATGACCAATTTTTGGTGGAACCTCAGCTTGGGGTTCTCGATTCAATAGCCGTTTTGAGTATGAAATGTTTAACATCAACACTTGATATCGTAATCCTTGTTTCCCTTTTTAAGAGATTCCCCAAATTGTAACAAAGACTTTGAATTGAAACAGGATAATTTCAAATTCTTCCACTTCCCTCATTATTAATGGTATTCCCAGTTTACATCACTCATTTTATGTCAAAGTGCGAAATTTGAACAATTTAAGTGACCGAATGTTCTGCGGTGGAACCGTTATTCACAGAAGATGGGTAATAACTGCCGCTCATTGTCTTTTAAACAGTCAAGGTAGGAGACATAAGTTTCATACCAGGTAGCATTATTGAACAGAACTTTGATCAGACATTAATTGTTGTTATTAGCTCAAAAAAGATGGCGTTATCGCTCTGCGTAGAACATAGTCTTAGTCGGAAACTACATATCGTAACATTACCAGGGTAGAATTCACACCTTGGTTATATAACAAAATACCCAATGCCGAAATACCCATTGTGCCATAATATCCAACGCAAAACTCTGGAAAGTTTATTCACTTTTTGTTCAAAAATCCTATTATCAATTTGCAGTTGGTTTTACCAGCATCTTTTACGGGGAATAGATTGATCCAGCTTAAGGGAATTGATTGATCACTAGTTTGGTTGTGATAGTTTTATATCAAGTCCGGCGAGCCGCTGAGGCGTGACTGCCCCGCGAGATATGGCTGATTTAAATAGCCATACACTTAAAGCCTGTAAATAAAGCTAATTGCATTATGAATTTTCATTCACGTAATATTTTGCTTAATTTGTCTTCTGATATATTTGAAAATTGTGTAAAATTTTGGGTAAATTTTTGATATTTTGACTCATTGTTTTTTTTTTTGGCTTTGCCTATACTGTCCCGAAACATTTCAGCATATTGAAATTAACTTACCAAAATGGCTGACAAAAAGTCTTAGTCACCTGAATCCCCATACACTAGCACAAATGCATTTTAACAACATTTTCGATCAACATTGTATCTTCCTTTATCAGGAAACAAACAACTTAAAGGAGGCAAAAGTGAAAGCGTAGAGAAATACTAATTTGCATTTCTCTCTCCCATCTTCATAGGCAATGCTTACTCAATGATTACAAAACTCAAATGCTTACAATTACTATTAAAGGATGCTTACTGATTCGAGTATACTTATTCAACTCACAATTGTACCAATGCGAACCTGGTAAAGATATCTAAATTCTGGTTCTTCTCTTAATATCAATCAATTTCACCTGTTGTCTTTTTGGGGCTCAATCAACAAGTGTTTTAGTTATTTTCTGGTCAAGTTTTAGTTAAGTATATAAAATGGGCCCAATTGGTTGCTAGTCTTAAAAATGTGTTTAATCACACAAACTAATTCTAGGCAGCTTTTAATGACCTTATTTACGACTACAAGCACGGTAGAATGTATTCAAGTGCAGGCAACATATCATGAAAAAATTTTCAACTGGAATTTTTCTAGTTTTGGGCTTTTGCTACCTATTTTAGGGCAATTCTTCGAGCTGGAGTACGAACAATTAAGCTACAGAAACAGTAATACAAAAATAAGTTCATAACAAATATAAATCAATTATTCTGGAACTGAAATTTATTCTTTTGATTCGAAAATTTCCAAAACGTAAAGTCGCTCAATAATGACAAGTAATTAATAGTCTACAAACCACGTTGAAAAATTGCGTCAAAAATGGCTTAAGAAAAGTGGTTTTGAAATTTTAATATTTTTGTGTTTTTTTTAAAACAGTATGGGCAATTGTTGTTTCGCTCTGTTTTTTGCCCTTCTTGTAGACAGCAGGAGACCGAGTGAATCATAATCGTTTCTTGTCACAATATACTTAAATCTACGTTTAAAATTTAAATCGGTTTAAAGAGATGATTTTTTGCTAAATGTTGTCGCTACAATATTTTCAGACATACTAAACAGACCATAAGAAAAAAACGCCTCCAAAAAACGATTGAAACGTGTGAAAATTATAAAAACACTTTTACTTAATTCGTTATAATTCGTTTGATTCGTTATTTTACTTGAATCTAGTATGTTCGCTTTCTTGGATGCGATTTGTTTGATTTCAAACGTAAAAAATTTTAGGTAGGTTTGTTTCCAAATTGTAGGAAACTATCGGTACGTTTGTTTTATTGGCTTCGACATGTTTGTTTCAAACGAAAGATACAGTCATTATGGTCGATTTCAGACCGCAGTAGATTGTGATAAAATGAATTAAGTACTCTTTTTCTCATGGTCATGTCAAGACTCAGGTCCTATCGATTCTATGATTTGAAAACCCATCAATGTTCAACAAGTCTGATAAACTTATAAATTTAAAAGAGACAAAAAATGTTTTTGCTCAACTAGCCTTATAATTGCGCTAAAAAAGAAAGTCAAACATTTTTTTCAAAGATATTGTCTCCAAAAAATATATTTGGAACAAACCAAGCATTTACTATTTTGAAACCAAACAAACTAATTCTACGAAACTTTTTACGAACATAAACAGAGTATCTTGACATCAATTTGATGAAAACTGGAAAAATAAAATTCACAAAAACAGCCCGGAAAAATTTGAAAACAAAGCTAGAACTTTTGGTACGTTGATTTACGAGAAGTGGCGAGCCAGAAATTGAGTCATTGTAAATAAAGTCTCTCAGTTCAGAACCTTGTTTAAACACACGAATATCAACCAGCTACTTCAAGTTCGAAGAAAAAGCAAGCAATGCCCAATTTAAATGAGCATAATTTTTTGTTCAATTACTGAATATTACTACTCGTTAAATTTTCCCTCAAATGATCCGGTAAACATGGTTTTCAAACTTTTATTTTATTTTTGGCATTCATTAAAAATTGTGATCTGCAAATGATTTATCATAATAGAGAGCAAAACTTCCTAAACGTTTGGGTAAAAACTTTTACTCTTTACATTAAATGTTCTGATAAAATGTTTGGATGCTTAATTACAACAAAAAAAGTTTTCTTCTGCTCGTTTTTTTTTAAAGAACGCTGTTTAAGTCTTTTCACAACTGTGAAAGACGCAAAAAAAACAAATTGATAGATAGTTTTAAGCACTGAAATTGAACTTTTTTTTAGCACACAGAAACAAATTTAGCTTTTTACAACTGGAAGAGACTACAACTATTTGCATTCTTCGGGTTTTTAGCTGAAGCAAGCTACCTCCGGTTTTTTTACCAACTTAATAATTTACATTGCACATCTAAAAGTAGTTTTTGTTATTCAACCGTTTTTTTCCTGAGTACTGTAAATTGCAGCAATTTAAATCATCTATCATTATACACAAAAACAGCGAAACTGTTTTTTAATAAGGTTAGAAATTAGTAAGAGGAAATAATCCTTCAATTTGTATTCAATCACGGGGGAAGTGTAGGCACTATCAGTATCAAGCTCCAATTATCTTAGGCTTCCGGTAATTTCTTCGGATTTTTTATGCCTCCCCCCCCCGTTTTCATGCCTCCAGGAGTCAAAATATCTATTGCTATATAGAACTTTACTGAGTATAATATAGCCATGCGCAATTTAAGTTATAAGCCCACTGAGCCGGGGAACCGAAACAGCATAGATAATTTTTTAACATGAAGATTGACAGAACGGCAAAAGAGGGAATGCAACTCTTCTTCCTGCCCGTACATAAGCTAAGATAGCAATTAAACTAAATGCGGAGGTCTATTGAGTTCACTGATACGAGGAGCAATAAAAAAACAAAAAGTTCGAACAATTTTTTTTTTGAAAAATGATATTCTCATCATAGCTAGTGCTTGAAATTTGCTTTAGCAATTCAGCAAACGGTTAAGATCTACAATTTAACACCGACTTATTTATTCAACGATGGCCGATAACGAACAAAGACGGTATTTAGAAGGACACAAAAAGTTTTAACAGCTGTATTGAACTCTAATTGGCTTTTTTGTTGTGGTACAGCATTCCTTCACATTAAGTTGCACAAAATTAATTAATTATCTTGCAAAGAATTGCATATAAAAACTACTCGAATCAATTTGTGGAGACCAAAAGCAAGCACTCGTAACTTAGGCATCTCAAAATTTTTATAGCTGGTCTGAAACTAAAAAAAAACTGATTAATCTTCGTAAATACTTTCTTCTAAGGGAAAAACTGAAAAATTGCCTGTGATAGTAAGTTGGACCAGAAGAATTATTTTACGGGAAAAGAAAACTGTTTAAAAAAGTTAGAATATAGTATATGAACTAATCTTTCTTCAATTCGCTTTCAACAACGGGGGAAGTGCAAGCATTCTCGGTATCAAGTTTCAATTATCTTAAGCTTCCGGTACTTTTTTGGATCTATTATGCCCCCCCGCGCAGATCATTAGGCCCCCAAAATGCAATATTTGTATTGTTTTATAGAACCTTATTAAGTATAATATAGTCATCAGCGCCTTAAACTATAAACCCAGTGAACCAGTTCACCAAAACAGCGTCCAATTTTTTAACATAAAAGTTGACAGAACGTTAATAGAGTGTATGCACCTCTATTCAGTTCTTCACTTATTTTGCATTTATGCAACTAAATTATCGCCCATACATCAAAAAAAAATTACCCATACATAAGCTTTGGTAGCAATTGAACTAAATTCGTGTGTCTAATGAGTTCACTGATCCGAGCAGCAATGAAAAAACTCAAAAGCTTCAAGCATTTTCTTTTGAAAATTAATATTTTCATCAAAAAGAGTGCTTGAAATTGGCTTCAACAATTTATCGAACGATTATGATCTACAATTTAACACCGCCATGTTTGTTCAACACTGGTCGTAAGCAAGCAAAGACTTTATTCAGAAGGACACTAAAAATACAAAAAGATTTAACCGTTGTACAGAAGTCTAATTGGCTGTTTGGTTGTGTTGCAGTTTTTTTCACAAAAAAATGCACAAAGTTATTTATATAATTTGCGAGGAATTGCATAAAAAACTACTTGCATCAATTTTTGGAGACCAACGGCATTCACCTGTAACTTAGGCATCTCGACATTTTTCATAATTAATTCTGGTCTGAAAACCAAAAAAAGTTGAACAATCTACGTTAGTACTTTCTTCTGAGAAAAAAAAATGAAAAATCGCCAGTGATAGTAAGTTGGGCCAGAATAACTAATTTACGGGAAAAGAAAACTGTTTGAAATCAATTGGTTACGTAACCAATTGTTTACGTAATGAGTGGCAAAGTCAGCTCTGTGTATTCGTATTTGATTAGGTTGAAGTCATTTCTGAAAAATCTTTGAAAATTTGCTGCGTCCAGCTTCGCATAGATACATTTTACGATTTGTCTGAATTTAATTATATTTTCTCGGAAAAATTACATTTTGTGGACCACTAATTTTACTAAGCGTGAAAGGGCATTTTTCGCTGAGCTGCCAACTACTTCTAGGAAGCTCTGCATCTCGAGCTGATACGTGGTCTTGATAAACACCAGAAGTTGTGAGGAATATTTTCCGTTTGCGCCCCCCCCCCCCCCCCCCGCTTAGTATGTGCATTTTATTTGCAACCCCCAGACGCACTTGCCGTATTTTTACTTAATGAATTACTATGAAATGACACGTGCTCTGTGGGGGGGGGGGGGGGCACAAACGAAAAAGATCCGTTGTCAGTAACTTTAAGCAGAGTCTGTAACCTACATTTTGTTGTTCCCCCTAGAGAACGACAGATTTCACTGAACATCGTGTCAGTTGGGCTAAATGAACATTTCTTTTTTAGCTGATGACTTAGTTGTAGAGACTGGCGACTTTACTCAAGGCCGTCAGAAGCGACTATTTCATGTCGAGCACTTAATTCTTCACGAACAGTAAGTAATAAACTGACACAGTTCATCAACAGGGATGATCAAAAACTTTTAGATCCCCCCAAAGCCCCACCCCCAGCTCGGTGGAATAAAATTTCTGATCTCATAAGCGTACGTGCTGTTTGTTTACATAGTGATACGCCCTATAGCAAGTCAACATTTCTAAACTGGGGTCACAAAAAAACACGGGCGGGGGCAGTTTAGATCCAAACTCTCACAGGGTTCATTATTAACGAAAATGAAAATTTCGAGCTTCGCATTTACTTGTTGTTTGAAATCTCTTTGTTCATGAGTTGAGCATAACTCTGTTGATTAGTCAAGCAAAATTCATTTAGAGGTAACTCTGTTCAGTCTCGGTGTTTTCATTTCAGTCCAGATTCTACTTTTATTTTCTTGTTCATTCCAGATTAATTTGTTATGGTTTAATTTGTTGTTTTTGTTTTATGATTCGCCCGGGTCATCACTTCTTAGTAGTAATACAAGGATCATTTATGATATCATACAAATCATAACGTATTTCCTAGTACGATCCTTGTATGACTACAAAGAAATCATATATGACTACTAGGAAATCATTTATGAACCCTGTATTACTACAAAGAAATCATGTATGGTCCTAGTATAAATACCAAGAATCGTACATCTCTTTTTATAAATTTTTTAACCATTTCTGTCTTTTAAAAATTTCATTCGCCAAGGACGCACTCATGTGATTCCCCGGCATCACTTTGTGATCCACCAAAAGACCCAAACGTACAATATAATTTGCAAAGTTGAGCACTGAATTTAAGAGTAAGTCCAAATGGATAAACAAAGTTCTGATATTCTCTAAAGCCAGCTTATAAAAATAAATGCTCATTTATGAAAAAATGCAGATAATTTGATTGCAGAAAATGCATTTGAAAAAAAATGCAGATAACCTCAAATTCCTGTTCTGAATATATTTAGGCTGGAAAGTTATTCTTTTAGCCCACACAAAAAATCAAATGTGGAATACAAATGCGATTTAATAAATTATTATGTCCTCTGACTACATTATACGGGATTTTGTAGAACCAATCAATGTTTTATGTGTCATATATGACCTTGTTTGATTTCCAAGAAAATTTTTCAACATCAAAAGAAAATGAAAAATATACAGTTTCTGGGTTTTGAATTTTTCGTATGATCCCTGTATGACTTCAAGGAAATCATATACGATCCTTGTATGACTACTAAGAAATCATACAAATTTTATATGACCTTGTATGAATACTAGGAATCATATATGACCTAGTATGATTACTAAGATTTGTGTATGATGAGCAACCCGGGCGGTATATTCTGAATCAATTTTTCATAAGGAACGCTAGAACAATTCTGAGAGATATATTGCAAGACTCTTGCATATTCGAATTCTTTCTGGCAATAATCTCGCGAATATCCAGCAAGGTGCTGCGTAATCCTTTTAAACTTATGCAACATTTTTGCTATATCTGGAAAGATAGCCTTGCGGTAATAGACTGGGGAATGAGCATCAATCCAAGCGGAATGATAGTTGAAAAACCGCGAGCGTGCTTAAAAAATATTGAGTTCTGAAGATTATTTAGTAGGGAAAACTAAGTGTTAGTGTGTTATGGAAACTAAATGGTAACTGGAACATGCGTCATTACAATAGCCTCGCCATCAAAAGTTTTTTAGCACACAGGTTTTCTTTAATAAAGATCTTCAATTATTGAACCAAGAAATGTACATATTGGTGAGCTCAGTATTAGCATCAGCGCAAATTTTGAGCCCCATGAAAAGACTATTGCTCAAACTAATTTTTGTAAGTCAGTTTTCGAAGTTTTTTCTGCGTCGAGCAAAATTTAAGTTAGAAGTTTTGACCTAAACAGAAGTCAAGCCTAACAAGATTGTGTTCAGAATTATGCGTAGAACTGTAGTCCGGTAACAAAATATTGGGACAGTTTAAACTCCAGATTCTTATTTGAGCTAATAGAAAGACTAAAATTTAACTTATCTTAGCATACATACACGTTTTTGGAACAACCGTTAAAAAAAACTGTTTTTTGCCGTTAAAGTTGTGCAATATTACTATTTTAAGGGAGCAGCTTTTAAAAGCCATAAGCAGTAACCAGAATTTATAATGAAAAGGGATGTCATACGGCAATGGATACACTTCATATATCCATGTCCGTATTTAGTGCAAATTACATTATTTAGTTCCATTTGAAGGGCAAGTGCTGTTCTTACTTCAGTTAAGTTTACTTCCTCCCATTTTAGTAAAGTAATGTCTGTTCATACTGTCTATGCAGGAAATTCTTTTGTTCATTCTATAAACAAATCTTAATGTTACTTCCTTGTTCGTGATTGAGTTGAACAAACCTTTTTCTTAATTTGTAATCACTTAAACTTTCAGTCTACCATTTGCAACGCAAGAATTGAATTCAATTTAAATCTTGCAAAACGCTTCTCAATTAAGCTCAGTAATTTTGACAAGTGCCAATCGCACCGCGATTGGCCATTTTAGATATTAGCAATTCGGATATAAGTAGTTGGCTCGCCACTTGCGGTGCAATTCCCCACTTCGATTTGTAAAAAGCATTCGAAACTCATTTGGATCCAACCATCGCAATTGAGTATAACATGGCACAGTCAGCAGCGGACTCTAAGAAGACACCACTTCACATAGAGGCATTTTGGGAAACGCCGACTGCAACACCTCCTCTGACGTGGGACAAATGGACACAACAGTGGATATTGGCTCTACTAGCTAAAGAAGGAATTCAATTAGACAATCTGTTAAACGATCCTCCATCAACAGTAACTTACCCGCACTTATGAAGAACTAGTAGAAAACCATACACAAGCGACGGAAAGAGATCGGAAAGTCCGTAATCAACAATTGAAAGTCAATTGGCAAAATCGCTGTAAAAAGCTGGATGAGATTGGGATTTTTGTGGAGATAAACCGTGGGGAATCTGCCAACAAAAAACGATATCCTTCTTGTACTTTAGTATTGGAACGGAGTGACGACGAGTTTTCAGGAGTGAACACCCCCACTTCCAAATAGAGAAACAACCTTTCAAAGAACTGTGGCAGGCAATGGAGGATTCTTTCACGAAAGTTCCTAACATAACTTATGATCGCTTTGTTTTCTACTCCTGTAAGCAGCAAAAAGGAGAGTCTGTTGAAAAATTCTGTGGTCGTCTTACAGAATTAGCGGAAAATTGTACTCTAGGTAGTGAAGAAACTACCCTGATTCGCGATGCATTCATTTTAATCATGATTGATCATGAGACTCCAAAAGAACTGTTGAAAGAAACAGTCGAGCCATCCAAAGCATTGGAGATAGCTATACAAATGGAGATGGGAGCGCAGAATCAACAAAAGAAAAACCAGAATTTGATGTCAGGCTCAAACTCTGTGAATTAAATCAACAATCACCAAATGCGCAATCGAATGCTCAACAAACCAAGCGAGATTTCACGCGATACGCAACTGTACCTCATAATTACCAATACACAAGCACTTGTACGAATTGTGGCCTTCGTTGTAGTCATAATCATAAACAGATTTGCCCCGCGAATGGTAGAAAATGCAATAATTGTGGCATCATCGGCCATTTCGCAAGAAAACGTCGCAAACCAAAAAAGTCACAGGGACAAACACAGAAAGCACAACAAACGAACGTCAATCAATTTGATCAGGTTCCCGAAAAGAGTGATGATGAAGAATCTGTCAATTACATAACAAGCTGCCAACAACTGTATGAACAGGTGTATGACTCAAACTACGACAGCGATTCGGATGATTACGTGGCGGTGATTTTGTCTGACTCGGTACATCAACTGGAACCACTAAATGTAGAGGTACAACTGGGGAAAATTAGGACGCTCGCAATGATCGAGTCTGGAGTGCAGTTAGCATCATAGCGGAAACTTTGGCAGAAAAAATTCCTCCAAACCACAAAATCTGCTAAGTGGACAGACACGAAAGAAAAAAGAAACTTGAAAACTTTTTCAAATGAACCCATAAAAGTTCTTGGACATGTGGAAACCACAATAACCTACAATCAGTGGAAAGATAGAGCAGCAGTGTTGACTGTGGTAGAAGATGGGCACTGAAACATAATCGAGAGAGATCTTTTCACAACTCTGGGACTTGCTGTGGTACAACAACAACCAGAAAATGGTAAATGCGTCAATAACATTAATACTTCTACATCTAAAATTAAAGAGACAATCACGACGCAAATTCCTCATTTAGTATCAAGAATTGGTTTGCCTAAAACATATAAAGCGAAATCAAAGTTTCATCAAAAGTTAACAGCAAAGCATCAAAAAGGTTGACGTGTTCCGATAAATCTACAACCTAGAGTGTCGGAGGAATTAGAAAGATTACAAACTGAAAATCATACCGAAAAACTATCTAGTTGCTCAGACGAACATTTCATTTCCCCCATCGTTATCACAGTAAAGAAAGATCAATCAATAAAACTCGCATTAGATTCCAAAGCACTAAATAAAGCCATACATAAAAATAAATATCAAACGCCTAATATTGATACGCTAATTGATACAATATCACAGCACCTTACCAACACACAAAAAGGTCAGCAAGCGTATTTCACCACATTAGACGTAACGTACGCTTATAGCCAATTTAAATTACACCACGACACAGCAAAACACTGTAATTTTAACATCATCTGTGGAGAATCTACTGGCACATATAGATTAAAAACTGGTTATTATGGTCTTACAGATATGCCGGCAGAATTTCAAAAAGCTATGAACTATACACTTCTAGGCCTACAAAACACGTATTTTTTCATGGACGATATTATAATCGTCAGTACCGGAACTGAAGCAGACCATTTGGCATATGTTTTCAAATGTTTAAAAAAGCTAGATGACGACAATCTAAGAATTAATCTTCAGAAATGTCATTTTGCACAAACTGAAATTGAATGGCTAGGCTATAAGTTTACACAAACTGGAAATTCACCCCTAGAAAATAAAACTGCGGCAATATTAACAAAACCACCACCAATGACACTAAAACGCCTTAGATCATTCTTAGGGTCAGTACACTATATTGGTAAATTCATACCACATCTTGCACAATTATGTCACCCACTTCGACCACTTCTCAAAAAATCAGTGAAGTTTATCTGGACAGAAGAACACACAAAACATTTCAATCTGATCGAAGAAAAAATTGCCAATAGCACTGTTATACTCAATTGCGATGGATGGATCCAATTGAGTTGCGAATGCTTTATTACAAATCGAAGTGGGCAATTGCGCCGCAAGTGGCGAGCCAACTACTTATATCCGAATTGCTAATATCTAGAATGGTCAATCGCGGTGCGATTTGCACTTGTCAAAACTACAGAGCTTAATTGAGAAGCGTTTTGCAAGATTTAAATTAAACTTAACTCTAGGGTTGCAAATGGGAGACTGAAAGTTTAAGTGATTACAAATTAAGAAAAAGGTTTGTTCAAATCAGTTACGAACAAGGAAGTAACTTTAAGATTTGTTTATAGTAGGAACAAATGAATTTCCTGCATAGACAGTATGAACAGACATTACTTTACTAAAATGGGAGGAAGTAAATTTAACTGAAGTAAGAACAGCACTTGCCCTTCAAATGGAACTAAATAATGTAATTTGCACTAAATACGGACATGGATATATGAAGTGTATCCATTGCCGTATGACATTTCCCCCTCTTTGAGAGAAAATAAAATTACTAATGAAAATCAGAAAAATACTAATTATTCACCTGTTACTAAATAATAAAATATTAAAAAATAAAAAAAATATAAAAATTATGAAGTTTGATAATGTTTATTCTGTATCACAATTTTCTTTATTTTCTGCTTGGAGTACAGTCATCTTCGTAGGCAAATTTTGAGGGTCCTCTGTCCATTCTATTGAGCTTCTTGTAGAAATTTTTCCAATGTCCTGAGGCTCAATTTCAGAGTAACCTTCGGTATTCCTGACTTTTTCTACGATAGTTTGAGACGTCTTCTTTTTCAGCGTTCGCTTACTTTTTCGTACCGAAGAGGTGTCCGAATCAGAGGTATCGCTAATTGTAAGCTGTCTCTTGCTTGACTTTTTCAGAATAGGCGTTTGTGTTTTTGATGAAGCCATTCGCGTTGCAGATGGGCCAGGTGCATCAGAGTTGGTCGATTGTGGCGCGTATTGGGAAATTGGACTTAATTGAAGAATTTGTGTTAAATCTGGCCGATTAATAAAAGCCTCATCGTGTTTTGGGTTTCTCTTCGGGTTTCTCATTTTCAGGGATCTGGCTACATTACTCGCGGTGGAAATACACGATCTGCCTGACGAAACTACACTAACATTGTCAGATTGTTTTCGGTTTCGCTTTATTTTCTTATCTCTATCTTATATATCTTATCTTTATCTTATTTCTTATCTGTATTTTTTCTTATTAGATCCCGCTTATGCTTATAAATTTTCTGTTCAATAGTCTTCTCGTTTATCTTTTTCGGCCGTCTATCGATATATTGTGTTAGATCAGTGTCCCGTTCCGCACGCGTACCCAATTTTGCAATGTCAGAATTTCTGACTCACACCTCCTGTCTGTTCGGCTCCTTGATTACGCTAGTTGTAGGACTCACTTTGCAAACTGTGCTCCCAGGTGCCAGTACTTCGTATAAGCTATCCAGGTTTTTCTTTTGTCTTTGGTTCTCCTGGAGTTTTCGAGCCAGTTTTACTTGGATGCTGCGTTCTGATCGGGGAATCGGTCTGAGAATTTCCTCCGGCTTAATCAGTCGTTGTTCCCCGTCGTTCCTTTTCTCTTGCTCGGCTCTGGCTTTAGAGCTCGCGGCACAAATGACGCGTTCGATTTCTGTGTCCGAACAGAGGGCCGTGTCTGCCCATTGTTCCTCTGACAGATATGATCGACCAGGAATCGTATCTTCGTCTAAGTAATATTTAATTATTGCTTTACAGTTAAGATTTTTACTATTACTTGTAGTAGTGATATTTGATATAGGTGTGTTACCTTTCCGACCAAAGTGTGCCTCAAAAGGTGCGGTGTTTATTGTTTTTTTTTGATATTCTTAGTCGTTGTATAATTGCTTTAGGTGAATTTTCTAAGTCAAATTTTTTATTTAATTGAGATTTCATGCAAGATAATTGACGTTTAATTGTTTGTATGATACGTTCTACTAACCCAATTGCTCTGTGATCATTTGCTGGTGCATAAATAGGTGTAATATAATTTTCTGTACAGAATGTTTCAAACTTTTTTCCTGTAAAACATCTAGCTTGATCTAATCTAATAGTTCTAGGTACTCCGTGGTGATATATAGATTTATTTAAAAATTTGATTACATTTGGGCCTGAAGCGTTATTTACTATTTCTGCTGTGGGGTATTTTGAATATCTATCTATACTTGTAATAAATTATTGTTCTATGCCTTTCTCGTTCAAAATTGGACCGCCAAAGTCTATTTGTATTTCATCATTTGGCTCATTACATTTTGGTAGAGGTGCTCATTTGCGGTGCGAAATCACTGATTTAAGGTTCTTGCCAATCTCCGAGCAGGCTTTGCACTCACTGGCTTTTGCCAGTAAATCTCTATGTATGTATGGCCACCAAATATTCTGTGCGAGAGATAGCATGGCAAAACTCCCGGGATGTGTAAAATGTTTATCCTCCAATACCGCGTCTTTAATTTTCTTTGGGATGGCTATCCGCTCATCCAAACACACACAGCCATGCTTGACACTCGAGTCACACCAATATGAAAAGAGATAGGGACTTATCTGTTGCAGTCGGTCTGGATCACTCCGAATAACGCAATCCCTCACCTCCTTGCGGATTGCATCCTTGCCTGTCAAGATGGCCAGGAACTTCTTGCTGAAAACTTTGTTCAGAGTCTCGGTGAACAATATGTCATCTGTCTCCTCAATCATGCTATCAGTAGGCGTTTCAGTGTTTGAGGTAGTGTTGGTTCCAGGCGTAGATGGGGTGGTATCCGAAAACGTCACCCTTGCTTTGGTTGGTATTGATTTGGATCGGGTAGCTTTGGCCTTTGACATTTTACTAATAGAGTTGACTGAATTATCCAAGATGGACAATTTATTTTATTTATTTACTGTGGAGTTATTTGTAGGTTGAATTTGGGCAAAAAGCGATTGATTCTTGTGCAAGTGGTATTTATATTTTGGAATTATTGTTTTCGCGCTAAATTTAGCGTTATTAGGTGGATTATTTGACTTAATACCATTAATGGGCTTTATTGGGGGGAATTTTTCAGAGTGTTCACATTCCTTACTGTCTGACATTTGCACCTCTTTTGCAGCAAATTTGTTAAGGGAATGTGAATTATTAACTTTACAGTTATTTGGTGCAAATTGGAATTTTGTAACTTTAAGTGGCATTTGCGATGCAAATGGATGTTTAAAAAACTGATTAGTTTTAGAAATAAAGAGTGTTAATTGCGTCGCGAATGGTGTTTTCGGTAGTAAAGAGAGTGATAGCGATGCAAATGCTTTATTGCGTATATGTGAATTAGTATTCGGTAATATAGGCAGTTGCGGCGCGAATGGCCATTTTAACTTGTGTGAAGGCCAATTTGAATTTAATATGCTATTAAATTTTTTAGTTGCGTTTTGTTTATTTGTAATCAGGTATTTCATAGATTCACGAAATTTTGAAATTGTTGCTACAACAAAGTGTTCGTCATATGTAGATATCTTTTTAGCTCTCGCATATGGATTCCTTGAGATATAATTAACGAGACCCATTTTTGCACCTGGCATATGTTCTATTGTGAAGTTGTACGGAAGTAGTCTGTCTATCCATCGTGATAATCGGCTGTTATACGATTTGTTTGATCTGTGCTCTTTGAGTATAGACAGTAGAGCTCTATGGTCTGTTACTACTGTAAAATTTTTCCCGTACAAATAATATTTAAAGTCTATTGAACAAACTATTCACAATAACTCCAATTCATTAACACTATAGCGTTCCTCAGTTGAATTGAGGATGCGTGACGCAAATGCTGTTGGTTTCCAGCCGTCTGGTGTATTTTGCTCAAATGTGGCTCCCAGTCCGGAACGAGAGGCATCACATTTGACTCGAACATCAAGTTTTGGGTTATAGTGACTATTTTGTGTGCTATTGGCAATTTTTTCTTTGATCAGATTGAAATGTGTTGTGTGCTCTTCTGTCCAGATAAACTTTACTGATTTTTTGAGATGTGGTTGAAGTGGGAGACATAATTTTGCAAGATGTGGTATGAATTTACCAATATAGTGTACTGACCCTAAGAATGATCTAAGGCGTTTTAGTGTCGTTGGTGGTGGTATTGTTAATATTGCCGCAGTTTTATTTTCTAGGGGTGAATTTCCAGTTTGTGTAAACTTATAGCCTAGCCATTCAATTTCAGTTTGTGCAAAATGACATTTCTGAAGATTAATTCTTAGATTGTCGTCATCTAGCTTTTTTAAACATTTGAAAACATATGCCAAATGGTCTGCTTCAGTTCCGGTACTGACGATTATAATATCGTCCATGAAAAAATACGTGTTTTGTAGGCCTAGAAGTGTATAGTTCATAGCTTTTTGAAATTCTGCCGGCATATCTGTAAGACCATAAAAACCAGTTTTTAATCTATATGTGCCAGTAGATTCTCCACAGATGCTGTTAAAATTACAGTGTTTTGCTGTGTCGTGGTGTAATTTTAATTGGCTATAGGCATACTTTAAGTCGAATGTGGTGAAATACGCTTGTTGACCATTTTGTGTGTTGGTAAGGTGCTGTGATATTGTATCAATTAGCATATCAATATTAAGCATTTGATATTTACTTTAATGTATGGCTTTATTTATTACTTTGGAATCTAATAGTTGATTGATAGTAGTAACTTTATTGATTGATTTTTCTTTACTGTGATAACGATGGGGGAAATGAAATGTTCGTCTGAGCAACTAGATAGTTTTTCGGTATGATTTTCAGTTTGTAATCTTTCTAATTCCTCCGACACTCTAGGTTGTAGATTTATCGGAACACGTCAACCTTTTGATGCTTTGCTGTAAACTTTTGATGAAACTTAGATTTCGCTAAAAGTGTTTTAGACAAACCAATTCTTGATACTATATGAGGAAATTGGGTCGCGATTGTCTCTTTAATTTTACGAGTAGAAGTATTAATGTTATTAACGCATTTACCATTTTCTGGTTGTTGTTGTACCACCGCAAGTCCAAGAGTTGTGCAAAGATCCCTCTCGATTATGTTTCTGTGCCCATCTTCTACCACAGTCAAGATTGCTGCTCTATATTTCCACTGATTGTAGGTTTTTGTGGTTTCCAAATGTCCAAGAACTTTTATGGTTCATTTGAAAAAGTTTTCAAGTTTCTTTTTTCTTTCGTGTCTGTCCACTTAGCAGATTTTGTGGTTTGGAGGACTTTTTCTGCCAAATTTTCCGTTATGATGCTAACTGCACTCCCAGAGTCGATCGTTGCGAGCGTCCTAATTTTCCCCAGTTGTACCTCTACATTTAGTGGTTCCAGTTGATGTACCGGGTCAGACGAAATCACCGCCACGTAATCATTGGAATCGCTGTCGTAGTTTGTGTCATAAACCTGTTCATACAGTTGTTGGTAACTTGTTATGTAATTGACAGATTTTTCATCATCACTCTTTTCGGGAGACTGGTCAATTTGATTGACGTTTGTTTGTTGTGCTTTCTGTGTTTGTCCCTGTGACTTTTTCGGTTTGCGACATTTTCTTGCGAAATGGCCGATGATGCCACAATTATTGCATTCTTTACCATTCGCGGGGCAAATCTGTTTATGATTATGCCTCCAACGAAGGCCACAATTCATACAAGTGCTTGTGTATTGGTAATTCTGAGGTACAGTTGCTTATCACGTGAAATCTCGCTTGGTTTGTTGAGCATTCGCGTTGCGATTGCGTAATTGGTGATTGTTGATTAAATTCACAGAGTTTGAGCCTGACATCAAATTCTGGTTTACCTTTTGTTTATTCTGCGCTCCCATCTCCGTTTATATAGCTATCTCCAGTGCTTTGGATGGCTCGACTGTTTCTTTCAACAGTTCTTTTTGAGTATCGTGATCAATCATATTTAATATGAATGCATCGCCAATCAGGGTAGTTTCTTCACTACCTAGAGTACAATTTTCCACTAATTCTATGAGACGACCATAGAAACTTTCAACAGACTCTCCTTTTTGCTGCTTACAGGAGTAGAAAACAAAGCGATCATAAGTTATGTTAGGAACTTTCGTGAAAGAATCCTCCATTGCCTGCCACAATTCTTTGAAAGGTTGTTTCTATGTTTGGAAGTGGGGGTGTTTACTCCTGAAAATTAGTCGTCCCTCCGTTCCAATACTCAAGTACAACAATGAAATCGTTTTTTGTTCGCAGATTCCCCACGGTTTATCTCCACACAAAGTCCCAATCACATCAACCTTTTTACAGCGATTTTGCCAGTTGATTATCAATTGTCGATTACGGATTCTCCGATCTCTTTCCGTCGCTTGTGTATGGTTTTCTACTGGTTCTTCATAAGTTGGTTCAGGCGGGTAAGTTACTATTGATGGAGGATTGTTTAACAGATTGTCTAATTGAATTCCCTCTTTAGCTAGTAGAGCCAATTTCCACTGTTGTGTCCAATTGTCCCACCTCAGAGGAGGTGTTGCTGTCGGTTTTTCCCAAAATGCCTCTATGTGAATTGGTGTCTTCTTCGAGTCCGCTGCTGACTGCGCCATGTTATACTCAATTTCGATGGATGGATCCAATTGAGTTGCGAATGCTTTTTTACAAATCGAAATGGGCAATTGCGCCGCAAGTGGCGAGCCAACTACTTATATCCGAATTTCTAATATCTAGAATGGTCAATCGCGGTGCGATTTGCACTTGTCAAAATTACTGAGCTTAATTGAGAAGCGTTTTGCAAGATTTAAATTAAACTGAATTCTAGGGTTGCAAATGGGAGACTGAAAGTTTAAGTGATTACAAATTAAGAAAAAGCTTGTTCAAATCAATCACGAACAAGGAAGTAACTTTAAGATTTGTTTATAGTAGGAACAAATGAATTTCCTGCATAGACAGTATGAACAGACATTACTTTACTAAAATGGGAGGAAGTAAACTTAACTGAAGTAAGAACAGCACTTGCCCTTCAAATGGAACTAAATAATGTAATTTGCACTAAATACGGACATTGATATATGAAGTGTATCCATTGCCGTATGACAAGCACAGAAAATGGTCACTATAACCCAAAACTTGATGTTATGCTCGAGTCAAATGTGATGCCTCTCGTTCCGGACTGGGAGCCGCATTGGAGCAAAATACACCAGACGGCTGGAAACCAATAGCATTCGCGTCACGATTCCTCAATTCAACAGAAGAACGCAATAGTGTTAATGAATTGAAGTTATTGGGAATAGTTTGGTCAATTGACTATTTTAAATACTATTGGTACGGGAAAAATTTTACAGTAGTAACAGACCATAGAGCTCTACTGTCTATACTCAAAGAGCACAGATCAAACAAATCGTATAACAGCCGATTATCAAGATGGATGGACTGACTACTTCCGTACAACTTCACAATAGAACATATGCCAGGTGCAAAAATGGGTCTCGTTGATTATATCTCAAGGAATCCATATGCGAGAGCTAAAAAGATATCTACATATGACGAACACTTTGTTGTAGCAACAATTTCAAAAATTCGTGATTCTATGAAATACCTGATTACAAATAAACAAAACGCAACTAAAAAATTTAATAGCATATTAAAGTCAAATTGGCCTTCACACAAGTTAAAATGGCCATTCGCGCCGCAACTGCCTACATTACCGAATACAAATTCACATATACGCAATAAAGCATTTGCATCGCAATCACTCTCTTTACTACCGAAAACACCATTCGCGACGCAATTAAAACTCACTAATTCCAAAACTAATCAGTATTTTAAACATCCATTTGCATCGCAAATGCCACTTAAATTTACAAAATTCCAATTTGCACCAAATAACTGTAAAGTTAATAAATCACATTCCATTAACAAATTTGCTGCAAAAGAGGTGCAAATGTCGGACAGTAAGGAATGTGAACACTGTGAACAATTCTCCCCAATAAAGCCCATTAATGGTATTAAGTCAAATACTCCACCTAATAACGCTAAATTTAGCGCGAAAACAAAAATTCCAAAATATAAATACCACTTGCACAAGAATCAATCGCTTTTTGCCCAATATCAACCTACAAATAACTCCACAGTAAATAAACAAAATAAATTCTCCATCTTGGATAATTCAGTCAACTCTATTAGTAAAATGTCGAAGGCCAAAGCTACCCGATCCATATCAACACCAACCAAAGCAAGGGTGACGTTTTCGGATACCACCCCATCTGCGCCTGGAACCAACACTACCTCAAACACGGAAACGCCTACTGGTAGCACAATTTAGGAGACAGATGATATATTGTTCACCGAGACTCTGAAACAAGTCTTCAGCAAGAAGTTCCTGGCCATCTTGACAGGCAAAGATGCAATCCTCAAGGAGGTGAGTTGCGTTATTCGGATTGATCCAGACCGACTGCAAGAGATAAGTCCCTATCTCTTTTCATACTGGCGGGACTTGAGTGTCAAGCATGGCGGTGTGTGTTTGGATGAGCGGATAGCCATCCCAAAGGCAATTAAAGACGCGGTATTGGAGGATATACATTCTACACATCAAGGAAGTTTTGCCATGCCATCTCTCGCACAGAACATTTGGTGGCCATACATACATAGAGATGTACTGGCAAAAGCCAGTGAGTGCAAAGCCTGCACGGAGATTGGTAAGAACCTTAAATCAGTGATTTCGCACCGCAAATGGGCACCTCTACCAAAAAGTAATGAGCCAAATGATGAAATACAAATAGACTTTGGCGGTCCAATTTTGAACGAGAAAGGCATAGAACAATAATTTATTACAAGTATAGATAGATATTCAAAATACCCCACAGCAGAAATAGTAAATAACGCTTCAGGCCCAAATGTAATCAAATTTTTAAATAAATATTTATATCACCACGGAGTACCTAGAACTATGAGATTAGATCAAGCTAGATGTTTTACAGGAAAAAAGTTTGAAACATTCTGTACAGAAAATAATATTACACCTATTTATGCACCAGCAAATTATCACAGAGCAATTGGGTTAGTAGTACGTATCATTCAAACAATTAAACGTCAACTATCTTGCATGAAATCTCAATTAAATCAACAATTTGACTTAAAAAATTCACTTAAAGCAATAATACAACGAATAAGAACATCAAAACAAAAAACAATAAACACCACACCATTTGAGACACACTTTGGTTGGAAATGTAACACACCTATATCAAATATCACTACTGCATCTAATAGTAAAAACCTTAACTATAATACAATAATTAAAAATTATTTAGACAAAGATACGATTCCGGTTCGATCATATCTGTCAGAGGAACAATGGGCAGACACGGCCCTCTGTTCGGACACAAAAATCAAACGCGTCATTTGTGCCGCGAGTTCTAAAGCCAGAGCTGGGCAAGAGAAAAGGAACGATGGGGAACAACGACTGATTAAGTCGGAGGGAATTTCCAGACCAATTCCCTGCTCAGAACGCAGCATCCAAGTAAAACTGGCTCGAAAACTCCAGGAGAACCAAAGACAAAAGAAAAACCTGAATAGCTTATACGAAGTACTGGCACCTGGGAGCACAGTTTGCAAAGTGAGTCCTACAACTAGCGTAATCAAGGAGCCGAACAGACAGGAGGTGCGAGTCAGAAATTCTGACATTTCAAAATTCGGTACGCGTGCGGAACGGGACACTGATCTAATACAATATATCGATAGACGGCCGAAAAAGATAAACGAGAAGACTATTGAACAGAAAATTTATAAACATGAGCGGGATCTAATAAGAAAAAATACAGGAGATAAGAAAATAAAGCGAAACCGAAAACAATCTGACGATGTTAGTGTAGTTTCGTCAGGCAGATCGTGTATTTCCTCTGCGAGTAATGTAGCCAGATCCCTGAAAATGAGAATCCCGAAGAGAAACCCAAAACACGATGAAGCTTTTATTAATCGGCCAGATTTAACACAAATTCTTCAATTAAGTCCAATTTCCCAATACGCGCCACAATCGACCAACTCTGATGCACCTGGCCCATCTGCAACGCGAATGGCTTCATCAAAAACACAAACGCCTATTCTGAAAAAGTCAAGCAAGAGACAGCTTACAATTAGCGATACCTCTGATTCGGACACCTCTTCGGTTCGAAAAAGTAAGCGAACGCTGAAAAAGAAGACGTCTCAAACTATCGTAGAAAAAGTCAGGAATACCGAAGGTTACTCTGAAAATGAGCCTCAGGACATTGGAAAAATTTCTACAAGAAGCTCAATAGAATGGACAGAGGACCCTCAAAATTTGCCTACGAAGATGACTGTACTCCAAGCAGAAAATAAAGAAAATTGTGATACAGAATAAACATTATCAAACTTCATATATTTTATTTATTATTTAATATTTTCTTATATAGTAACCGGTGAATAATTAGTAATTTTATGATTTTATTTTCGTAATTCTGTTTTCTCTCAAAGAGGGGGAAATGTCATACGGCAATGGATACACTTCATATATCCATGACCGTATTTAGTGCAAATTACATTATTTAGTTCCATTTAAAGGGCAAGTGCTGTTCTTACTTCAGTTAAGTTTACCTCCTCCCATTTTAGTAAAGTAATGTCTGTTCATACTGTCTATGCAGGAAATTCATTTGTTCCTACTATAAACAAATCTTAAAGTTACTTCCTTGTTCGTGATTGATTTGAACAAGCTTTTTCTTAATTTGTAATCACTTAAACTTTCAGTCTCCCATTTGCAACCCTAGAATTCAGTTTAATTTAAATCTTGCAAAACGCTTCTCAATTAAGCTCAGTAATTTTGACAAGTGCAAATCGCACCGCGATTGACCATTCTAGATATTAGCAATTCGGATATAAGTAGTTGGCTCGCCACTTGCGGCGCAATTGCCCATTTCGATTCGTAATAAAGCATTCGCAACTCAATTGGATCCATTCATCGCAATTGAGTATAACAAGGGAAACTCTGTAACTTCCCGGCCCCACTCATCCATGTTTTTGTCTTAAATATCTTCCGAATGAGGAAGAGGTAGAAAAATTCCAAGAATTCACATTTCGTTCAAAAAATATGGTGATTAAATAGTGTATGAATGTAAGATAAAGCGAAAATATACGTTTATTCTTTTGAAAAAGGTTAATTTCAAAGATTTGAGCGCTATTAGACACCAGCAAAAAAATAAACAAGTTCATTTATGCTTCCATAAGCAGCCATTGTTACCTGTTATTTCTTAGAATATGTTGGACGACTAAACAGAGAACGACAAAATACAGGTAAAATTTCAATCAAATTTTGCGAGAAAACGATGTGGAAGCCTAAAACCGTGATTTAATCACTAAAAGTATAAAAGATATTCAACTAACGGTCAAATATACAAAAAATTATATGGAAAACTCGTGTTATCAAACTCAATTAACAAAAATTTCAAAAGTTGAACCGCAGTGAGACCTTTTTTTGTTACATTGGGGAAAAATAAGCCTTCTTTTTGAGAAAAAACTGAAAGTTCACAGAATTAGGAGTAAAAAAGTTTCTTTTTTCAGAAAGGAGGACAAACGGCTCGGGAGGGAGAGACCGTGTTTTCAATCCCCGTACGGAACTTTATTTTTACACTTGGCTCAAATCTGACCATTAAAAAATCAGACTCAACGCAAGTCTGACAGGTCAAAAAAGTGACATGAATCAGTCTATGGTTCAGTAATGATGAGGAATTGCATTTATACTGACCCAGTACTGAAAAGCACTTGGATTTAGGTACGGGTTCCGGCTCCTCGTCAAAATTTTGTCATTAATGTGCTAAAATAATACAAATGATTTGAAAATATATCGGGCAAGTTAACAAATGTGAAAGGGGGAGATATATCTCGCTTTCGTCTTCTTCTTCTTCTTCTTCTTCTTCTTCTTCTTCTTTTTCTTCTTCTTCTCTGCAATAGATTCGTTAGAGACACTGATCAAGGATGACATTTCTTCTCAATAGAATTAGTAAATTCTCGTGTAACTTTTTAAGAGAAACCAGTTAGAAAAGTCAATTTTTAACTTAGCCAGATTGTTCTCCCAGAGCAGACTCGCACTGAGCCAGAGATATCTAGTTCACGATTTTTACTATTGCCGTGGTCTGGTCATTCACTTTTTACCCCCTGTCACGAAAAAAAATTGGATGAAAAAATGGAAAAATTACCATCTGGAAATACTAAGCCAAAAATTCAGATGATGGATTTTCTATGGGCAGTGTACATTTTTACACCCCGCAAAGCTAGACCTGAATCGTCTGGGTAGAATCTGATCGAGCACGCAACCTAATTCATTTTACTACTAATAAAGGTGTTTGCATAAACTTTTTGCGTTGGCTGTTTTGAAAAGAAATTGTTTACCAATTTCAATTTGCTGCCAAAAAAGGGCAGATTAAGGAATCGCGAAATCTATGCTACAGACCTCGTGGCCTGAATTCTGCATTCGCACTTTTTAGAAAAAAAACTTACACAATTTAATTACACGCATTCGAATTTAGTTAGGCTTGTTGCGGAACTCAATTACCGGATATTTCAACTGGATTCCGATCTCGGAAGTAACGCTTTTCGGATTTTGCAAGATTTTAACTTGCCAATTTTAACTCTAATTCATATACCATAAAAAATTCATTATTGATTTAAAAAAAATGAAAATTGATTGTTGAGATCTTGCAGCACTTTTACTTCGACAGAACTCTTGTTTTAATTGACAAAAAGAAATAATAACAACGTTAACGAAATATTAATTGCGAGA
Organism: Convolutriloba macropyga; assembly: GCF_964194025.1. Classification (NCBI taxonomy): domain Eukaryota; kingdom Metazoa; phylum Xenacoelomorpha; order Acoela; family Convolutidae; genus Convolutriloba; species Convolutriloba macropyga. The sequence continues at coordinate 8,406,332 of NC_134481.1, read as the reverse complement.
ACATATTTATTTCAGATGCATGTTCGTCTGAGAAAATGCAAAACAAAGTTAGAAAATAAAATGAAAACGGATGAAACAATAGGTGCTGCTGCTAGCTTCTATTAACTTAGTCTTTTTTACGTATAAAATTCTAAATTTATAATTTGCAAGTTACTAGGTTTTAAAATTCATAGTTGATGTTGATAACTAAATCAGCAGTACTCCTTGAAAAAGCAATTCATCAACTCAGAGAGCAGCATAGTTGCATTTGGATACAAAAAATCGAGTTTTTACTTTGACCCATCGAACCCAACAAAATGGTGTTTTCAATTTATTTACGTTTATCGATTTACGTTTGAGCTGTACCTAATTTCAATTCGAGTGCAAAAACAAATCAATTTCAAATCAAGTTTATGTAACTAAACAGCCAAGGTTGAGTCGACAAAGAGACTTTTTCTAGTTCTAGCTAAACATTTTAGTTTAGAACTAAAATATACTAAACTTGATAATTTTAATAATATTTTTATATTACTAATATTCTAAACTAATATTTAGAACTAAATATTTTTCTAGCTGAACATATTCTGCGTTCACTCCGCCTCCTCGTGGGATTGTCGAAGCAAAAACTATTGTTGAACAAGCGGCTTAGTGATAAAATTAGTTTAATCTCTTTTTTTTATGTTTTGTCATTAATTGAGTCCGGCTTTTATTTTTAATATTTAATCAATTTTGCTGGTATCTTACCTGGTAAAAATGAACCTCGCGTTATGATTTTTAAATGCCATGATTACGTTGCATAAGTTTGGCGCGAAAAGTACACTATGAGGTTTTTGTGGAAAACAGAGGCAAAATTGTCAATCAAAATAAATTCCAGATTTTTTTTACTAATTAAAAAACAACTTAGAAATCAAATTTTCTCACGAGCCACCGACAAAAGTGTCAGATCTGTGTTTGTATCTGCAATTGCTGATGCGAGGGCTGTTAACGCAAGAGCCGAAAATTTAGACTTTCTCCAATTTATGTACTCTAATTGACTCCTTGTTAAGAACACTCGTCGACAACAGTGACGAATTCGAGCAACGCTGCGCAGGTTTGCGCAGAAAAAAATAAGATTGGCGCTATCTTGGTTGTAAAACTCTAAAATTAGCTAAGAAAAGGGTTAGGAAATAACGTTCTCGTCTCATTCTGTTCGATCAGGGTCCATTAATTTGCATTAATTTGAATGGTTTTCTTGCAAGATTCTTGTACGACGAATGGTTATCTTGCAAGATCATGCAAGATAGCCATTCGAAGTCGACTCGGGACGTCACAATTCGACTTTTTTTTCAGCTTTCATGTCGTTGGTGGCCGACCTGTGAATGACATTGCCCTGCTATACCTCACAACACCTGCACTTCGGGTAAATGAACCCCGTTTAAACCTGTGCCATCTTAATCATCCCATCGGAACCCGACTGGTCGCTTCTGGAATGGGCTCTCTATCACGCACGGGCGTCAATTTGCCCAACCGGCTTCAGCAATCGTATTTAATTGAGATTCCTCACTTGCCGACCAGGACAAACCCTACAGTTGAACCCGTTGAATGCCCTGAAAACAGTATTTGCACTGAATCTATAACGATTGGTGGTGGTTTGGGTAAATTTGACGATGGGGGGCCGTTGTTTGCAATAACTTGTTTATTTGGGTATAATATTCCATGTTTATATGGTGTAGCTAGCTACACATTAATGGACCCCGTACTCGTTGAAAATCTTGCCAGTGTTTTTACAAGTGTTCCTGATAACCATCTATGGATTATTTCAAAACTCGCTTTGTTTTAAAAATCAATTACTGAACACTGATTTATATATTAACGAGTTTTGAACATATTTGAATCTTGGCTTACCCAGGTCGAGGTGGCCAGACCGAAGTGACCCCTGATCAGACAAGTTTCGAGCGCACACATGTTCCCGGTGCGCTCGAATTACATGGTCTGGAAAAGGCTTCGAGCGCACTTTTGTCTGGACAATGGTCTGGAACTTGTCTGATCAGAGGTCACTTTGGTCTGGGACGGTCTGATCAGAGGCAGTTTTAAGCGCACACTAGTCTGATCAGAGGCCAATTCAAGCGCACACTAGTCTGACCAGAGACCAATTCGAGCGAAATTTTTTTCAAGTTATTTTTGTTTTCTTACTTACTTTTGTTGTCTCGGGTAAGAGTCATCAATAAAACAGCATTCTGATCGGAACTTCATCATAAAATCTGATGGGTTTGATCAGAACCAAGGGGTCCAGCTGATAACAACTGCCGGTCCCCTCAAGAAAAGATTTTCTATCAAAGTAGATCAAGACGTTTTTATGCAGAGCTGTCTAAGTTCATTTTTTCAGTTAAAAGCATAAAAAAATGGCATACTCAGTATTTTTTTGATCATTTTTTTTCGATTTACTTTCATTAACAGTACTTTCAGGATTAGTTTTTTGTTAGTTGAATATAAGATTGATAAAATGATAGATGAAATGGATATATTATAACGATATTGAGAGATTTGTTCATGTTCAAAATCATTCTTTGATCAGACTATTTCGAGCGCACTTTTGTCTGATCAGAGGTGATTTCGACCGCACTTTAGTCTGGGACAATATCTCGAGCGCACTTTAGTCTGGACAATGGTCTGGAACTCGTCTGGCCAACGGTCTGGAACTTGTCTGATCAGGAGTCACTTCGGTCTGGAACTCGTCTAATCAGAGGCGGCTTCGAGCGCACTTCGAGCACACAATGATCTTCGAGCGCATACTCGTCTGATCAGTGGTCACTTCGGCCTGGGACGGTCTGATCAGAGGTCCCACTTGTCTGGGACGGTCTGATCAGAGGCGATTTCGAGCGCGACGTCAACCTGCACTCTAAAAAACGTGCAGGTAAATTTACCTAAAAATGCAGGTAAATTTACCTGAACTGTGCATGTATTTTGGCGTTCCTGCACAGTACCTGCACGGTACCTGCACGGTACCTGCACGTACCTGCAAATGCAGGTATTTTTACCTGAAATGTGCATGTAGTCCCCCTGCACATTTTACCTGCAATTTACCTGAACAGTAAAAATTTTAGGTAATTTTACCTGCACAATTTACCTTAAATTTGCAGGTAATTTACCCTTACAGTGAGGGTACTGTAAGGGTAAATTACCTGCAAATTTAAGGTAAATCGTGCAGGTAAAATTACCTAAAATTTTTACTGTTCAAGTGAATTGCAGGTAAAATGTGCAGGGGGACTACATGCCCATTTCAGGTAAAATTACCTAAATTTGCAGGTACGTGCAGGTACCGTGCAGGTACTGTGCAGGAACGCCAAAATACATGCACAGTTCAGGTAAATTTACCTGCATTTTTAGGTAAATTTACCTGCACGTTTTGTCGTGGGAGGAACAGGGTTTGAGCAGGGAAGGATGCAAAATTTGTCTCAGCTTTTGCATGGGCCTCTTGAGCTTCCCTGACAAACAGAGACGGTGCATTGATCTCCAGAAGGAGTTCACCAGACTCTGTCAGCCAGGGAAAAAAACAGAGACCCGAAAACTGCTAAGACACGGGGCATCCAAAATGCTCAATAATAGGAATAAGTGTGAACAAGGCGCGGGGTTGGGCAAAAGGGTGAGTACACAAAAGGGTGGGGTAATGCACAAGAAGAAAAGGGCAGATAAAGGGGAGGCACAAGGTGGGGTGGGAAACGCATAGGAAAAAAACGGAAAAGAGCAGAGCACAAAAATACCTGATAAAAACTCAAAAAAGTTAAAAAAAAACACAAAAACAAAATCAAAAACGCAGAGGCGACAAAAAACGACGAAGACGAACCCAGCAAACAAAAACCAGCCAGAGAAACAAAAGAGGGGAAAATATGGTTAAAAAAATTGAAATCGTGCGAGAGACAGAAAAGTTGTTGTAGTTTTAGCTTCGTGCAAAGTAGAAAAATGCAAGCCAAAAAATTCACAAAAACAAGGACCAAATTAATCAAAAGAGAACCAATGCGTTCGTATGGAACAACAGAAAGAATTGGGGAGAATGAACAAACCACTGTAAGCGCTCAGAAAAACGCCATATTTTCATCACAGCGCTTCTATGGATTAGAAAAATTATTTAGAAACACAACTGCACGCGGTCAACAAATCTATGTTTTCATCACAGCGCTTCTGAGGGCAAACAACAAAGGACGACAAGGAGTAACAACAATTGAAAAAGCTAACTATTTTAGGCTAAAAGACAAGACAAAATTGGCAAACAAACAATAATAAAATTGACAAAAATAAAAGGCTCATTAGGACAAAAGATGTGAGAAAGATAAAAAAAAAGCAAGCCGAACAACCAAATTGAGACAGATTTAAATTCAATAAGGGCTTAAAAACCAATGATCACCATTGCGCTCCTCAACAACAACAAAAAAAACTGAGGCCACAATGAACAAACCACAGTAAGCGCTCAGAAAAACGCCATATTTTCTTCACAGCGCTTCTATGGATTAAAAAAGAATTGAGAGAAGAAACAACTGTATGCGCTCAAAAACCTCAATGTTTTTATCACAGCGTTTCCATCGACAAACAACAAAGGACGACAAGGTATGACAACAAATGAAAAACCTAACTATTTTAGGCTAAAAAGCAATACAAAAACGACAAACAAACAACAATAAAACTATTTTAGGCTGAAAGATTAGACAAAATTGACAAACAAAAAAAGAGACAAGAAAAGGCCCCTAAGGACACAATAGATGTGAGAAAGCCAAATCGAGCAAGCCGAACAATCAAATTGAGACAGATTTAAATTCAATAAGGGCTAAAAAAACCAATGATTACCATTGCGCTCCTATGGAACAACAGAAAGAACTGAGGACAATGAACAAACCACTGTAAGCGCTCAGAAAAACACCATATTTTCTTCACAGCGCTTCTATGAATTCAAATAAAAAATTAGAGAAGAAACACAACTCTACGCGCTCAAAAAAACTCAATTTTTTCATCACAGCGCTTCTATGGACAAACAACAAAGGATGACAAAGAATAACAACAAACGAAAAACCTAACTATTTCAGGCTAAAAGACTAGACAAAATCGACAAATAAACAAGAATAAAAACGAGAAAAAGAAAAAGCTCATTAGGACAAAATAAATGTGAAAAAGACAAATCAAGCAAGCGGAACAACCATATCAAGACAGATATAAAATCAATGAGGGCTAAAAAAACCCATGATCATCAATGCGCTTCTATGGGATAACAGAAAGAGCTGACGACAATGAACAAACCACTGTAAGCGCTCAGAAAAACGCCATATTTTCTTCACAGCGCTTTTTTGGATTAGAAAAAAAATTTAGAGAAGAAACAAAACTATGCGCGCTCACAAAACCTCAATGTTTTTATCACAGCGCTTCTATGTACAAACAACAAGGGATGACAAGGAATAACAACAAAGAGAAACCTTACTATTTTAGGCTGAAAGACAAGACAAAATTGACAAACAACAATAAAAATGACTTGAGAAAAAAGCTCATATGGACACAATAGATGTGAGAAAGAAAAGTCAAGCAGGCCGAACAATCAAATCGAGACAGATTTAAATTCCATAAGGACTAAAAAACCAATGATCGTCAATACTCTTCTATGGTACATCAAAAAGAACTCAGGACAACAAACATACCACTGTAAGCGCTCAGAAAAACATCAAATTTTCTTCACAGCGCTTCTATGGATAAGAAAAAAAGTTTAGAAAAGAAGTATAACTGTGCGCGCTCAAAAAACCTCAATGTTTTTATCACAACGCTTCTATGGACAAACAACAAAGGATGACAAAGAACAACAACAAATGAAAAACCTAACTATTTTAGTCTAAAAGACGAGACAACATCGACAAATAAACAAGAATAAAAATGAGACCAAAAGCTCATTAGGACACAATAAATGTGAGAAAGACAAATCAAGCAAGCGGAACAACCATATCGAGACAGATATAAAATCAATGAGGGCTAAAAACCCATGATCATCAATGCGCTTCTATGGAACAACAGAAAGAACTGACGATAATGAACAAACCACTGTAGGCGCTCAGAAAAACGACATGTTTTCTTCACAGCGCTTCTTTGGGTTAGAAAAAGAATTTAGAGAAGAAACACAACTGTGCGCGCTCAAAAGACCTCAATGTATTCATCACAGCGCTTCTATGAAAATACAACAAAGGATGACAAAGAATAACAACAAAGGAGAACCTAACTATTTTAGGCTAAAAGACAAGCAAAAAATCGACAAACAAACAACAACAAAAATGATCAGAAACGACTCATTAGGACACAAGAGATGTGAGTAACACAAATCAAGCAAGCCGAACAATCAAATCGAGACAGATTTAAATTCAATAAGAGCTATGAAAAACCAATGATCACCAATGCGCTCCTATGGAACAACAGAAAGAACTGAGGACAATGAACAAACCACTGTAGGCGCTACAAAAAATTCATTTTCATTGCAGCACTTCCAAAGAACATTGAAAAAGAGATAATAACAACAAAAAACATATAATAGTGTCTTGAATTCAATCAACGTATTTTATTTGAGGATTTGAGCAAACCAGAACACCTTCAAATGTCTGAGAGCTCGTACCTCGTCTCACCCCTAATCTGACAGGAACAAGTAGGAAATAGAAGTAAATTAAATAATAAATCAAGTTTGCATGAGAAAGTGGTCCCAGCTTTTGAAGCAAATAAAATCATCAAAATGAAGTAATATGAACAAATAAAATGTTTTTAGAAGAGTAAATTGTCAAATTGTTGTAGGAACTAACATTCAGCCGAAAGTGGTTAAGCCCAAAACGAAATCCCAATTCGCAATAAACCGGTATGCTGTAGAGCAAAACACCGTTTGACATGACGAATTTTCGAACTATGAAACAAAATAATGGCTTAAGGAACTAAAATTCCTTTTGATAACGAATGCTTTATATATAGCACATCTATAGAACAAAGCAAACAGAAGAATGAAAATGAAGTTAAATGAATGTGAGTAATAAATGCGGTATGGTTAAAGGAACAAAGCGGCTCATGGAGAAGACAATGCTAATAAAGATAGAGCATAGTTAATTTGGTTGCAGGAATAAAGGAACTTAACCAGTAACGGGTATGCTGAAAAGCAAAACACCCATTGACAACAAACAGTATGCTGTAGAGCAAAACACTGTTTGCAATGATTAATCTAATTAAAAGACCATGCTGTGCAGCAAAACGGCCCGGATATCAATATTCCTGCAACTCAAAAAACCCAGGGGTGACCAACATTAATTAAAAATACTTGATAAATGTTCACCAATACATGTAGCAAAGAACCAAAGAATAAACTCGACACTTAATCGTTAAATATTTTCGAATACGTTAGGGTTCTTTATGAGATAAGCACTGGACAGGTAGTAAAAGTAGTAAAGCGAGTTAAGTTAAATGACAATCAGAGCAATTACTTAGTAATTTGAAAGGAGGAAAGCAGTATATAGATGACAAAAGTGCACATGACGCTTATTTTAAAATGGTGAGCTGCGGATGGATAGCAAGTAACAAAAGATAATGCAATCTGGTTAATACGCAAAGATGAACTGATCTGTGACCTGTTAACTAAATTAGACAAAAAGAAAATCCACTTTGCAGTGAAATATTTAAATGCAATCAAGCAGCTAAAAATAGTTAATTTTTTTTCAGAAAGACCTTACTTGCTTTGATTTATCAATCAAAGCAAGGGAGAGTAATTATGAAAAAATATAAAAGCGAATCAGAACTACTTCTAGAATGTAAACAAGAATATAAAAGAATGTAAACAAAGATTAGGGGTGAGACAGTTTAAAAAAAAACGTGAGAGAACAGACTATAAACATCTGTTATTGAAGCAAACTATGAGATGAGCAGACCACTGTTTCTATAATAGATAAACAGATGCAATTATGATTGTTTTTTAAGCCGACAGCACAAAAGTAAATGATTGGAGAGAATATTAAAATCTGAAGATTTGTTAAGAAGTTTTGTTAAAGTAAAAGCATAATAAATCAAGCGTTAAATTTAGAGAAACAGTATTATTGTTAGCAGTAAATAAAATGAACAACGCACAAGTAAAGTGAACACAATGCAACACCATGATCAACACCAATTAAAGACATGAAAAACTAAATGTCTAAGCTAAGAAGCGAAATAAAGTTAAGCTAAATTAAAGTGAACGAGATTTTTTTTGTGTTTTTTTTTAAATTTTCTAAAGCAAATTATTAATTTCTAATTAGTTAAACATAACGTAACGTGAAGATAAGACATGTTATAAACGCTGTTTGAGCTAAAAGGCATAAGCTTGAATAAAATCAAGATTTTTTTGTGTTTTTTTATTTTCTAAAGCAAATTATTAATTCATTATCAGAGAACACACTATAAACATCTGTTATTGAGTCACATTATGACACATGCACACATTAGTTTCTAAAGCAGATAAGCAAGTCCGATTACTAAGAGTTGTTTAGCAATAGCACAAGAGCAAATCAATGAGGACATGCATCAGCTAAATTAAATACAAGATATTTTTTGATTTGTTCGGAACTTTTCTAAAAAGATAAAATCTGATTAATAAAAGTTGTTTAACAACAGCACAAAAGCAATTGATCGGATAGAATAATAGTGGGAGACTAGTTGAGAAGATCCGTTTAAATTAAATAAAAGCATACTAATTCAAGCGCTAAATTTATTGAAGAAACAATATGAGAAGTTTTTCGGATGTTTTCTTTTGACGTAACAATTTAGAAGTTAAAAAGGGATCATTAGGATTACTGCTGTAGTCAATAACACATGCCTTGCGAATGATGTGATCACAACACTTACACAGCACTTTAGCGAACAGACCAAGATATTTTTTTATCAAAATGATAGATTGCAGAGTCTCTCCTAAAGTGACACCTCGAGACCCAGGATGAAGTCGAATGATATTCATTCGGAAAATTAGATCTCAGCATATCATTAAACTTGACTAATTTAGCAACATTATCCTTTTTCAAATGGTCACCCCTGGGGAATAACTGCAAAAAGAACACAACTTGCTGTGGTCTTTTAGCGGGCAAATGCAATAGGAAGTTTTTTAAGTTTTTTAACATGTCATCTTCTGCAGTTGAATTTAGATCAATACCAACTAAGCCAACTATTATGAAACGAAAATGAGCAACTTTGTGGAGTATTTCTCAAAGGTGAGATATCTTAGCACCTCCTTTTACATGAAGCTCAAAAAGATGCGCGTACGGTTTCAAAATTTCATAATGACTGCAGCTTTTGAAACAATCGCGCATATTTGAGTCACCAATGAAACAAATTTTCTGAGTTAGCTCCATTCCATTGTCAATTTGTTGCGCAAGACGTATACTGTAGTCTAAAGTCTTTTCGTCTGTTCTCATGATACCACATCTGAAGTCCGGGTCCATTCCTCAAAACAAACAAAAAAATCATTAAAAAGTATTAAAAAAGCAAGAGCTGAGAAATTTCAAAATCCATCCCAAACATGTCAAAAAAAACAGGCGCATAATAAAACAAAAGAACGAAAATTTTTTTGAAAAGAGCGAAAAATAACAAAAAAGTCCGACCTAAAAAAAACATACCACGTATTTAACGTTTTACTCAGACACAATTGAGTCAAACATTTCTGCAAAGTTATTGAAACGCAGTTTATGCCGCAAACAAATACGCAAAAAAGAACAACCAGGGACAAAACAAGAGTGTCGAGAAAGTGGATGAAAGTCGAAGAGGTCGCGGTAAGGAACAACGGTTTTATCTGGCAAATTTTGTTTGCTAATAGTATAGGATCTTGAACTTGAGTCAAAAATTTTGACAACAGTCCGCTCACATATGAAATAAACTTGACTTCGACTGACAACAAAAAAAATGACTAACTCGAATATAGGCATGCTATCAGATGATACAGAACTTATTAGGACATCATTCGTACTATACCTTGTCCCCCTTATCACAGCGTGTTTCGAAACTAACGCTTCGTCGCAACCAAAAAAATTTTTGTAATCAAAATCAGAGTCAAAAACAATTGAAAGATGTTTTACTGAAGAGCCTGGAAAATCATGTTTTTTGAAAGGTGGTGAATGACGCCAATCATTAAACTGGCAATCTTGATGTCGCAAACTTAAACTCTTACATATGTTTTTAAAATTACATATATTATGGGTCAATCTTTTAAAAAATTGATGTTTTCTCTCATAACGAAGCACACTCTGATAAACAAAAGGACCGGAAGCGCGTAAAACATTTGGGTAGTGTATGAGGCGATGTTGTTTGAAGACTACACTTGAATCAGGAAACAGCTCCACGAACAACGATAAGTGTTCATCTAAAACAGAAGGTGTTCGTAAGGTGAGCAGTGTAAAAAAAATCAGGGAAATGAAAAACACCAACGGATAAGAACAGCAAGAATGCTGTAGTCTGCTTCGCTGAAAGATGGGCTCTTGGTACGCAACCAAGTCGAAGTATTCAAGCAAAAAAATCCAGATGTCATTCCCACATGGAACGAGGTCGTGGACAAGCAACGGCAAGAAGCGGTAAAGTGTAAACATCTGGTCGTATTTTTTTTCAGAGTCTTTGCTGTTTTCTCTTTGATTCTAAAAAAATATCAAAAAATCTCAGAAAAAGATTACCTAACATTTATTAAAAGAAAACAATTAACCTCTCTTCGGTAAATTCCGATGGTTTACCGTCCACGTCGCGGCCCTAGTCGAAATTGTTTAATCGTTCATTTAATTCCTCTAATGTGAAGAAACCGGAAACAAAAATTAGGTTGTGTGAAACAATTTTAACTGTGTGCATTAGGCCACCCTGGAAAATATCATGGTGCAAATCGGCCGTAAAATTTTTATAGGGGTCAAAAAAACTTGTTTCTAGACTGCATAAATTTTTTACCCCCGAACCTTTTACAGCAACATCATTTCGGCATGTCTCAGGTGTTCTATGTTTTGCAACATTCTCTTCGAAAACCGAGGCAAAATCAGACTGCGGCGTAGTACACTTTTCGCAACACGAACCCTTAGAAAAGCTTTCGACAAATCCAAAAACAGCATGACAGGCAAGATTATCAGCAACAAAGTTCATGTTTTTCCCCATAAGCTTCAGTTCATGTCCAGCGTTTGTAGTTACGTTAATACCTGTCTCCAACTTTCTCAGGTCATTCCTTATTTTACTAAGCACGTTTTTAAAACCGAAAGATTTTACATCAAGGTATGGTACCAAAGCAACTACAAAAGTGAATTTCATATCAGACAAAATCCAGGGTGGTAAGTTTTTCAAATTCCAAAAAAGCAACCAATTTTATGAGTAGTAGTTCTCGATCCAATGGGGTTCACGGGCTCAATTTCATCAAAGTAAAGCTGCAAAGATATACGGAAAACTATTTCACCATCGTTACCGCGGGCAAACGTATCAACATCTGCTATTGCTGTGCTATTTGTTTCCAGTTTACCTTTTGTTTGCATACCATCAAAAAGGGTGCCAGACTTACTGAGAGTGTGGAGAAACTGGACGTAAGCTAAAAAAAACGTTGAAAATTTCATCGTGAACTAGCACGACATTTTTTTACACCTCTGCTATTGAAATAAACTGACCGCAACGTTCAACTTCTTTATAGCGTGGAACGCCATTAACATTCTTAATTTCGAACTGTGTGCCAAAAAAAAGATCCTCAGGACTAACAAAACATGACTCCTTTGTAAGAACACGAAGCAATTGATATTGACTTTTCGGCGATTCTTCAACAGAACAAGACTCAAGCAATTTTTTAAAAGTTTCGTTTTCTGAAACCTCTGGAATTTCAGTTTGTATTTTTAGAGCGATAACTTAACAGTCTCAATAAGATCATTAGTGATATTTTCAGCAGCAGATGCAAAAGCGAAGCATTGGTTCCATGTTGACGCCGAATTTCTTAAACTATGCAATAGAATATCTGTAGACGAAGACTTGAAATTTAACATTTTGAGCCTAGAGTCGAAGTCATTGACACCTAAACTAGAAATTTCTTCGTTCGGATCATCCTCTTCTAATTCATGGTCTAACATTTGTCCACCTAACACTTCCTGATCCTTTTCACTTGCGACAGGTTGTGCGCTCTTATGAATATCTCTTACATGTCTGCGGAGTCGAAATAAGCTACTGAACTCTCTCGAACAAAAACAGCAAAAAAGAGTAGAGGAAGATCCATGGGCATTACTCATATGAAAATGATAATTTAGAAGCGTTAAACCATCATATTTAAATGCAGGTTGCTTACAAGTAAAAATTTCCAATTGCTGAAGCGAATAAAAAAACCTATCACGCGGCCAGTTGTATATAGTCACCGGTTTAGAAAGGTTCTCTGTTGGTAACAACATTGGAAGCGACTGAGAACAAAAAGGAAAGTCCGGAACAGTTGTGTCATCAGAAACAGGAGTGTTGACAATAGATTTTACAGCAACTTTTGCTGCTTTTTTATTTGAAAACGTAGATTTACATCTCACAGGCTCCGCGACAGGATCTAAATTAAAACCGTCTGTTGAACCAACAACTGAGTCTTCTGAAACTTCTAAAGCCAATTTGCGGCGTCTCTCTACGGAGAATTGATAGATGTGTTCGCGCATGTGAGATGCAAACCTTGTGAAACTTGCGAAGTCTCGAGCGCAAAGCGGACAAATAAACACCGCTTCTAGTTTATGATTCTTAGTTAAGTGGGGGATGAACGAATTTGAATCTAACAGAACAGAGCCTGTCTGACAAAGCTCGCAAAATACTTCAAATAGTTTATTGTCACATGAAAAAGGGATCTCCTTTTGAGTTTTGATGCGCTGCGACGACCTAGCTTTGCCTACTAAATTATCCATATCTTCACTGTTATCAGCTTCCGTTTCTGCAGGAAAACCTGAAACATGGGAAACGTGGGTCTCATTTGTAATAGCGTTTGTCATGCTATTATTTTCAACCAAGACATTATCAGCAATTTCTGATCCATTGACGTCCTCGGTATTATAAGACTCAGCATTTCTTGATGCATTGATCTGAACATTTTCATACACTTGATTTTCAGCGTCATCCAAAACACTGGAAACAATTACTTTTGATAATCCACTTCTTGTTTTGCTACTGCATAAAATTGCATGGTCTATATTAACCTGTCTGGATACATGATGACTTACATGAGGGCATAAGCAGTACTGATTATTCTCACCAAAAAAACCTTTCCCATAAAAAATTGTTAATTATTCTCCCGTCTCAATAGAAATGCATACTGATAGAAAAACCACACCTTTTTTTCCTTTAATCTGCTTGTATTTGCAGTTTGACCTGCAGGAATGATTCACGAAAGATAGTGGACCTTGAAGTGAATAAGAAACTTTATTAATGTTGACTACTGAGAAGTTCAATTTGAAATCTATGTTTTCAGGACAGGATGCCAGAACACCATGCAATCCAGGAATAATCTCTCCAACTTGGAAATTGTTTTTGCCACAACTTTATAACCACAATATCCACGACTTGAGTCTTCACTAAATCTAAGATCTTTTTCATACGAAACAAAATTAAGAGAAACCTGATACAGTTCATCCATATACTTATGCAGAGCTGATTTTGACGAGCAACGAATTCTTTCATCATTCCCTATTGCTCTGTGACTTCTGGCCCCATCACTGTCCACATACTTTTCCAGCAAAACCCAGTCAGTACTCGCAACTTCGTAGTACTCTTGAACCATGTGCTCAATTTCTGAGAAATTTGCCATTTCAGATCTGAAGAAGAGGTTCATGAAGACCCTGTGAGTCGGAGTTAAAGCTATAAGAATTGACCTCTTCTTCAAGTACCAAATTTTGTGTTCATTTTAAACAAAAATCAGAAAGCAGAACATTACAACACTCAATGGAAGCAGTTTTAGTAGCAACAGTAGATGCATTCAATACAACCCAATCCAACGTTTTTAAGTTAGCGGTAGGCTATCAATTAGTTTTCTTTGTCAATTTCAACGTTATTCAATTGACGTACAAATGCGTCAACTTGAGTTGGTACGGTTCCGCCCATAATTTTTGTAGAGAACCATTTGAATATAGGACCAAACAATGCTCGTTGCTTCAGGGTATTTTAAGTTCAGCACATAGAACAGTCGGAAGGCGATGTCAACAGCTTCAAAGACATTTGAGACCATAAGCACAGATTTTTGGTCCAACGACAAACACCTGAACACAATTTTCTTTTGAAAAGAGAAAAAACGATGAACCCTTATTTTAAATAAACCTGCGAATTGGAGCAGAGTATTGTGCCCACTTTATGCTGACGCGATTCAGCATCAAGATTACCGATGTCCTAAATATTGAACCCACGCATTAAAATTAGAAGCCGAAACACTTGCAAAAAAAACTAACCGATATTTCCACGATGAACGCATTACGAGCGTTTGTTATGAGCTCCGCAACCGTTAACCGCTTCTCTTTACCAACCGATTGTTTAACCAGAAAAAGTAACGGCAGAGCGCGGAGCGCAAACACGGGATCGCTCACTAAACAACGTGAAAATTGAACGTTAGAAGCCTACAGCAAATTAAATTGACATATATAAAATATTACAGTTCTGAGCTTTTAGAGAAGTCAGCTTGTCCATGCTTTACCTTGGCGGCGCCTTCTCTACGAGAAGAATCAATTGTGGCACCACCGGTTGGAAAACATGAGAAAAAGTTTTCTCGCTGAAAGAGGGCACCCATAACCGGAACTCAGATTTCACCTAAATCCATTTTACAATTTAGAAATTAATTTATTGTAGGAGAGGCGATCCATCAAAAAACAAACTTACTTCCTCAAAGCACCGAAGGTCAAGTCCGATTGTAAACAAATAAAGGTCGTAATCAATCACGCCCCGTGTCTGCAACAAAGACTTTCTGTCCGCAAACGTCTTCTCACGCTTTAGTGGATAGTCGATGCCCACTCCTGAGAAAACTTCAATTAATTTACCCAATTCTATGGGCTCCTCGTTTACCTCAGCGGATTTTCTGATTCGTTTTGGCGGGGGTGTTTCTACGAGCAAAGCAAAAAAATAGACTACTCGACCGTTCTGATTATTTAAAAAAAATAAGAAAAACAGGAACCTCCATTCTTCAGAAATAATTTTTTGCCCTTCGCTCTAAGGGTTTTTAGGTGCTCTTCAAGCGCCCCCGATTGCGGATGGACACTACGGACACCATTTTCGTACGTCGCATAGTACGGTTTGAAGAACACGGACTAAACACAAATACTATTTGAAGAAAATAACCAAAAACAAGATACAATACTAAACGCAAACTAACAGCAGAATTGGAGGAATCAATTGACTTCAACTCAGGATACGTTTCGATGGCAAGGTTGGCGTATTTGATTTTTGTTTTGTTGCACGGGGTTAGTGCTTGATCTGTAGGCTGCCTCTAAAATCATTCCAATTTTCAGTTTTAGATCTTAAGCCTTTTTTTCTATTCAAGTTATTACTTTTAGATTGAGGATATCAAAAAAAAGAAAAGAACGACAGCTACCTTTACCATTTCTGCAACCAACACGCGATTAAATTCACGGAGACCAGCAGCTGATTTGAGATCCAGAGTCTCAGTCAACCTCTTGAGTTCGCTAGCCGTCAGCATAGAAAGATTTTCATTGCTAGCTGTAGATGGCGTCTCTACATGCAATGGACTTGGAGTCTCCGCGTTTACAACTGGCGTTCGTGGCGTGTCTCCTCTTTGCTTTATCAGATCCTTGATCTCGATAATGGCTGGATGGGGGAAACCCATACCAGTCAGATCCTCCTTGCTGAGCATTTGAAACGATCAAATCGTTAAACATGACTCCTTTACCAATTCAACCAGCTTGCTCTTTTGCGCCTGTTCTTGGTCCATACAATCAAGAATATTGAAAAGTGCCATTTCTGAAAATTTTGATTTGGTGTAGGGGCAACAAGGAGAAAGATAAGCCAAACACATTGCAGAGGACTGCATTTAAACCAAAACCTTAACTTTGAAGACCTTAGCCTCATTTTGAAAGACGGAACGACATGCATTGGAGCAAAACAGTTAAGTTGCGAGTTGGAAGGATTGACATGCTGTAGAGCAAAACGCCAATCACCCTTAGAAAAAAAACTGACATGCTGTGGAGTAAAACGCCAGTTTTGTCAATCTTGATAGAGCGAGGAAACTTATCCTGAATGATCGTTACCGTTCTCCTAAAAACTTGATGGAAACGAGCATGCTGTAGAGCAAAACGCCGTTTCACTTTCAAATACTATTACAAAAAATTAAAGTGGAAGAAAATTTAATTTGAAAAGCTGCAAGTTGGAAAGATTGACATGCTGTAGAGCAAAACGCCAATCACCCTTAGAAAACAAAAACTGACATGCTGTAGAGCAAAACGCCAGTTTTGTTAATCTTCGTGGAGCGAGAAAACTTATCCTGAATGATCGTTACCGTTTTTCTAAAAACCTGACCGAAACTAGCATGCTGTCGAGCAAAACGCCGTTTCATTTCAAAACACTATTACATAAAAATTGGGTCGAAAAAAAATTAGGTTGAAAAACTTCATGTTGCAAAGATTGACATGCTGTAGAGCAAAACGCGTATCACCCTTAGAAAACAAAAAAACTGACATGCTGTAGAGCAAAACGCCAGTTTTGTTAATCTTCATAGAGCGAAGAAACTTATACTGAATGATCGTTACCGTTCTCCTAAAAACCTGACCGAAACTAGCATGCTGTCGAGCAAAACCCGTTTCATTTCAAAATACTATTACAATAAAATTGGGTCAAATAAATTAGGTTGAAAAGTTTCATGTTGCAAAGATTGACATGCTGTAGAGCAAAACGCCAATCACCCTTAGAAAACAAAAAGTGACATGCTGTAGAGCAAAACGCCAGTTTTGTTAATCTTGATAGAGCGAAGAAACTTGTACTGTAATATCGTTACCGTTCTCCTAAAAACTAGATGAAAACCAGCATGCTGTAGAGCAAAACGCAGTTTCACTTTCAAATACTATAACAAAAAATTAAAGTGGAAGAAAACTTAAGTTGAAAAGTTGCAAGTTGGAAAGATTGACATGCTGTAGAGCAAAACGCCAATTACCCTTAGGAAACAAAAACTGACATGCTGTAGAGCAAAACACCAGTTTTGTTAATCTTGATAGAGTGAGGAACAAGGAAGCACTAACATGCCGTAAATATTTGTAAACCAATTCTTAAGCCTATTTGAACTTGTCATTCTCAACCTCTGCTTGCAGAAAATTAAACAAGAGAAAACTACGTATTTTTACGTAACAATGATTGAGTACATCTAGGAACCGTTGCACAAAAATACGGAAATCTTTAGATCTGAAACATTATTGCAATCAAAGACCTACAGAACACAAATTATTACGAAGGATTGCAGCATCTGAACTCCCGACAACGAAAGCAGCGATAGCACGTAATTTGGCAACATTCTTCGCACGCAAAACCAAAATTTTTTAATTGAACATCCCTCAAGCAATTGATACAAGGCACTGGCGTTTTTGCTAGCTTTGACTTCTTTATGAAGAGACCAACGTAAGGAAACTTCTTAATAAATGAGAGACACCACTCGTAACCGGCAAATTTTTGCATTTTCCACGATGCTGGAATATGAACCCTCATGTTTTTAGAATACAAAAACACGTGTTTTCTGAGTTGCTTAACCGTCAAGTACGTGAAGGGGAGCGCTTTGAATATTGTCTTCTGCTGATATTCGCTGAATAGAGCAGGCCTCCCGGTTTTGGAACAAGATTCATTGAGCACAAAACGTCTCAGTGTAGAGTACGGGACACCAGTTCTCCTCGATGCTTCTCGAATTGATGAGCCCCTTTCAACCTTTTGCTTTGCAACCGTTTTGAGATAACCCATAGACGTGTTTGCAGATCTCTTCCGGACATAAGATCGAGGCATCTAGAAACAAAAGTAAATACTGTCTTTTGAATCCCGGCATCTGTTTTGAAAAAATCAATTGCAACCAATTTATAGGTCAATTGCAACCAATTCTTTTTGCTTCTTTAACCTTTTATTGCGTTCGCACGAACAAATCATTACTATAAATCAGAAAAAGGTCTTCTGTCTCGAAATAAACTAAACAAATTTCGGTTATAGGGAAATTGCTTATCATCTTTCCGACCGATCCATTGCATATTTCGTCTCATTTCGCTCAAAAGGTTTTGATGGCCGGTTATATGGGGCTTAGGGCACTTTAGGGCCCAAAAATTACAAAGATAGAAGAATTTTGATGAAAAAAATAGCGACCTTCAGAAAAATGGCAACCTCATTCAGACGAAAAAAGCACCAAGATGAAAGGGCTTCTGAGGCCTCAGATTTTTTATGCACCCAAATCCAAATATGTATAAAGCATTTGGAAACAGTATCGACCCTTAGAAACAATTCTATGTTTCTCCAGATGGTCGTGAAAAAGGACACAAACAGCCTCTCAGAAACAGAAGCAAATTGGACCCAAAATTCTATTTTTTTCCAACCCATTTCCAGTTCAAGAGTTTTCAAGCGTTTTTCACATTCAATCGCTTTTGCATGACCAAGTCATTACTGTGAATCATGGAAAAATGTGTTTTGTCTCGGAGCACCGACTACTATAAAGTTTGAAACAAATTTCAGTTATAGGAAATTTGCTTAGATGGACGCCATTTGACATCTTTCAAACGTATTCATCACCCTTTTTTTGATCAAATATTGTTCAAAACTATATGGGGGTTTACGGCGCATCGGGGCCAGAAAAATTAGGAAGATAGAAGAATTTTGAAGAAATAAATAGCGAACTTGAGAAAAATGGCAACCTCATTCAGACAAAAAAAGCACCAAGATGAAAGGGCTTGAGGCCTCAGATTTTTTATGCACCCGTTTCTAAATGTGTACAAAGCATTTGGAAACAGTATCGACCCTTAGAAACCATTTTATGTTTCTCCAGATGGTCGGCAAAAATGACACCAACAGCCTCTCAGAAACAGAAGCAAATTGGACTCAAAATTCTATGTTTTTTTCGAACCAACTTCCAGTACAAGAGATTTCGAGCATTTTTCACATTCAATCGCGTTCGTTTAAAAAAACCATTACTATGAATCATGGAAAAATGTGTTTTGTCTTGGAATACCGACTACTAGAAAGTTTGGAACAAATTTCAGTTATGGGAAATTTGCTTAGATGGACGCCAGTTGACATCTTTTAAACGTATTCATCACCCTTTTGTTGATCAAATATTGTTCAAAAAGCATCTACAGCCTGCTATATGTGGGTTTGCGGCGCATCGAGGCCAGAAAAATTAGGAAGATAGAAGAATTTTGATGAAAAAAACAGCGAATTACAGAAAAATTGCAACCTCATTCAGACGAAAAAAGCACCAAGATGAAAGGTCTTCTGAGGCCTCAGATTTTTTATGCACCCCTTTCCAAATGAGTACAAAGCATTTGGAAACAGTATCCACCCTTAGAAACCATTTTATGTTTCTCCAGATGGTCGGGAAAAAGGACACCAACAGCTTCTCAGAAACAGAAGCAAATTGGACTCAAAATTCTTTTTTTTTCGAACCAACTTCCAGTACCAGAGATTTCGAGCATTTGTCACATTCAATCGCGTTTGCATGACCAAACCATTACTATGAATCATGGAAAAATGTGTTTTGTCTTGGAATACCGACTACTATAACGTTTGGAACAAATTTCACTTATAGGAAATTTGCTTAGATGGACGCCATTTGACATCTTTCAAACGTATTCATCACCCTTTTGTTGATCAAATATTGTTCAAATGTCATCTACAGCCTGCTATATGGGGGTTTGCGGCGCATCGAGGCCAGAAAAATTAGGAAGATAGAAGAATTTTGATGAAATAAATAGCGAAATTGAGAAAAATGGCAACCTCATTCAGACAAAAAAAGCACCAAGATGAAAGAGCTTGAGGCCTCAGATTTTTTATGCACCCGTTTCTAAATGTGTACAAAGCATTTGGAAACAGTATCCACCCTTAGAAACCATTTTTTGTTTCTCCAGATGGTCGGGAAAAAGGACACCAACAGCTTCTCAGAAACAGAAGCAAATTGGACTCAAAATTCTTTTTTTTTCGAACCAACTTCCAGTACCAGAGATTTCGAGCATTTGTCACATTCAATCGCGTTTGTTTAAAAAAACCATTACTATGAATCATGGAAAAATGTGTTTTGTCTTGGAATACCGACTACTATAAAGTTTGGAACAAATTTCAGTTATAGGAAATTTGCTTAGATGGACGACAGTTGACATCTTTTAAACGTATTCATCACCCTTTTGTTGATCAAATATTGTTCAAAAAGCATCTACAGCCTGCTATATGTGGGTTTGCGGCGCATCGAGGCCAGAAAATTAGGAAGATAGAAGAATTTTGATGAAAAAAACAGCGAATTACAGAAAAATTGCAACCTCATTCAGACGAAAAAAGCACCAAGATGAAAGGGCTTCTGAGGCCTCAGATTTTTTATGCACCCATTTCTAAATGTGTACAAAGCATTTGGAAACAGTATCCACCCTTAGAAACCATTTTATGTTTCTCCAGATGGTCGGGAAAAAGGACACCAACAGCTTCTCAGAAACAGAAGCAAATTGGACTCAAAATTCTTTTTTTTTCGAACCAACTTCCAGTACCAGAGATTTCGAGCATTTGTCACATTCAATCGCGTTTGCATGACCAAACCATTACTATGAATCATGGAAAAATGTGTTTTGTCTTGGAATACCGACTACTATAACGTTTGGAACAAATTTCACTTATAGGAAATTTGCTTAGATGGACGCCATTTGACATCTTTCAAACGTATTCATCACCCTTTTGTTGATCAAATATTGTTCAAATGTCATCTACAGCCTGCTATATGGGGGTTTGCGGCGCATCGAGGCCAGAAAAATTAGGAAGATAGAAGAATTTTGATGAAATAAATAGCGAAATTGAGAAAAATGGCAACCTCATTCAGACAAAAAAAGCACCAAGATGAAAGAGCTTGAGGCCTCAGATTTTTTATGCACCCGTTTCTAAATGTGTACAAAGCATTTGGAAACAGTATCCACCCTTAGAAACCATTTTTTGTTTCTCCAGATGGTCGGGAAAAAGGACACCAACAGCTTCTCAGAAACAGAAGCAAATTGGACTCAAAATTCTTTTTTTTTCGAACCAACTTCCAGTACCAGAGATTTCGAGCATTTGTCACATTCAATCGCGTTTGTTTAAAAAAACCATTACTATGAATCATGGAAAAATGTGTTTTGTCTTGGAATACCGACTACTATAAAGTTTGGAACAAATTTCAGTTATAGGAAATTTGCTTAGATGGACGACAGTTGACATCTTTTAAACGTATTCATCACCCTTTTGTTGATCAAATATTGTTCAAAAAGCATCTACAGCCTGCTATATGTGGGTTTGCGGCGCATCGAGGCCAGAAAATTAGGAAGATAGAAGAATTTTGATGAAAAAAACAGCGAATTACAGAAAAATTGCAACCTCATTCAGACGAAAAAAGCACCAAGATGAAAGGGCTTCTGAGGCCTCAGATTTTTTATGCACCCATTTCTAAATGTGTACAAAGCATTTGGAAACAGTATCCACCCTTAGAAACCATTTTATGTTTCTCCAGATGGTCGGGAAAAAGGACACCAACAGCTTCTCAGAAACAGAAGCAAATTGGACTCAAAATTCTTTTTTTTTTCGAACCAACTTCCAGTACCAGAGATTTCGAGCATTTGTCACATTCAATCGCGTTTGCATGACCAAACCATTACTATGAATCATGGAAAAATGTGTTTTGTCTTGGAATACCGACTACTATAACGTTTGGAACAAATTTCACTTATAGGAAATTTGCTTAGATGGACGCCATTTGACATCTTTCAAACGTATTCATCACCCTTTTGTTGATCAAATATTGTTCAAATGTCATCTACAGCCTGCTATATGGGGGTTTGCGGCGCATCGAGGCCAGAAAAATTAGGAAGATAGAAGAATTTTGATGAAATAAATAGCGAAATTGAGAAAAATGGCAACCTCATTCAGACAAAAAAAGCACCAAGATGAAAGAGCTTGAGGCCTCCGATTTTTTATGCACCCGTTTCTAAATGTGTACAAAGCATTTGGAAACAGTATCCACCCTTAGAAACCATTTTATGTTTCTCCAGATGGTCGGGAAAAAGGACACCAACAGCTTCTCAGAAACAGAAGCAAATTGGACTCAAAATTCTTTTTTTTTTTCGAACCAACTTCCAGTACCAGAGATTTCGAGCATTTGTCACATTCAATCGCGTTTGCATGACCAAACCATTACTATGAATCATGGAAAAATGTGTTTTGTCTTGGAATACCGACTACTATAACGTTTGGAACAAATTTCACTTATAGGAAATTTGCTTAGATGGACGCCATTTGACATCTTTCAAACGTATTCATCACCCTTTTGTTGATCAAATATTGTTCAAATGTCATCTACAGCCTGCTATATGGGGGTTTGCGGCGCATCGAGGCCAGAAAAATTAGGAAGATAGAAGAATTTTGATGAAATAAATAGCGAAATTGAGAAAAATGGCAACCTCATTCAGACAAAAAAAGCACCAAGATGAAAGAGCTTGAGGCCTCAGATTTTTTATGCACCCGTTTCTAAATGTGTACAAAGCATTTGGAAACAGTATCCACCCTTAGAAACCATTTTTTGTTTCTCCAGATGGTCGGGAAAAAGGACACCAACAGCTTCTCAGAAACAGAAGCAAATTGGACTCAAAATTCTTTTTTTTCGAACCAACTTCCAGTACCAGAGATTTCGAGCATTTGTCACATTCAATCGCGTTTGTTTAAAAAAACCATTACTATGAATCATGGAAAAATGTGTTTTGTCTTGGAATACCGACTACTATAAAGTTTGGAACAAATTTCAGTTATAGGAAATTTGCTTAGATGGACGACAGTTGACATCTTTTAAACGTATTCATCACCCTTTTGTTGATCAAATATTGTTCAAAAAGCATCTACAGCCTGCTATATGTGGGTTTGCGGCGCATCGAGGCCAGAAAATTAGGAAGATAGAAGAATTTTGATGAAAAAAACAGCGAATTACAGAAAAATTGCAACCTCATTCAGACGAAAAAAGCACCAAGATGAAAGGGCTTCTGAGGCCTCAGATTTTTTATGCACCCATTTCTAAATGTGTACAAAGCATTTGGAAACAGTATCCACCCTTAGAAACCATTTTATGTTTCTCCAGATGGTCGGGAAAAAGGACACCAACAGCTTCTCAGAAACAGAAGCAAATTGGACTCAAAATTCTTTTTTTTTTCGAACCAACTTCCATTACCAGAGATTTCGAGCATTTGTCACATTCAATCGCGTTTGCATGACCAAACCATTACTATGAATCATGGAAAAATGTGTTTTGTCTTGGAATACCGACTACTATAACGTTTGGAACAAATTTCACTTATAGGAAATTTGCTTAGATGGACGCCATTTGACATCTTTCAAACGTATTCATCACCCTTTTGTTGATCAAATATTGTTCAAATGTCATCTACAGCCTGCTATATGGGGGTTTGCGGCGCATCGAGGCCAGAAAAATTAGGAAGATAGAAGAATTTTGATGAAATAAATAGCGAAATTGAGAAAAATGGCAACCTCATTCAGACAAAAAAAGCACCAAGATGAAAGAGCTTGAGGCCTCAGATTTTTTATGCACCCGTTTCTAAATGTGTACAAAGCATTTGGAAACAGTATCCACCCTTAGAAACCATTTTTTGTTTCTCCAGATGGTCGGGAAAAAGGACACCAACAGCTTCTCAGAAACAGAAGCAAATTGGACTCAAAATTCTTTTTTTTTCGAACCAACTTCCAGTACCAGAGATTTCGAGCATTTGTCACATTCAATCGCGTTTGTTTAAAAAAACCATTACTATGAATCATGGAAAAATGTGTTTTGTCTTGGAATACCGACTACTATAAAGTTTGGAACAAATTTCAGTTATAGGAAATTTGCTTAGATGGACGACAGTTGACATCTTTTAAACGTATTCATCACCCTTTTGTTGATCAAATATTGTTCAAAAAGCATCTACAGCCTGCTATATGTGGGTTTGCGGCGCATCGAGGCCAGAAAATTAGGAAGATAGAAGAGTTTTGATGAAAAAAACAGCGAATTACAGAAAAATTGCAACCTCATTCAGACGAAAAAAGCACCAAGATGAAAGGGCTTCTGAGGCCTCAGATTTTTTATGCACCCATTTCTAAATGTGTACAAAGCATTTGGAAACAGTATCCACCCTTAGAAACCATTTTATGTTTCTCCAGATGGTCGGGAAAAAGGACACCAACAGCTTCTCAGAAACAGAAGCAAATTGGACTCAAAATTCTTTTTTTTTTCGAACCAACTTCCAGTACCAGAGATTTCGAGCATTTGTCACATTCAATCGCGTTTGAATGACCAAACCATTACTATGAATCATGGAAAAATGTGTTTTGTCTTGGAATACCGACTACTATAAAGTTTGGAACAAATTTCACTTATAGGAAATTTGCTTAGATGGACGCCATTTGACATCTTTCAAACGTATTCATCACCCTTTTGTTGATCAAATATTGTTCAAAAGGCATCTACAGCCTGCTATATGGGGGTTTGCGGCGCATCGAGGCCAGAAAAATTAGGAAGATAGAAGAATTTTGATGAAATAAATAGCGAACTTGAGAAAAATGGCAACCTCATTCAGACAAAAAAAGCACCAAGATGAAAGGGCTTGAGGCCTCAGATTTTTTATGCACCCGTTTCTAAATGTGTACAAAGCATTTGGAAACAGTATCGACCCTTAGAAACCATTTTATGTTTCTCCAGATGGTCGGGAAAAAGGACACCAACAGCCTCTCAGAAACAGAAGCAAATTGGACTCAAAATTCCATATTTTTTTCGAACCAACTTCCAGTACAAGAGATTTCGAGCATTTGTCACATTCAATCGCGTTTGTTTACAAAAACCATTACTATGAATCATGGAAAAATGTGTTTTGTCTTGGAATACCGGCTACTATAAAGTTTGGAACAAATTTCAGTTATAGGAAATTTGCTTAGATGGACGCCAGTTGACATCTTTTAAACGTATTCATCACCCTTTTGTTGATCAATTATTGTTCAAAAAGCATCTACAGCCTGCTATATGTGGGTTTGCGGCGCATCGAGGCCAGAAAAATTAGGAAGATAGAAGAATTTTGATGAAAAAAACAGCGAATTACAGAAAAATTGCAACCTCATTCAGACGAAAAAAGCACCGAGATGAAAGGGCTTCTGAGGCCTCAGATTTTTTATGCACCCGTTTCTAAATGTGTACAAAGCATTTGGAAACAGTATCCACCCTTAGAAACCATTTTATGTTTCTCCAGATGGTCGGGAAAAAGGACACCAACAGCTTCTCAGAAACAGAAGCAAATTGGACTCAAAATTCTTTTTTTTTCGAACCAACTTCCAGTACCAGAGATTTTGAGCATTTGTCACATTCAATCGCGTTTGCATGACCAAACCATTACTATGAATCACGGAAAAATGTGTTTTGTCTTGGAATACCGACTACCATAAAGTTTGGAACAAATTTCACTTATAGGAAATTTGCTTAGATGGACGCCATTTTACATCTTTCAAACGTATTCATCACCCTTTTGTTGATCAAATATTGTTCAAAAAGCATCTACAGCCTGCTATATGTGGGTTTGCGGCGCATCGAGGCCAGAAAAATTAGGAAGATAGAAGAATTTTGATGAAAAAAACAGCGAACTACAGAAAAATGGCAACCTCATTCAGACGAAAAAATCACCGAGATGAAAGGGCTTCTGAGGCCTCAGATTTTTTAAGTAACCGTTTCTAAATGTGTACAAAGCATTTGGAAACAGTATCGACCCTTAGAAACCATTTTATGTTTCTCGAGATGGTCGGGAAAAAGGACACCAACAGCTTCTCAGAAACAGAAGCAAATTGGACTCAAAATTCTATATTTTTTTCGAACCAACTTCCAGTACAAGAGATTTCGAGCATTTGTCACATTCAATCGCGTTTGCATGACCAAACCATTACTATGAATCATGGAAAAATGTGTTTTGTCTTGGAATACCGACTACTATAAAGTTTAAAACAAATTTCAGTTATAGGAAATTTGCTTAGATGGACGCCATTTGTCATCTTTCAAAAGTATTCATCACTCTTTTTCGATCATATATCAATCAAAAAGTAGCTACATCTTGATGTATGGGGGTTTGCGGCGCTATGAGTTCAGAAAAAATACAAAGATACAAGAATTTTGATGAAATAAATAGCGAACTTGAGGAAAATGGCAACCTCATTCAGACGAAAAAAGCACCAAGATTAAAGGGCTTCCGAGGCCTCAGATTTTTTATGCACCCGTTTCAAATTGTGTACAAAGCATTTGGAAACAGTATCGACCATTAGAAACCATTTTATGTTTCTCCAGATGGTCGAGAAAAAGGACACCAACAGCCTCTCAGAAACAGAAGCAAATTGAACTCAAAATTCTATATTTTTTTCGAACCAATTTCCAGTTCAAGAGTTATCCAGCATTTTTCACATTCAATCGCGTTTGCATGATCAAGCCATAACTATGAATCAGGGAAAATTGTGTTCCGTCTCGGAATACCGACAATTATAAAGTATGAAACAAATATTGAGTTATAGGAAATTTGCTTAGATGGACGCCATTTGTCATCTTTCAAAAGTATTTATCACCCTTTTTTGATCATATATCAATCAAAAAGTATCTAAAGCCTGTTATATGGGGTTTTGCGGCGCTATGAGGCCAGAAAAATTACAAAGATAGAAGAATTTTGATGAAATAAATAGCGAACTTCAGAAAAATGGCAACCTCATTCAGACGAAAAAAGCACCAAGATGAAAGGTCTTCAGAGGCCTCAGATTTTTTATGCACCCCTTTCCAAATGAGTACAAAGCATTTGGAAACAGTATCGACCCTTAGAAACCTTTTTATGTTTCTCCAGATGGTCGGGAAAAAGGACACCAACAGCTTCTCAGAAACAGAAGCAAATTGAACTCAAAATTCTCTATTTTATTAAACCAATTTCCAGTCCAAGAGTTTTCTAGCGTTTTTCACATTCAATCGCATTTGCATAACCACACCATTACTGTGAATCATGGAAAATTGTGTTTTGTCTCGGAATATGACTACTATAAAGTTTGAAACAAATTTCAGTTATAGGAAGTTTGCTTAGATGGACGCCATTTGACATCTTTCAAACGTATTCATCACCCTTCTTTGATCAAATATTGGTTCAAAAGGCATCTACAGCCTGCTATATGGAGGTTTGCGGCACAACTAGGCCAGAAAATTACGAAGATAGAAGAATTTTGATGAAATAAATAGCGAACTTGAGAAAAATGGCAACCTCATTCAGACGAAAAAGCACCAAGATGAAAGGGCTTCTGAGGCCTCAGATTTTTTATGCACCCGTTTCCAAATGTGTACAAAGCATTTGGAAACAGTATCGACCCTTAGAAACCATTTTATGTTTCTCGAGATGGTCGGGAAAAAGGACACCAACAGCTTCTCAGAAACAGAAGCAAATTGGACTCAAAATTCTATATTTTTTTCGAACCAACTTCCAGTACAAGAGATTTCGAGCATTTGTCACATTCAATCGCGTTTGCATGACCAAACCATTACTATGAATCATGGAAAAATGTGTTTTGTCTTGGAATACCGACTACTATAAAGTTTAAAACAAATTTCAGTTATAGGAAATTTGCTTAGATGGACGCCATTTGTCATCTTTCAAAAGTATTCATCACTCTTTTTCGATCATATATCAATCAAAAAGTAGCTACATCTTGATGTATGGGGGTTTGCGGCGCTATGAGTTCAGAAAAAATACAAAGATACAAGAATTTTGATGAAATAAATAGCGAACTTGAGGAAAATGGCAACCTCATTCAGACGAAAAAAGCACCAAGATTAAAGGGCTTCCGAGGCCTCAGATTTTTTATGCACCCGTTTCAAATTGTGTACAAAGCATTTGGAAACAGTATCGACCATTAGAAACCATTTTATGTTTCTCCAGATGGTCGAGAAAAAGGACACCAACAGCCTCTCAGAAACAGAAGCAAATTGAACTCAAAATTCTATATTTTTTTCGAACCAATTTCCAGTTCAAGAGTTATCCAGCATTTTTCACATTCAATCGCGTTTGCATGATCAAGCCATAACTATGAATCAGGGAAAATTGTGTTTCGTCTCGGAATACCGACAATTATAAAGTATGAAACAAATATTGAGTTATAGGAAATTTGCTTAGATGGACGCCATTTGTCATCTTTCAAAAGTATTTATCACCCTTTTTTGATCATATATCAATCAAAAAGTATCTAAAGCCTGTTATATGGGGTTTTGCGGCGCTATGAGGCCAGAAAAATTACAAAGATAGAAGAATTTTGATGAAATAAATAGCGAACTTCAGAAAAATGGCAACCTCATTCAGACGAAAAAAGCACCAAGATGAAAGGTCTTCTGAGGCCTCAGATTTTTTATGCACCCCTTTCCAAATGAGTACAAAGCATTTGGAAACAGTATCGACCCTTAGAAACCTTTTTATGTTTCTCCAGATGGTCGGGAAAAAGGACACCAACAGCTTCTCAGAAACAGAAGCAAATTGAACTCAAAATTCTCTATTTTATTAAACCAATTTCCAGTTCAAGAGTTTTCTAGCGTTTTTCACATTCAATCGCATTTGCATAACCACACCATTACTGTGAATCATGGAAAATTGTGTTTTGTCTCGGAATATGACTACTATAAAGTTTGAAACAAATTTCAGTTATAGGAAGTTTGCTTAGATGGACGCCATTTGACATCTTTCAAACGTATTCATCACCCTTCTTTGATCAAATATTGGTTCAAAAGGCATCTACAGCCTGCTATATGGAGGTTTGCGGCACAACTAGGCCAGAAAATTACGAAGATAGAAGAATTTTGATGAAATAAATAGCGAACTTGAGAAAAATGGCAACCTCATTCAGACGAAAAAGCACCAAGATGAAAGGGCTTCTGAGGCCTCAGATTTTTTATGCACCCGTTTCCAAATGTGTACAAAGCATTTCGAAACAGTATCGACCCTTAGAAACCATTTTATGTTTATCCAGATGGTCGGGAAAAAGGACACCAACAGCTTCTCAGAAACAGAAGCAAATTGGACTCAAAATTCTGTATTTTATTAAACCAATTTCCATTTCAAGAGTTTTCTAGCGTTTTTCACATTCAATTTCGTTTTCATGAACAAGTCATTACTATGAATCAGGGAAAAAAGTGTTTTGTCTCGGAATACCGACAACTATAAAGTTTGAAACAAATTTTGAGTTATAGGAAATTTGCTTAGATGGACACCATTTGTCGTCTTTCAAACGTATTCTTCACACTTTTGTTGATCAAATAATGTTCAAAAGGCATGTACAGCCTGCTATATGGGGGTTTACGGCGCATCGGGGCCAGAAAAATTAGGAAGATAGAAGAATTTTGATGAAATAAATAGCGAACTTGAGAAAAATGGCAACCTCATTCAGACAAAAAAAGCACCAAGATGAAAGGGCTTGAGGCCTCAGATTTTTTATGCACCCAAATCCAAACATGTACAAAGCATTTGGAAACAGTATCGACCCTTAGAAACCATTTTATGTTTCTCTAGATGGTCGAGAAAAAGGACACCTACAGCCTCTCAGAAACAGAAGCAAATTGGACCCAAAATTCTATTTTTTCCAACCCATTTCCAGTTCAAGAGTTTTCCAGCATTTTTCACATTTAATCGTGTTTGCATGATCAAGCCATTACTATGAATCACGGAAAAATGTGTTTTGTCTTGGAATACCGACTACTATAAAGTTTGGAACAAATTTCACTTATAGGAAATTTGCTTAGATGGACGCCATTTGACATCTTTCAAACGTATTCATCACCCTTTTGTTGATCAAATATTGTTCAAAAAGCATCTACAGCCTGCTATATGTGGGTTTGCGGCGCATCGAGGCCAGAAAAATTAGGAAGATAGAAGAATTTTGATGAAAAAACAGCGAACTACAGAAAAATGGCAACCTCATTCAGACGAAAAAATCACCAAGATGAAAGGGCTTCTGAGGCCTCAGATTTTTTAAGTAACCGTTTCTAAATGTGTACAAAGCATTTGGAAACAGTATCGACCCTTAGAAACCATTTTATGTTTCTCCAGATGGTCGGCAAAAATGACACCAACAGCCTCTCAGAAACAGAAGCAAATTGGACTCAAAATTCTATGTTTTTTTCGAACCAACTTCCAGTACAAGAGATTTCGAGCATTTGTCACATTCAATCGCGTTTGCATGACCAAACCATTACTATGAATCATGGAAAAATGTGTTTTGTCTTGGAATACCGACTACTATAAAGTTTGAAACAAACTTCAGTTATAGGAAATTTGCTTAGATGGACGCCATTTGTCATCTTTCAAAAGTATTCATCACTCTTTTTCGATCATATATCAATCAAAAAGTAGCTACATCTTGATGTATGGGGGTTTGCGGCGCTATGAGTTCAGAAAAAATACAAAGATACAAGAATTTTGATGAAATAAATAGCGAACTTGAGGAAAATGGCAACCTCATTCAGACGAAAAAAGCACCAAGATTAAAGGGCTTCCGAGGCCTCAGATTTTTTATGCACCCGTTTCAAATTGTGTAC
This sequence comes from Convolutriloba macropyga, assembly GCF_964194025.1. Taxonomy (NCBI): domain Eukaryota; kingdom Metazoa; phylum Xenacoelomorpha; order Acoela; family Convolutidae; genus Convolutriloba; species Convolutriloba macropyga. The sequence continues at coordinate 8,375,599 of NC_134481.1, read as the reverse complement.
AAAGCATTTGGAAACAGTATCGACCATTAGAAACCATTTTATGTTTCTCCAGATGGTCGAGAAAAAGGACACCAACAGCCTCTCAGAAACAGAAGCAAATTGGACTCAAAATTCTATGTTTTTTTCGAACCAACTTCCAGTACAAGAGATTTCGAGCATTTGTCACATTCAATCGCGTTTGCATGATCAAGCCATAACTATGAATCAGGGAAAATTGTGTTCCGTCTCGGAATACCGACAATTATAAAGTATGAAACAAATATTGAGTTATAGGAAATTTGCATAGATGGACGCCATTTGTCATCTTTCAAAAGTATTCATCACCCTTTTTTGATCATATATCAATCAAAAAGTATCTAAAGCCTGTTATATGGGGTTTTGCGGCGCTATGAGGCCAGAAAAATTACAAAGATAGAAGAACTTTGATGAAATAAATAGCGAACTTCAGAAAAATGGCAACCTCATTCAGACGAAAAAAGCACCAAGATGAAAGGGCTTCTGAGGCCTCAGATTTTTTATGCACCCCTTTCCAAAACAATACAAAGCATTTGGAAACAGTATCGACCCTTAGAAACCTTTTTATGTTTCTCCAGATGGTCGGGAAAAAGGACACCAACAGCTTCTCAGAAACAGAAGCAAATTGAACTCAAAATTCTCTATTTTATTAAACCAATTTCCAGTTCAAGAGTTTTCTAGCGTTTTTCACATTCAATCGCATTTGCATAACCACACCATTACTGTGAATCATGGAAAATTGTGTTTTGTCTCGGAATATGACTACTATAAAGTTTGAAACAAATTTCAGTTATAGGAAGTTTGCTTAGATGGACGCCATTTGACATCTTTCAAACGTATTCATCACCCTTCTTTGATCAAATATTGGTTCAAAAGGCATCTACAGCCTGCTATATGGAGGTTTGCGGCACAACTAGGCCAGAAAAATTACGAAGATAGAAGAATTTTGATGAAATAAATAGCGAACTTGAGAAAAATGGCAACCTCATTCAGACGAAAAAGCACCAAGATGAAAGGGCTTCTGAGGCCTCAAATTTTTTATGCACCCGTTTCCAAATGTGTACAAAGCATTTGGAAACAGTATCGACCCTTAGAAACCATTTTATGTTTCTCCAGATGGTCGGGAAAAAGGACACCAACAGCTTCTCAGAAACAGAAGCAATTTGGACTCAAAATTCTCTATTTTATTAAACCAATTTCCATTTCAAGAATTTTTTAGCGTTTTTCACATTCAATTTCGTTTTCATGAACAAGTCATTACTATGAATCAGGGAAAAATGTGTTTTGTCTCGGAATACCGACAACTATAAAGTTTGAAACAAATTTTGAGTTATAGGAAATTTGCTTAGATGGACACCATTTGTCGTCTTTCAAACGTATTCTTCACCCTTTTGTTGATCAAATAATGTTCAAAAGGCATCTACAGCCTGCTATATGGGGGTTTACGGCGCATCGGGGCCAGAAAAATTAGGAAGATAGAAGAATTTTGATGAAATAAATAGCGAACTTGAGAAAAATTGCAACCTCATTCAGACAAAAAAAGCACCAAGATGAAAGGGCTTGAGGCCTCAGGTTTTTTATGCATCCGAATCCAAATATGTACAAAGCATTTGGAAACAGTATCGACCCTTAGAAACCATTTTATGTTTCTCCAGATGGTCGAGAAAAAGGACACCTACAGCCTCTCAGAAACAGAAGCAAATTGAACTCAAAATTCTCTATTTTATTAAACCAATTTCCAGTTCAAGAGTTTTCTAGCGTTTTTCACATTCAATCGCATTTGCATAACCACACCATTACTGTGAATCATGGAAAATTGTGTTTTGTCTCGGAATATGACTACTATAAAGTTTGAAACAAATTTCAGTTATAGGAAGTTTGCTTAGATGGACGCCATTTGACATCTTTCAAACGTATTCATCACCCTTCTTTGATCAAATATTGGTTCAAAAGGCATCTACAGCCTGCTATATGGAGGTTTGCGGCACAACTAGGCCAGAAAAATTACGAAGATAGAAGGATTTTGATGAAATAAATAGCGAACTTGAGAAAAATGGCAACCTCATTCAGACGAAAAAGCACCAAGATGAAAGGGCTTCTGAGGCCTCAAATTTTTTATGCACCCGTTTCCAAATGTGTACAAAGCATTTGGAAACAGTATCGACCCTTAGAAACCATTTTATGTTTCTCCAGATGGTCGGGAAAAAGGACACCAACAGCTTCTCAGAAACAGAAGCAATTTGGACTCAAAATTCTCTATTTTATTAAACCAATTTCCATTTCAAGAGTTTTTTAGCGTTTTTCACATTCAATTTCGTTTTCATGAACAAGTCATTACTATGAATCAGGGAAAAATGTGTTTTGTCTCGGAATACCGACAACTATAAAGTTTGAAACAAATTTTGAGTTATAGGAAATTTGCTTAGATGGACACCATTTGTCGTCTTTCAAACGTATTCTTCACCCTTTTGTTGATCAAATAATGTTCAAAAGGCATCTACAGCCTGCTATATGGGGGTTTACGGCGCATCGGGGCCAGAAAAATTAGGAAGATAGAAGAATTTTGATGAAATAAATAGCGAACTTGAGAAAAATGGCAACCTCATTCAGACAAAAAAAGCACCAAGATGAAAGGGCTTGAGGCCTCAGGTTTTTTATGCATCCGAATCCAAATATGTACAAAGCATTTGGAAACAGTATCGACCCTTAGAAACCATTTTATGTTTCTCCAGATGGTCGAGAAAAAGGACACCTACAGCCTCTCAGAAACAGAAGCAAATTGGACCCAAAATTCTGTTTTTTTTCCAACCCATTTCCATTCAAGAGTTTTCCAGCATTTTTCACATTTAATCGTGTTTGCATTATCAAGCCATTACTATGAGTCAGGGAAAAATGTGTTTTGTCTCGGAATACCGACAACTATAAAGTTTGAAACAAATTTTGAGTTATAGGAAATTTGCTTAGAGGGACGCCATTTGTCATCTTTCAAATGTATTCATCACCCTTTTTTGATAATATATCAATCAAAAAGTATCTAGAGCCTGTTATATGGGGTTTTGCGGCGCTATGAGGCCAGAAAAATTACAAAGATAGAAGAATTTTGATGAAATAAATAGCGAACTTCAGAAAAATGTCGACCTCATTCAGACGAAAAAAGCACCAAGATGAAAGGGCTTCTGAGGCCTCATATTTTTTATGCACACAATTCCAAATATGTACAAAGCATTTGGAAGCAGTATCGACCCTTAGAAACAATTCTATGTTTCTCCAGATGGTCGTGAAAAAGGACACCAACAGCCTCTCAGAAACAGAAGCAAATTGGACACAAAATTCTTTTTGTTTTCAACCCATTTCCAGTTCAAGAGTTTTCAAGCGTTTTTCACATTCAATCGCATTTGCATGACCAAGCCATTACTGTGAATCAAGGAAAAATGTGTTTTGTCTCGGAATACCTTCTACTATAAAGTTTGAAACAAATTTCAGTTATAGGAAATTTGCTTAGATGGACGCCATTTGACATCTTTCAAACATATTCATCACCCTTTTTTGACCAAATATTGTTCAAAAGGCATCTACAGCCTGCTAAATGGTGGTTTACGGCGCTATGGGGCCAGAAAAATTACAAAGGTAGAGGAATTTTGATGAAATAAATAGCGAACTTCAGAAAAATGGCAACCTCATTCAGACGAAAAAAAAGCACCAAGATGAAAGGACTTCTGAGGCCTCAGATTTTTTATGCACCCGTTTCCAAATATGTACAAAGCATTTGGAAACAGTATCGACCCTTAGAAACCATTTTATGTTTCTCCAGATGGTCGAGAAAAAGGACACCTACAGCCTCTCAGAAACAGAAGCAAATTGGACTCGAAATTCCCTATTTTTTTTTCAAACCAATTTCCTGTTCAAGAGCTTTCAAGCATTTTTCACATTCAATCGCGTTTACAAGATCAAGCCATTACTATGAATCAGGGAAAAATGTGTTCTGTCTCGGAATACCGACAACTATAAAGTTTGAAACAAATTTTGAGTTATAGGAAATTTGCTTAGATGGACACCATTTGTCAACTTTCAAACGTATTCTTCACCCTTTTTTGATCAAAAATCGTTCAAAAGGTATCTACAGCCTGTTATATGAGGGTTTACGGCGCTATGAGGCCAGAAAAATTACAAAGATAGAAGAATTTCGATGAAAAAAACAGCGAACTACAGAAAAATGGCAACCTCATTCAGACGAAAAAAGCACCAATATGAAAGGGCTTCTGAGGCCTCAGATTTTTTATGCACCCGTTTCCAAGTATGTACAAAGCATTTGGAAACAGTATCGACTCTTAGAAACCATTTTATGTTTCCCCAGATGGTCGAGAAAAAGGACACCTACAGCCTCTCAGAAACAGAAGCAAATTGGACTCGAAATTCCCTATTTTTTTTCGAACCAATCTCCAGTTCAAGAGTTTTCAAGCATTTTTCACATTCAATCGCGTTTGCATGATCAAGCCATTACTATGTATCAGGGAAAAATGTGTTCTGTCTCGGAATACCGACAACTATAAAGTTTGAAACAAATTTTGAGTTATAGGAAATTTGCTTAGATGGACACCATTTGTCGACTTTTAAACGTATTCGTGACCTTTTTTTGATCAAATATCGTTCAGAAGGTATCTACAGCCTGTTATATGGGGGTTTACGGCGCTATGAGGCCAGAAAAATTACAAAGATAGAAGAATTTCGATGAAAAAAACAGCGAACTACAGAAAAATGGCAACCTCATTCAGACGAAAAAAGCACCAATATGAAAGGGCTTCTGAGGCCTCAGATTTTTTAAGCACCCATTTCGAAATATGTACAAAGCATTTGGAAACAGTATCGACCCTTAGAAACCATTTTATGTTTCTCCAGATGGTCGAGAAAAAGGACACCTACAGCCTCTCAGAAACAGAAGCAAATTGGACTCGAAATTCCCTATTTTTTTTTCAAACCAATTTCCTGTTCAAGAGCTTTCAAGCATTTTTCACATTCAATCGCGTTTACAAGATCAAGCCATTACTATGAATCAGGGAAAAATGTGTTCTGTCTCGGAATACCGACAACTATAAAGTTTGAAACAAATTTTGAGTTATAGGAAATTTGCTTAGATGGACACCATTTGTCAACTTTCAAACGTATTCTTCACCCTTTTTTGATCAAAAATCGTTCAAAAGGTATCTACAGCCTGTTATATGAGGGTTTACGGCGCTATGAGGCCAGAAAAATTACAAAGATAGAAGAATTTCGATGAAAAAAACAGCGAACTACAGAAAAATGGCAACCTCATTCAGACGAAAAAAGCACCAATATGAAAGGGCTTCTGAGGCCTCAGATTTTTTATGCACCCGTTTCCAAGTATGTACAAAGCATTTGGAAACAGTATCGACTCTTAGAAACCATTTTATGTTTCCCCAGATGGTCGAGAAAAAGGACACCTACAGCCTCTCAGAAACAGAAGCAAATTGGACTCGAAATTCCCTATTTTTTTTCGAACCAATCTCCAGTTCAAGAGTTTTCAAGCATTTTTCACATTCAATCGCGTTTGCATGATCAAGCCATTACTATGTATCAGGGAAAAATGTGTTCTGTCTCGGAATACCGACAACTATAAAGTTTGAAACAAATTTTGAGTTATAGGAAATTTGCTTAGATGGACACCATTTGTCGACTTTTAAACGTATTCGTGACCTTTTTTTGATCAAATATCGTTCAGAAGGTATCTACAGCCTGTTATATGGGGGTTTACGGCGCTATGAGGCCAGAAAAATTACAAAGATAGAAGAATTTCGATGAAAAAAACAGCGAACTACAGAAAAATGGCAACCTCATTCAGACGAAAAAAGCACCAATATGAAAGGGCTTCTGAGGCCTCAGATTTTTTAAGCACCCATTTCGAAATATGTACAAAGCATTTGGAAACAGTATCGACCCTTAGAAACCATTTTATGTTTCCCCAGATGGTCGAGAAAAAGGACACCTACAGCCTCTCAGAAACAGAAGCAAATTGGACTCGAAATTCCCTATTTTTTTCGAACCAATTTCCCATTCAAGAGTTTTCCAGCATTTTTTACAATCAATCGCGTTTGCATGATCAAGCCATTACTATGAATCAGGGAAAAACGTGTTGTCTCGGAATACCGACAACTATAAAGTTTGAAACAAATTTTGAGTTATAGGAAATTTGCTTAGATGGACACCTTTTGTCGTCTTTCAATCGCATTCATCACCCTTTTTGGATCATATATCAAGTGACAGGTATCTAAAGTCTGTTATATGGGGGTTTGCAGCGCTATGAGGCCAGAAAAATTACAAAGATAGAAAAATTTTGATGAAATAACTAGCGAACTACAGAAAAATGGCAGCCTCATTCAGACGAAAAAAGCACCAAGATGAAAGGGCTTCTGAGGCCTCAGATTTTTTATGCACCCTGTTTCCAAATGTGTACAAAGCATTTGGAAACAGTATCGACCCTTAGAAACCATTTTAGTTTTCTCCAGATGGTCGAGAAAAAGGACACCTACAGCCTCTCAGAAACAGAAGCAAATTGGACTCGAAATTCCCTATTTTTTTCGAACCAATTTCCAGTTCAAGAATTTTCCAGCATTTTTCACAATCAATCGCGTTTGCATGATCAAGCCATTACTATGAATCAGGGAAAAATGTGTTGTCTCGGAATACCGACTACTATAAATTTTGAAACAAAATTCAATTATAGGAAATTTGCTTAGATGGAGGCCATTTGACATCTTTCAAACGTATTCATCACCATTTTTTGATCAAATACAACTCAAAAGGTATCTACAGCCTGTTATATGGGGGCTTACGGCGCTATGAGACCAGAAAAAATACAAAGATAGAAGAATTTTGATGAAATAAATAGCGAACTTCAGAAAAATGGCAACCTCATTCAGACGAAAAAAGCACAAAGTTGAAAGGGCTTCTGAGGCCTCAGATTTTTTGTGCACCCGTTTCCAAATGTGTACAAAGCATTTGGAAACAGTATCGACCCCTAGAAACCATTTTATGTTTCTCCAGATGGTCGAGAAAAAGGACACCTACAGCCTCTCAGAAACAGAAGCAAATTGGACTCAAAATTCTCTATTTTCTTCCAACCAAATTCTCGTTCAAGAGTTTTCTAGCGTTTTTCACATTCAATCGCGTTTGCATGACCAAACAATTACTATGAATCATGGAAAAATGTGTTTTGTCTTGGAATACCGACTACTATAAAGTTTGAAACAAATTTCAGTTATAGGAAATTTGTTTGGATGGACGCCATTTGACATCTTTCAAACGTATTCATCACTCTGTTTTGATCAAATATCGTTCAAAAATTATCTAAAGCATGGTATATGGGGGTTTGCGAGGCTTTGAGGCCAGAAAAATTACAAATATTGAAGAATTTTGATGAAATAAATAGCGAACTTCATTAAAATGGCAACCTCATTCAGATAAAATAAGCACCAAGATGAAAGGGCTTCTGAGGCCTCAGATTTTTTATGCACCCGTTTCCAAATGTGTACAAAGCATTTGGAAACAGTATCAATATTTAGAAACCATTTTATGTTTCTCCAGATGGTCGACAAAAAGGACACCTACAGCCTCTCAGAAACAAAAGCAAATTGGACTCGAAATTCCCTATTTTTTTCGAACCAATTTCCAGTTCAAGAGTTTTCTAGCATTTTTTACATTCAATCGCGTTTGCATGATCAAGCCATTACTATGAATCAGGGAAAAATGTGTTCTGTCTCGGAATACCGACAACTATAAAGATTGAAACAAATTTTGAGTTATAGGAAATTTGCTTAGATGGACACCATTTGTCGTCTTTCAAACGCATTCATTACCCTTTTTGGATCATATACCAATTGACAGGTATCTAAAGTCTGTTATATGGGGGTTTGCGGCGCTATGAGGCCAGAAAAAATACAAAGATAGAAGAATTTTGATGAAATAACTAGCGAACTTGAAGAAAATGGCAACCTCATTCAGACGAAAAAAGCACCAAAATGAAAGCGCTGCTAAGGCCTGAGCAGAAAAAAACACACAAAGAGCACAAACCATCACTGTGAGTGCCTACAACCCAAAATTCACTGCTTCTAGGCAGCGCTGCGCAAAAAAAACGCACTCGATGAGTGCTGACACACGACTGAAATAATTGCGGCGCTTGGTCACAGGAGGCTTTGAGCAAAAAAAGGAAAACACACTGCTCAAGCCATCTCTGTGAGCGCCTACGCCCAAACTGCACTGCTACTAGGCAGCGCTGCGGAAGAAAAACGCACTCGATGAGTGCTGACACACGACTAAAATAATTGCAGCGCTTGGCCACAGGAGGCGCTGAGCAAGCACAAAAAAATGCTCAGGCCATCACTGTGAGCGCTGGAAAGCAGAAAACAACGAATGCACAACGTGCGTACTCACTGTTTGACGTCTGCTGCTGCTGCTCCTCAAAGACAAACAAAAGCTCTGAAAAATCAGAGCTTTAGCTTAAAAAGAAAACAAACACAGACACAGCGAAACACAAACACGAAGAAGGACGCCCGAAAAACGCTCGAAAAACGCCCGCACGCACGCACCGCACCTACATCCCCATCATGGGGTGCACCAAAGCCCAGCGGGGGGGAGCCGACTAACCGGCGTCTCAACGGGACAGGGGGGGAGGTGCACCCCATGGGGCGAAACGCCCTCACCTTAGAATAATAGTATATATAAGTAATAAGAGGAGAGAAGATCAACCCCTCAACCAATATAGCTGAAAAGTGGAAGAGAGTTTACCCACAAAACATGGGGACTACAGTGCTTATACTGGTACCCCAAAACAACAATTTTCCTACTTTCACAAGGAAAATACACGATTTTGGGCATATATTCACGGGGGTTGGGGGGGGTCACTTGCAGAGTGAAAATTGACCCCCTAGATCTCGGAAAACCCTATAGAAAGTATATATGGGGAGATTCCCCGTTACAAACGGAGTTCAATGCACCTATTCGTGCAGTCAAAACAACAATTTTCAACATTTCACAAGTAAAAACACGAAACGTACCGGTCACTAAAACGGCAAAATGACCGTATGTGTCTTGGCCAATTTCTCAAAAACGGCTGAAAGAAACAAAACGCTATTTACAGGGATTCAAGTACGGCTCAAGCTGAGTTCAAATCAAAAAATAGATCAAAAATTGGTTCACTCTACGAGGAGGTATTCCAACATCAAGGTACCGTACCAAATGACCAAAACGACCCATTTCGGGTCCTGTTTCTGTACTATAAACACATTATGACCACTATAACAACTCATTATAACCAGTGCTTATAGATACACAAGCCACACATAGTGTGTCAAGGTGACAGACGACATGACCAGAGACGAATAATATAGTTTAATATCGTATTCATGGTAGTGCTTCTCTCCTCAGGAGGTCAAACCGGGGCCAAGTTCCCTGGCCAATTTCTCAAAAACGGCTGAACAAAAAAAAACGCCCTTCATACAGTTTGTAGCACTGCTTGAGACACGCGTCATATTAAAAAATGAGCCCAATCGGTGCACTCTTCAAGGAGTTATAGCAAAAAATAGGTACCGTACCAAATGGCCTCAGAGGAGAGATGCTTCACCTTCAGAGCTAAAATTGAACATCTCAACTACATAAAATGAGGGGTAAAATATACATGGGGACAATCCCCATTATCAAAAGAGTCTAACGAACTAGTTGTCGAGCCTAAATGAGCTAGTTTTAGTGGTCTAACATGTAGGTACAGGGAAAGTACCGGACACGAAAAGGTCAAAATGGGGGTATGTGTCCTGGCCAATTTCTCGAAAACGGCTGAAAGAAACAAAACGCTATTTACAGGGATTCAAGTACGGCTCAAGCTGAGTTCAAATCAACAAACAGATCAAAAATCGGTTCACTCTACGAGGAGATATTTCAACATAAAGGTACCGTACCAAATGTCAAAATTGACCAAGTACGGCTCATGTTTCGCTAAAATTCACCATCTGGACTACATAAAACTACATACAAAAAATATATGGGGAGAATCCCCACTAACTGGGGATTCTAAAACACTAAGATTTGTAACATAGTTCAAAGCTTCAAGGTACGTGTCAACGTTGGTGTCAACGGGGTGTCAACCGCTTCTGGGGCTAAAATCGAAGGCAAGTTTACTGGCCAATTACTCTAAAACAGATGAACCAAAATAAACGCCCTTAGTACTGTTTGTAGCACTGCTTGAGATACGCATTATATTAAAAAATGAGCACAATCGGTACATTCTTCAAGGAGTTATAGCAATTATAAGGTACCGTACCAAATGACCCAAAAAGCGAGGTGACCTGACTTCAGAGCCAAATTTGACTATCACAATTCCGTAAAACGCTACGGAAAATATATATGGGCATACTCCCCACTAACTGAGGATTCTAAAACACTAACACTTGTTGGGTAAATCGCGCGTTTTGTTGTACCGAAATTTGGGTCACACAGAATAGCCCGAAAATTCGGCCTATTTCAACTTTGAACATTAATAACTTTTTGATTAGGCCGATTTGGGAAACCAACTAAATACTGCAAGCAAGAGGGGCTCAGTTCCAACAAAATGCGACCACTCTCGTTTAATTTGGTCCAGTACTTCAGCAGATATTAACAAAATACTGTTCTGTACCCCATTTTTTGGGCTAAAATCGAAGCCCTAGATCTCCGGACCAGACGTAAAATAACAAGAAACGGCGTTCCCGGTGTATTTGTGGGTGTAATTCTGGTCCACTTCCACGTTCTAGGTCACGGCAAACCTTCATAGTGAGGTGGGAAAAAATTTCCCAACTCACCATGAAGGTTATGATGTTTTGGGTGTTTTGACATAAAACAATATCCACAGAAATTTGATGAAATCGTGAAAAAAGAAAAATTGTTGAATTAATCCCATTGTTTGATACAATTAGCTTCAGCAACTTAAAAAGTGTCTAGAAAACACAAAACGCACGCCGAAAAACTTGTTCAATTGCGCAAAAGCCCACACAGCCATAAAAATTGAGAAGAGATTCATTTTTCTTCATTCATCATTAAATAACATTTCAAAAAAATATTTTCAGTACTGTGACTAGCCGTTTCAGTGAAGAACGTTCAAATAGCAACAGATTAAGCCATTAATCACTGGTTTTGGTCAAAAAATGAATGAGAAATTCGAAAAAGTACAAAACATTAAGTTACCTTCTCAATGTGATAAAAACAAGTTCTATCCTCCAACTTGTTGATTAGGCCGACTTGAGAAACCAATAAACACCGCAATCAAAGGGGGAGTAGGACAAAGAACATGCGACTGTGCCCGGCCAAATTGGCAGAGTAGTTCAGATAAAAAATCGTCACAAACAAAAAGCGTGCCTTCAAAAATGTAATTTTTACTTCAATGTTTCATGTTTCATGTTTCGCAAAAATAGACCACCGAAACGTGGGAAATTGGGGTACAATATATACTTATAGTGTTATTCTCCATCAAATGAGGAATCTAAATCACTATAATTTGTCATAGGGACATAAAAATTTTCAACTTTACTATGTCACACACTACATAGTCGAAAATTGACCAAAGTCGATGTTCGGCGCATACAGGGCAAAAATTGACCTTCTCAACTAAATCAAACAATTTAAGAAATATATATGGGGACACTCTATTTGACCCCTACTCTGCTGGGGTTTTATCCAAAGAAAAGAGCTCAAGCACATCCTCGAGAGCCGCAAAGAAAAAATCGTTCATAAACAAAAAGCAAAAACAAACCTAAAGAAGATTACTTTATACAGCTTTGATACCCTTCTTTTCTCTTTAATTGCAATTGTTTCATCAGCAAATACAAAAAACAACACCACAAAGCAAAAAAATAGTTTTTGAATACATTTTAAAGCTTCTGTTTTGCTCTTCACGGTTTTCCCTCACATCATAATGTCTCTGCACGTCATACGTGAAGATTATGTTACGCATCACAAGTAAAAAAATTTCTCTAAAATGTCCAAATTGCACTAAAAAGAAGATAAGGCTTACAAATTTTCCTACTTTGCAGAGCTCATTCTAGCCCAATCATAAATGTTGCAATAATGAAAGGTATTGCTATTTGAGCTCATCAAGAAGGTGGTAAATACTGTAAGTTTCTTCTATTGAAGGATTTTAAGAGGACATTTGAGACTGCGGAAACTCTCAAATAACCCAAAAAATTATTCAATTTTCGGAGTTTGCGTCATCGACGAAAAGCCTGACGATATTTCAATTGTTGTATCAACTAAAATGTCAAACCATATAGGGCTACCAGATGCCAGCTGTGCAAGGTTGAGGTTAAATTGAGGAAGAAATAGATGCCTGCGACCATCGCAAAACCAATTTTCTAACATCAAAACAAAATAAAGGGGCAAAATATCTGTACCGGGAACAAGTATTCCTGCGTCATGTTCTCTCCATTTCTTCTGAGAATTTTAATTTTTGGGCTATGGCCAACAGAAGCCTAATAGTTCAATTAACTGCAAAGCCGAATAATGTAGATTTTATGCACATTTCTAACGATTGGTTATAACAAGTTTTGTCTACTTTTCCAGTCAGACTGACTTTAGTGTTCAGACAACTTTTTGAATTTAACAAGTTTTGAATCTTTTGTTTGACAAATCATGGCTTGATTAACATAGTCAGTTCTCTTACGTTATATTTGATTGTTAGATTATGCATCATGAACATTGTTTTTCTCTAAATGATCCAAATTACACCAAAAATGAAAAAGAACCTGTTTTTCTTTGTGACTTGCAGTGCTCCTACTGATGAAATTATACATGTTTAAATAGTCCAAACCTATAAAATTACAGCTGCTGAAATGATTGACCCCGCTTCAAGTTTTCTCTAAGTCAATTTTTTGTAGCGGACGTTTCGGATTGCTATTAGGTTCAAATCTTGCGAGAGATCTGGTAAAGTTTGGTGTTTGAGTTATCGGTGAAAAGCCTGATCATGTTTCAAATAATATATCAGCTCATATAGGGCTACTATGTGCCCTTTGTGCAATGTTATAGTAAATTGTAGGAAAAAACTATAATTGCGACCATCGGAAAACCAATTTTCCAACAGCAAGCTATAATACAGCGGAAAAATATCTATCCCGGGATTAATTATTCCTATGTTATGTGCTCTCCATTTCTTCTGAGATGACAGCATTTTAGGCCAGTATCTTTGATCACAAAGCGTTGCAATTAGTGCAAAACATGAATAGATGGAGATTTACATTACGTTTCTATCGATTCTTTAAAATAATTTTTGTCCAAACTTTCTAGTCAGACTGACTTCTGTATTCGGAAAAACTTTTGAATTTAATCAGTTTTCCATCACTTGATTGACAAAGCATGGCCTTCGTAACATGATCAGTTCTTCTCACGTTATATGTGATTGTTTGATTCTGCATCATGAAATTTGTTTATCTCTAAATGATCCAAATTACACAAAAAAGGAAAAAGAGGCTGAGATTTTTTTGTGCCCTGCAGTTCTCATACTGATGAATTTATACATGTTATAGTAGTTCAAACCTATAGAGCTTTAGTTGTAATTGACATGACACAATTTGTAGGTCTCATCTATTCGAGTTTTTAGAGGATTTTTTGGAATTCTGTTTCATTAAATTCTCGTGAGAGATTATGTAAATTTTGGTGTTTGAGTTATCGGCAAAAATCCTGATGTTGTTTCAATCAATATATCAGCTCACATTTGGCTACTAAATGTCACGTTGTGCACGTTTAAGGTAAATTTGAGAAAAAAAACAATTTTGCCATCATCGGAAAACCAATTTCTCAACTGCAAACATAATACATCGGAAAATTTATCCCGGGAACAAGTATTCCTACGTCACGTTCTCTCCATTTCTTTTGAGATGACAGAATTTAAAGCAAAAACCCTTGCACACATAACATTAAGATTATTGCAAACAACAGAATACATAAAAATTTGATTCACGTTTCTATCGGTCTTTTAAAATAATTTTTGCCAAGTTTTCTAGTCAGACTGACTTCCGTATTCAGAAAAATTTTTGAATTTAATGAGTTTTGCATCATTTGTTCGACACAGTATGGCCTTTGTTACGTGACTAGTTCTTTGCACGTTATAAGTGATTGTTAGATTATGCCTCATGAATTCTGTTTTCTTCTCATTGATCCAAATTACCCCAAAAAGGAATAAGAGGCTCAGATTTTGTTGTGCCTTGCAGTGCTCATACTGATGAATTTTTACATGTTATAATAGTCCAAACCTATAAATCCCTAGTTGTAATTGACATGACTCAATTAATAGGTTTCATCGAGTCAAGTTTTTTTAGAGGATATTTCGGATTTCTGTTTCATTAAATTCTCGTGAGAGATTATGTAAATTTTGGTGTTTGAGTTATCGGCAAAAATCCTGATGTTGTTTCAATCAATATATCAGCTCACATTTGGCTACTAGATGTCACGTTGTGCACGTTTAAGGTAAATTTGAGAAAAAAAAACAATTTTGCCATCATCGGAAAACCAATTTCTCAACTGCAAAACATAATACATCGGAAAATTTATCCCGGGAACAAGTATTCCTACGTCACGTTCTCTCCATTTCTTTTGAGATGACAGAATTTAGAATTTAGAGCAAAAACCTATGCACACATAACATTAAGGTTAATGCAAACAACATAATACATAAAAATTTTGATTCACGTTTTTATCGGTCTTTTAAAATAATTTTTGCCAAGTTTTCTAGTCAGACTGACTTCCGTATTCAGAAAATTTTTTGAATTTAATGAGTTTTGCATCATTTGTTCGACACAGTATGGCCTTTGTTACGTGATTAGTTCTTTGCACGTTATAAGTGATTGTTAGATTATGCCTCATGAATTCTGTTTTCTTCTCATTGATCCAAATTACCCCAAAAAGGAATAAGAGGCTCAGATTTTGTTGTGCCTTGCAGTGCTCATACTGATGAATTTTTACATGTTATAATAGTCCAAACCTATAAATCCCTAGTTGTAATTGACATGACTCAATTAATAGGTTTCATCGAGTCAAGTTTTTTTAGAGGATATTTCGGATTTCAGTTTCACTAATTTCTCGTGAGAGATTATGTAAATTTTGGTGTTTGAGTTATCGGCAAAAATCTTGATGTTGTTTCAATCAATATATCGGCTCACATTTGGCTACTAGATGTCACGTTGTGCACGTTTGAGGTAAATTTGAGAAAAAAAAAACATTTTTGCCATCATCGGAAAACCAATTTCTCAACTGCAAAACATAATACATCGGAAAATTTATCCCGGGAACAAGTATTCCTACGTCACGTTCTCTCCATTTTTTTGAGATGACAGAATTTAGTGCAAAAACCCTTGCACACATAACATTAAGATTAATGCAAACAACAGAATACATAAAAATTTGATTCACGTTTCTATCGGTCTTTTAAAATAATTTTTGCCAAATGTCCTAGTCAGACTGACTTCCGTATTCAGAAAAATTTTTGAATTTATTCAGTTTTGCATCATTTGTTCGACAAAGTATGGCCTTTGTTACGTGATTAGTTCTTTGCACGTTATAAGTGATTGTTAGATTATGCCTCTTGAATTCTGTTTTCTTCTCATTGATCCAAAATACCCCAAAAAGGAACAAGAGGCTCAGATTTTGTTGTGCCTTGCAGTGCTCATACTGATGAATTTTTACATGTTATAATAGTCCAAACCTATAAATCCCTAGTTGTAATTGACATGACTCAATTAATAGGTTTCATCGAGTCAAGTTTTTTTAGAGGTTGTTTCGGATTTCTGTTACGTTAAATTCTCCCGAGAGCTTATGTAAATTTTGGTGTTTGAGTTATCGGCGGAAAAACAGATAATGTTTCAATTCATCTATCAGCTCACTTGGGCCTACTATATGCCATGTTGTGCAAGGCTGAAGTAATTGGTAGGGAAGAAACGATGTTTAGGACCATGAGAACACCATTTCTACAACAGCAAAACATAATACAGCGAAAAATATCTCCTGGAAACAAGTATTCCTGCGTCATTTTTTTTTCCATTTCTTCTAAGATGACAGCATTTTGAGCCAGTACCCTCACACACAGTATCTTGCAATTACTCCCAGAACCGAATAAATGGCGATTTTCATGCACGTTTCCACCAATTTTTAAAAATAAGTATTGTCCAAATTTTCTAGTCAGCCTGACTTCAGTGTGCAGAATAACTTTCGGTGGTATGTATTAAATTCTCAGTCTTCCATTTGCCAAATAAAATTTTTCTTAAGAGCAGGGGAGGCTTGGAACTAGCCGAGTTTGCGGTTTCTGGATTAAATGTGTTTTTGCAGAGTGGAAGATTAAATTTTTTCAGTTCAGTCAACAAAATTATATTCATTGTTCACCATTTTTTTTCATTTATTTTCAATAGTAACTTCCGGTCCAAGAAAAGTCCCAAGGCAATTTAGGAAATCTTGAAAAATGTTTTTAAAACGAAAATGAGATTTTGTTAATGATAAATATTTAAATTTTTTGTTCACTTCAGTCCATCTTTGGAAAAATCATAGGGAAGCTTTATGGAATTGTCTTTGCTATCTGAAAAGAAAAGCTACGAATTTTATTTCCAAACTCAGTTTTCCTGTAAAACTTTTCCTTCAAATTGATACTTTAAAATCACAAAAAAATGCAGGTAAATTACCTGAATAATGTGCAGGTAAGCAATTCCGGGGAAAATTGTGCAGGTAAATTTTACCTGCACTTGGCCTTACCTGCACACTGTTCAGGTAAATTTACCTATACATTATTTAGAGTGTGGGTATCTTTCATTCTCTAATTACAAAGTAAATTAAATCTACATTGTTTGAACAGCATCCCAATTCTGGTTACCGAAATTGTGTTCTTGTTCTCTTCAGAAGCTCCGTCACTTGATCTTCACATCTATGGCTCTATCTCTTTAATTTATGAATCTTGTTATGTTGACTATAACTTTTTCTAACGCGCTCATTGGTTGAGAAAAAAAAATACTTTAAAGATATTTCGTGCCCTGGCATTGTGTGTTATTTTGAGAAAAAAACAGTGCAAACCATACGCTAGAACCTCTTCAAACCTCTTCGTATGTTTTTAGAATGATTGTTTAATGTGCACAGAATTCATTGAGAATGCAAAATTGCAAAACAAAACAGCTCCATCAAATAAAATTCTTGCAAGTCCATTGCAATTCCACTCAAAACCTCTAGAAGAACCAATGCGCCTTTTTACATGTCCTCTAACAGTATCCATTCAGAAATTAAACTCAAAACAGCTTTGAAAAATACACAAAGCGCAGAGAAAGTTTCACGACTTAGAGAAGAGTTATCAATTTCTCTAAATAATGACACGAAACATATCGTTGAAAAAAGCAAAGTCTGGTCAACGAAGGATGCATATAAATTAAAGAGACAAATAACAAATTAGCCAGATCTGCCCGAGAAAATGGTGTACATGGAAAAAAAGTTTTTGTGTACAAGAGCATTGCAGAATGTTTTAACAATTATTTTGCTTCTGTTTTTGTTCCAGTCGATTCTGAAGTTGGTATTCCATTTAATCAAAGTCCAGAAATTTTTCTTGATGACATTCAGTTTAGCAAAGCGGCTCTCACTGAGGAAATCAAATACATACGTAGTGGTGCTTACTCTTTTGATGGAATCAGCCCTAAGTTGTTGAATTCGGCATTACAGTACATTTCGAATCAACTTTTGTTTATCTTCAGTTGCTGTGTTAGTAAATGTGAGTTTCCAAGTTTGTGGAAAAAAGTGCATGTACGACCCCATTTCAAAAGCGGTAGCAAATTAGATATCAAGAACTAACGGCCGATTGCCATGCTTAGCTCCTTGTCACTGCTATTTGAGCGTATGGTGTATAAACAGTTCTCCACCTTTCTGCAACAAAAGCTTTGCGTAGAGCAACATGGTTTTAGAAAAAAATCATTCATCCATCACTCAATTACTTCTCTACTGCAATACGTTGTATGAGTTACTTGAAGCAAACAAAATGCCAATGACAGTGTATCTAGACATAACAAAGGCCTTTGATACCATCAATTATAATATCAAACTTTTAAAATTATGTCGAATGGGATTTGACAGTGCTTTCTTGAGGTTTTTTGCGTCATATTTAACTGATTGACAGCAGAGAGTTGTAATATCTTGCGGAAAATTGGTTTTTTGACCAATCACCAGCGGTGGGCCTCAAGGGTCAATTTTTACAGTGTTTCTTTTTTCCGTTTATATAAATGACCTACCCGAAAAAATTGTCAATGAGTTCTATTTCTACGCAGATGACACAAAAATTGTCAGCAATGTAGACAATAGAATACAGCTGGAAAAAGATATCGAAAATGCTATTCTTTGGAGCAAGGAAAATCGGTTAAAGTTCAATTTCGACAAGTTTAAAAATGTGCAATTTTCATTACGTAAAAATCAAAACAAGCAAATTTTGCGTCTTCCCAGCAATGAAGCCATCTCACAGGAAACACACTTCAAAGACTTGGGCATATATTTTCCGAAACTTTATCATGGGATCATCACTTAAGTTTTGTTCTACAAAAAGCAAATCAGAAGCTTGCTTATCTAAAGAGAACAATTCCAAGTGAAATAAAATTGTCAGTCAAATGCAACCTAGTCAAAACTTACGTAATATCGATCTTGTTTTACGGATCAAATGTTTGGTATGCCAGTAAAACTATCGTTAGACAAATGGAAAGGCTTCAGAGAAAAAGTTTAAAATGGATACAATCAAACAGTCATTTTACTGATAAAGAATACAATGATTGTCTTCGATCAGTAAACTTACTTCCGATCACATACCAATTTGTCTTTTTGGATCTCGTAGTTTTAAACCGAATTTTGACCAGAAAAATTCCACTTGAGGCAGATCAATTTTGGCATATAAGGAATGGACATCCGAAAACACGATCAAAAGACAAAAAAATTTTATACTCAAACGAATGTTTCCGCAAGCGTTGCCGATCTAATTTTTTCTACCGAGTTACAAACTTCAACAGTTCGATGTCACTGGCGCGTGATTTTCCCAACTATAACCCATATTCAAGTCCTCCAAAATTCAAAAGAGAAGTCAAAGAATATCTATTTGATTTAGCTAAGAAGAATTTTAATTACAAATCATAACCATATTGATGAACAGTGTTCGAGGGAAATCAAATTCAAGCCCCGTTAGGGACTTACTAAGCTCGGCAAAACCAAGTTTAGTGAAATTCATTATTATGTTTATTATTATTATTATTATTAATTTCTGATGAGCGACGGTTGAATAGACGACGGAGAAAAGGCAAAAAAGTACAAAATTCGAGTTCATGATTCCTCTTCCACCTGAGTTAAGTAAAAAGATATCTTGTTAAATAAGCATTTGAGTGAGAAAAAAGTCAAATTTTACTTATCAATCAATTTGATTATGAGCGAACGAAATTGATTTAGAAGAAGAGCGATACCTGCCGAAATTAAATTTTTCTGCTCTAAAGACTTATAACGAGAAAAAAGGTTAGTAACAGAATAAAAAAATTAATTAGCCGAATCTCGAATTAGATTATTGCAAAAAAAACTGGCTAGTAAACAGCAACTAAGTGAATTTTGCTTCAGTATTATTTTTTTAGTGACATTTCATTTTTCAATTTCTTCTCCTGACGACATCTGCTGTTCCAGGAAATCTGCAGTTCACTCAGAGATGTATTATCAAAATTGGGATCACTAAAAATTAACGATACGAGTTTTCACATTCAGCTGGTAGTATTCACGTTTAAAACTGCACTATCCAGCTATAACACCAAACAAAAAGAAACATTTCCTGATCCCGAAAAAGATTTGGAAAGATTTTCTCCAATGCTTGTAATGGGAAAAGAAACATTTATTAGTAATTATAGATGATTTCCCTATTTTAGAATTTTTGCTTTATATCAGGTTAAAGCATCAATGCATTGCAATTTGCGAATCAAGAAAATTCTCATTTTGACTTTTTTTCAGATTTTGCCTTAAAGTGTTAGCAGTGTTGAATGCTTTTTAAAAATTGTTTTATTGTTTTGTTGTTTAATTTAAATTGTATCTATTAAAATCATACAGAAATTAACGTGTTCGAGAAAGAATAAAATATCAAACACACAACAAATTTAAGCTATTTTTTATTATCAAAACCACCGCTCCACTTTTTTTCCTTAATTTTTACTCCTACACAACTTCTTCGCTGTTAACATAATATCATAAAATACAGAAAAAGTTAGTGTTTATTGAAGAACAACCACTGCGGCGAAGTGTCTTGGAGTTGCGAAGCATCTTGGTGTTGAATTATATATATATATATATATATATATATATATATATATATATATATAAATATAAATATATTTATATATATATATATATATATATATATATATATATAAATATAAAAATATATATATATGTGTGTGAGTGTCTCTATGCATATATATATATATATATATATATATATATATATATATATATATATAAATTGTTTTGGCTTGGTCAGTAACTCCGTTTGGTTACAGTTTTCAGTTTAGTTTTTGTCTAATTCTTAGCTTGAACCATTTCTTGTGAAAAAATCAGAGAAAACATTCTCTTAACATTTTTCTGCTTAAAAAATTTGCTATGCAGTCTTTGTGTTTCTGATGATTTCTTTTTTGAAAATAAATAAATCTGCTCATTACTATAACTGCCGGAAGCCAGATATTTTGTTGTTTCGATTATAACTTTAACATTGTTTGCTTAATCACAAACTTTCATTCGACAAAATGATCCAGCATTATCTTCATTCAAAAAAAAGAAGAGAAAAATATAATTTGGCTCAACATTCAAAAACTGGTTGTCATTACACCACAGAGGCAGACATGAATTGTATTTGGCTGATTATGAGAGACATGACTGGTGAGAGTTTTTTTATATGTTTTTATATAAAATAGAAACAATATGTTTGTTGTTTCAGGCCAGTATTACTTTTCTTTTCATATCTCTTGCTTCTGCATTGCTTTTTTGTAGAGGCACAAGTTTATTTGTCTATTTTTATATGCCAAAATACCACGCGATTCAAATCGAAAAGCTAAGGTTTCATTATACAATAGCTTTTTTAAAATAACAACTCTTATTTTCAAGAAAATACAACTGTTTGCCAACTCTTTTTGCTACGGATAAGAATGTTTGCTCTCATTAATGACAGAAACGGCAAAAGTGCGAAAAAATACACATGGTTTTTTAAAATCTGTCAGGACGACCAGCGTCCTAAAATGATGGCAATTTCTTACCGTTACTGCTCTGATGGCTACAGAAGATTTCTGGAACGCAGCCACTCGGACGATATTGATCGTGCTTCGATTAATGCGGCTGACTATTTTGAGAGAAAAATGAATAATTTGTCCTCGGAAGGTTTCAAGTGGAACGAGTTTGACGTTTCGTGGGAAACTGACTTGAATTATGGAGAGTTCACGCTGAACGCAACTTCGGAAACGTTCGATGCTATGTTCCTGTTTTGTGAACAAAACAAGCTAAATGGGAAACCACCTGTGATAAGAATCGAGAGAACAAAGAAGCCCAAACCACGCACATCAAATGCAATATCTTCATATCTACACTAATTTGCACTAACTTGCAGGTGTTGTGAAATAAAACAATGAGATGTATTTTAAACTCACTTGTTTGGATCGATTCTATCCACCCCCCCCCCCCCCCCTAACTTATAGTGGGCATTAAAACCTTACACTCCATTAAAATCTTACGACTTAGTGAGCATTAGAACCTTACAACCTCACGTGCTATTTTTTACATAGTAACAAGCTATACATCATTGCATGCGTGGGAGCCTAAAAACACTGAGTGGGGGATGCAGAATAAAGATTAAATCCCTTATTTCTATCGATCCAAGCACGTGAATACTCTATTGAATTCGGGTAACTCAATTTAATCAGTGTGGTTATGTCAAAATGGCCAAAAAAAAAACAAACGATTCGTAATTCCCCCCCCCCCAATATGGTATAATTAACATGATTGTGTATGTGTGTATGCTTTGGGGGGTATATGTCTAAACGTTATGTGGCCATTATGCGTGGGGCTATAGCGGGAATTGGAGCCGCCATTATGGTATAAAATCCATGATTAGGGATTATACGTTATATGGCCACTCAGCTTGGGGGGGGTATGATAGTAAATACCCTAGCAAACAACTTAATTGAATGATTTCGACATAATTTTTGAGAATTTTTTCCGTTTATTTTGCAAATGTATGCACATTGAAGTGGATAGTCTTCAACAAGTTTTTGAAATACTCTGCATTTATTAGTAAAATTTGATAGATAAAATAAACTTGAGAGCATTGGGGAAGTTTGCATATAAATGAGTAAACAATGCAGAACTGTTTCCTGCACCCCCGCCCCCTCTCTCCCTCTTGATACAGAGCCACGCATTACTGGTCTGGCTTATTGCACCTTTTTAATTGCACATACAGTTTTAACTGATTGTCACATTTTTTTATTTTTAACATGATTATTATCGCATAGTGGAGCGCTAATTTGTTAAATGAATGAATGAAATCAAACATGTATAAATAATGACTCTGATACCTTTCACTGACTCTGTTTTTTATATTGCCTCAAAATGTATTAACAATAGCCTATTGTTTGATTTATACAATATAGCAATTTAACCTAAAATCTGAAAAAATTCCTCTTAGTTTCATTACCACGAAACTTAGTCTTATCACCAAAAAAAAATTTTGCCAAACTTCTTTGTTACGAAAAAGAATATACCTCTCAAGAATCTCCGTTCTGCGCATAACATAAGCGGTTTTTGAGCACGAAATTGTAGAATTTAATTCAACATTGAGAATTACACCGACGGGCAATTACATGTTCTGTGACTGTAATTTTGATAGTTCCATTGCATTGATTTCCACAAAAACTCCCAAAAATAAGGTTCATACAGAAAAGTATCTTATCTTAGTTAAACTAGGAAATCCTAGTTAAGCTTCAGGAGAGTTAAACATTTATGGCCATCAAAAATTATAGTTCTGTTCATTAACTTTAGCTTTTTCTGAACTCCCCTTTTTGGGTGAGAACAATCAAACTTGAATGTCATATATCAGTGTGTGTGGCATTCCTCATTTGAGTGAAACTAAACGGCAAACGACAGCGTATTCTGCAACATTTTCATTGGCCCGTACCGAACTGAAATTGTGAATCAGTACTGGGCAATTGTAAATGCGAGTCTCCCATGTATTATATTTTACTCGCTTTCTCTTGAAATTCGCTTCTTTCTAGCATTTATTAACGACGCAAAAGACAAACGTTCAATGGGCAAGGTGGCTCAGGAAGGAGAACAATCGTCTAGGGATTGAGAGCTCTTGGGTTCGATTCCGGCGAGGAAATTTATTTTTGCGCTTGGCCCAAGTCTGACCATTGTAAAATCAGACTGAACGCAAGTCTGACAAGTCAAAAGAGGGACATGAATCAGTCTATGATTTAATAATGATGAGGAATCGCATACATACTGGCCCAGTACTGAAACACTTAGAGTTAGTTACGGGGGTAATGTTAATTGCATACAACTTCCGTTTAATTGGGTGACCAGAGGTTGGTGGCAGAGCAAATCAGCGCTGAATCAGTCTAAAGACATTATGTTTTTAGGACGGCCAGTACTCTGTTCATGTCACTATTTACACTGGCCAGTCTGAGTTTTGAGCAAAATTTAATTCATAAAAAATAATATGTTCAGCTTAACTCCCTCCAACAGTGTTTGCTGTATCTGCGATTCCAACTTCCGCGTGGGTACTTGTGACATTCAATTTGGAAAGCTGATCTAAGTGGATTTTGTGGCAATTGCCTACAAACCAGCTTAAATCTGAATAGTGTGTATACTATTATAGTATTTAGCAGTTATAAGCTAAAAAAATGACTTTATTCTGTTCAGACCCAGTTATTGGTTTGTGAGTAATTTTCAGATTATACAGGATAATTTTAGCCCGGGGGAACTCTATGACCTCAATCAGAATTGAATTAAATTTTTACTTTTGAAATGTGGTGGTTCAGCGCTGAAAAGCTCTGCGACTCAAGTCCGGGTGCTCTCAGATTTTCTCAACAACTCGACGCAGATGTCAATGGCACGCGTGATAGCAGAATCATAGAACTAACATTATATAATTAATTCATATAAGATTGAGTTCATACATATCAACCCCTTTCAACGTTCAAAAAGTTTTTTTGACTGATCAAACGCACTGGAATAAAAAGACAATCAATTTGAAACTAATTCAAATAAAAATTACCGCCTTAAATTATCGTTGAACGCTAACACTTTTGACACGTACTATTTCTAGTAAAATTTTTAGAGGTTACTATTGCAGCTATTATATGACATTACTGTTGCAGCTGTTATATGACATGACTGTTGCAGCTATTATATTACATGAATGTTGCAGCAATTATATGACATGACTGTTGCAGCTGTTATACTACATGACTGTTGCAGCTGTTATATTACATGACTGTTGCAGCTGTTATATGACATGACTGTTGCAGCTGTTATATGAAATGACAGTCGCAGCTGTTATATTACATGACTGTTGCTGCTGTTATATGACATGACTGTTGCAGCTGTTATATGACATGACTGTTGCAGCTGTTATATTACATGACTGTTGCAGCTGATATATTACATGACTGTTGCAGCTGTTATATGACATGACTGTTGCAGCTGTTATATGACATGACTGTTGCAGCTGTTATATTACATGACTGTTGCAGCTGTTATATGACATGACTGTTGCAGCTGTTATATGACATGACTGTTGCAGCTGTTATATTACATGACTGTTGCAGCTGTTATATTACATGACTGTAGCAGCTGTTATATTACATGACTGTTGCAGCTGTTGTATGACATGACTGTTGCAGCTGTTATATGAAAAGACTGTTGCAGCTGCTATATTACATGACTGTTGCAGCTGTTATATGACATGACTGTTGCAGCTGTTATATGACATGACTGTTGCAGCTGTTATATTACATGACTGTTGCAGCTGTTAGATTACATGACTGTTGCAGCTGTTATATTACATGAATGTTGCAGCTCTTATATGACATGACTGTTGCAGCTGTTATATTACATGTCTGTAGCAGCTGTTATATTATATGACTGTTGCAGCTGTTATATGACATGACTGTTGTAGCTGTTATATGAAATGACTGTTGCAGCTGTTATATTACATGACTGTTGCGGCTGTTATATGACATGACTGTTGCAGCTGTTATATGACATGACTGTTGCAGCTGTTATATTACATGACTGTTGCAGCTGTTATATTACATGTTTGTTCCAGCTGTTATATTACATGACTGTTGCAGCTGTTATATGACATGACTGTTGCAGCTGTTATATTACATGACTGTTGCAGCTGTTATATGACATGACTGCTGCAGCTGTTATATGACATGACTGTTGCAGCTGTTATATGACATGACTGTTGCAGCTGTTATATTACATGACTGTTGCAGCTGTTATATTACATGACTGTTGCAGCTGTTATATGACATGACTGTTGCAGCTGTTATATTACATGACTGTTGCAGCTGTTATATTACATGACTGTTCCAGCTGTTATATTACATGACTGTTGCAGCTGTTATATGACATGACTGTTGCAGCTGTTATATTATATGACTGTTGCAGCTGTTATATGACATGACTGTTGCAGCTGTTATATGACATGACTGTTGCAGCTGTTATATGACATGACTGTTGCAGCTGTTATATTACATGACTGTTGCAGCTGTTATATTACATGACTGTTGCAGCTGTTATGTTACATGAATGTTGCAGCTCTTATATGACATGACTGTTGCAGCTGTTATATTACATGACTGTTGCAGCTGTTATATTACATGACTGTTGCAGCTGTTATATGACATGACTGTTGCAGCTGTTATATGAAATGACTGTTGCAGCTGTTATATTACATGACTGTTGCGGCTGTTATATGACATGACCGTTGCAGCTGTTATATGACATGACTGTTGCAGCTGTTATATTACATGACTGTTGCAGCTGTTATATTACATGACTGTTCCAGCTGTTATATTACACGACGGTTGCAGCTGTTATATGACATGACTGTTGCAGCTGTTATATTACATGACTGTTGCAGCTGTTATATTACATGAATGTTGCAGCTGTTATACGACATGACTGTTGCAGCTGTTATATGACATGACTGTTGCAGCTGTTATATTACATGACTGTTGCAGCTGTTATATTACATGAATGTTGCAGCTGTTATACGACATGACTGTTGCAGCTGTTATATGACATGACTGTTGCAGCTGTTATATGGCAATTTAAATAAAAACTACTCTAGATGTACGTTTGACATAAAGCGGCAATCTATGAAAATCATTACAATCTTTTCATGCTCTACAATACTCTGATGTCGATTTAAATAGTACTGCCACCATTCATTTCTGTCTTTTATCATCTCTTAGCATGATTTTTTTCCAATTCGCTTTTTCCTTCAACAGAATAGTGAGAAAAAGTTCAATATAATTGAAACCTTGCTGTGTACTACTCGATTATACTCCACAATCGTCAATCGGTTCCAACTTTGTTTAAAAGGAGCGTAATCTCTCCAAAATTGCTATGCTCTGTAAATAGGGTATATCAGACAACCAACAACCAAGAAATGAGAAAATAGAGAACTGAAATATGAGAGTACTAATGAGATTTTGAAATAAATGTGTCCGTTTACAAGATGTGTGCCATAGTGACTTCCTCTTAGACACAATAAAACCACTACAAGTGAACAAACAATCTTTTCAAAGGCGTTCACGGCAAAAGGAAAAAGCTAACTAAAAACTCTCAATTTTGTTACAAAAGTCTACTTGAGTACCACAAATTTGATTCTATGACTGTAGATCTTAAAAGTTCCTTTTATTTTTTAACAAATTTTGAAATAACAAAATAACGTTTCAGATGACAATTTTTTTTTTCAATCCAAAATCACCAATTGAAGCCAGCTTGCATTTTTTTATCAGGTGTCAAAAAAAACAGTTAGTAAAACTAAGTTTGTTCTATTTACCGTTCAAACACATTCCGTGACGACCACTAATTGTCTGCTGACAGTAATTATTGTCGCAAGGTCTCTGCATTAGTGGAATTTTTCAATCACACACCTTAAGAATTTCACTAACTTCTTCATTGACCAACAATGCATTCTTTGTAGAAATCACCTGCCAGCGAAAAGAGAGATAAGAATCGTTTTTGACATTTCACATACAATTTTTTGAAAATTTTCTTCATTAAATAAATAAGCCATTGTTGATTTATGCTGATAGAACCAATCAAACCTTGAAAACCGTTTTTTAAAACGTTGCAACCTATTTTTTAGATGGTTTTATTTTAAACTCTTGATAGCATGGCAATTCAGAAAGTTTTTCTCGCATTTAATCAGCTCTGATCCAATTTTAAAAAACAGCTCAGATTAGCTAATGAAACCATCAAAAAAGCCTAAAAAACTGGCACAAACTTCCATTAAAAATCTTATTGCTTTAAGTGCGTGGAAACTAAACTGTTCAATAACACCGCACTGTTAGCACGGCTATTGGGGGAGTTTCTAAATTGAAATCTTGCTGTGTACAACTCGATTATACTCCACAATCGTCCATCGGTTCCAATTTTGTCTAGAATAAGCATAATCTCTCCAAAATTGCTGTACTCGGTAAACAAGCTATCAGACAACGAACAACCAACAACCAAGAAATAAGAAAATAGAGAACTGAAATATCAGAGTACTAATGAGATTTTGAATTAAATTTGTCCGTTTACAAGATGTGTGATATAGTGACTTCCTCTTAGATATAATTAAACCACAACAAGTCAACAAACAATCTTTTTATGGGCATTCACAGCAAAAAGAGAGCTAATTAAAACTCTCAATTTTGGTAAAAAAAAAAGTCTACTTGAGTACCAAAAACCTAGTTCTACGACTGTAGGTCTTAAAAGTTTCTTTTATTTTTTAACAAAAGGAGAAATAACAAAACAACATTTCAGTTGAAAACTTTATATCAATTCAAAATCTCCAATTGATGCCGGCATGCATTTTTTTATTTTATCAGGTGTCAAAAAACAAATTAAAATTTCTTATTTATTGTTCAAACAACTTCCATGACATCAACTATTTGTCTGTTAACAATAAAAACTGTCGCAAGGTCTCCGATTTAGTAGAATCGAGATAAGAATCGTTTTTGTCATTTCACAAACATTCTTTGAAAAGCTTCTGCATTAAATAAATAAGCCATTGTTGTTTTATGCCGATAGAACCAAGCTAAACTAAAAAAAACGTGTTTTAAAACGTAGCAAACTAATTCTTAGATGGTTTTCTTTTGAACTTTTGATAGCATGGCAATTCAGAAAGCTTTTCTCTCATTTAATCAGCTCTGATCCAACTTTAAAAAAAACTCAGTTTAGCTAATGAAACCATTAAAAAAGCCTACCAGACTAGCACAAATGTCAATAAAAGATCGTATTACTTTAAGTGTCTGAAAATTAAACTGTTCAAAAACAACCCACAGTTAGCACGGCTATTTAGGGGAATTCCCAAATTGAAATCTTGCTTTATCACAACTCGATTATACTCCACAATCGTCCATCGGTTGCAAATTTGTTTAAAATAAGCATAACCTTTCCAAAATTGTTATGCTCTGGAAATAAATTTATCAGACAACGAACAATCAACAACCAAGAATTGAGAAAATAGAGAACTGAAATATGAGAGTACTAAGGAGACTTTGAATTAAAGTTGTCCGTTTACAAGATGTGTGATATAGTGACTTCCTCTTAGACACAAAAAAACCACTACAAGTGAACAAACAATCTTTTCAAAAGCGTTCACGGCAAAAGGAAAAAGCTAATTAAAAACTCTCAATTTTGGTTGAAAAAGTCTACTTGAGCATCAAAAATCTTGTTCTACGACTGCAGATCTTCAACGTTCGTTTTTTTTTATAAAATGAGAAATAACAAAACATCTTTTCTGATGACAACTTTTTTATCAATCCAAAGTCACGAATCGATGCACGCACGCATTTTTATTTATTATCAAGAGTCATAAAAAACAGAAGTTCGTAAAAAAAATTTTCTGTATCTACCGTTCGAACAATATTCGTGACTTTAACTAATTGTCTGCCGACCATAATATTTTGTCGCAAGGTTTTCCAAATAGTAGAATTTTTCATGCACACTCTTAAAAACTTTTACGTACTTGTTTATTGACCGACAATGCGTTCTCTGCGAAAAGAGAGATAAGAATCATTTTTCACATATCAAATACAATTTTTTGAAAATTTTCTGAGTTAATTAAATTAGCCATTGTTGTTTTATGTTGTTAGAACCCAACGAACCTAAAAGACGGTTTTATAAAACGTAGCAACCTATTTTTTAGATGATTTTCTTTTAAACTTTTAATAGCATGGCAACTCAGAAAGTTTTTATTCTCACATTTAATTAGCTCTGATCCAATTTTAGAAAATAGCTCAGATTAGCTAACGAAAACATCAAAAACTCCTACAAAACTAGCGAAAACTTCCATTAAAAAATTGTATTACTTTAAGTGTGTGGAAACTAAACTGTTCAATAACACCGCACTGTTAGCACGGCTATTGGGGAAGATTCTACAATGAAATCTTGCTGTGAAAAACTCGGTTATACTCCACAATTTTACATCGGTTCCAATTTTGTCTAAAAGAAGCATAATCTCTCCAAAATATCTATACTCTAAACAAGCTATCATACAACGAACAACCAACAAGCAAGAAATAAGAAAATAGAGAACTGAAATATCAGAGTACTAATGAGACTTTGAATTAAATGTGCCCGTTTACAAGGTGTGTGATATAGTGACTTCTTCTTAGACATAATTAAATCACAACAAGTGAACAAACAATCTTTTTATAGGCGTTCACGGCAAAAAGAAAAAGCTAATTAAAAACTTTCAATTTTGGTACAAAACCTACTTGAGGACCATAAACCAGGTTCTAGGACTGTAGATCTTAAAAGTTTTTTTTATTTTTTAACAAAATGAGAAATAACAAAATAACATTTCAAATGACAACTTTATATCAATTCAAAATCTCCAATTGATGCCAGCATGCTTTTTTATATTATCAGGTGTCAAAAAACAATTGTTAGTAAAATTAAATTTTCTTATTTACCGTCCAAACAATTTCCATGACATCAACTAATTGTCTGCTAACAATAATATTTGTCGCAAGGTTTCCGATTTATAGGAATTTTTCACTCACACACTTAAAACCTTTCGCGTACTTGTTCATTGACCAACAATGCATTCTCTTGTAGACATCACCTGCCAGCAAAAAGAGAGATAAGAATCGTTTTTGTCATTTCACAAACATTCTTTGAAAAGTTTCTGCATTAAATAAATAAGCCATTGTTGTTTTATGCCGATAGAACCAAGATATCCTAAAAAACCGTTTTTTAAAACGTAGCAACCTATTTCTTAGATGGTTTTCTTTTGAATTTTTGATAGCACGGCAATTCAGAAAGTTTTTCTTCTGGCATTAAATCAGCTCTGATCCAATTTTAAAAAACAGCTCAGATTAGCTAATGAAACCATCAAAAAAGCCTAAAAAACTGGCACAAATGTTTATTAAAAGATCGTATTACTTTAAGTGTGTGGAAATTAAACTGTTCAAAAACAACCCACTGTTAGCACGGCTTTTTGGGGGAAATTCCAAATTGAAATCTTGCCGTGTCACAACTCGATTATACTCCACAATCGTCCATCGGTTCCAACTTTGTTTAAAATAAGCATAATCTTTCCAAAATTGCTATGCTCTGGAAATAAATTTATCAGACAACGAACAATCAACAACCAAGAATTGAGAAAATAGAGAATTGAAATATGAGAGTACTAAGGAGACTTTGAATTAAATGTGTCCGTTTACAAGATGTGTAATATAGTGACTTCCTCTTAAACATAATTAAACCACAACAAGTGAACAAACAATCTTTTTATAGGCGTTCACGGCAAAAAGAAAAAGCTAATTAAAAACTTCAATTTTGATACAAAATTCTACTTGAATACCAAAAATCTAGTTCTACGACTGTAGATCCTAAAAGTTCCTTTTTCTTTTCAAAAAAATGAGAAATAACAAAATAACATTTCGGATGACATTTTTTTTGTCAATCCAATTTCACGAAATGATACACGCACTGATTTTTTTTTATCAGGTGTCATAAAAAACAGATGTTCGTAAAGATAAATTTTTTTATTTACCGTTCGAACAATATTCGTGACATCAACTAATTGTCTGCCGACCAAAATATTTTGTCGAAAAGTTTTCAAGTAGTAGAATTTTCCATTCACACACTTAAAAGCTTTTACGTATTTGTTTATTGAGCAACAATGAGTTCTCTGCGAAAAGAGAGATAAAATTCGTTTTTGACATAACACAAAAGTTTTTAAAACTTTTCTGTAGTAATGAGTGTGCCATCATTGTTACATGTTGTTAGAACTAAAGGCACCTGAAAAACGGTTTTTTAAAACGTAACAACTTGTTTTTAGGTGGTTGTCTTTCAAACTTTTGATAGCATGGAAACTCAGAAAGTTTTTCTTCTCGCTTTTAATCATCTCTGATCCAATTATAAATAATAATTTAGTTAAGCTAATAAAGTGATTAAAAAAGTCCGCCAAACTAGCACAACAGTGTTAAAAAGATCGTTTTTCTTTAAGAGTTTGGAAATTAAACTGTTTCATAACGATTTTTGCACGTCTCACGAAGCGACCATGATTTGGTGGAAAAATGACATTTGCTCCGCCCATAAACAGAGTTTTCTTCGACTTCAATCTAGCAGCATGTCAATGTAATTTGAGAAGTATTCACCATGCCCACTTACTAACTTTTTGGAAAGCATTTTTAAAAATCAATGATAATAGAACCCAAAATGAAATCCAAAAATGGAAGTTGAAAAAGAAAAATATTATCAAGATACTATTTCCTTTTTAAAATAAGAAAGACCGCAGCCAGAAATAGCTTCATGTTTAGGAGAAACAAATTAAAGACTACCTGTTTTGTATAAATTAGAGGTTAATTTACGAAACATCAAACTTTCAGCGCAACATTAATTTAGCCCTTCAATAACGCAGGATAACGTAATGCAGTACAAAATATTCTGTTGAAAAAAAATTGTCTTTGTGACTACACGTGTATGTTAATTTATATTTTACAGTATTTTTTTCAAAAGTATTGAATAAAACTTCTTACTCTTGTTTTTTTGTGAAATTATTTCGGTCAAAATTTTTATTTCAAGAGCTGTTCTGATTAGCGAACAGTTTAGTAAAGTTTTATATAAAACATTTTATATTGAATTGTTTAAATATCATGATTTTATTTTAAGGAGGATAAATTTATTCGTTTTGTTTATCCAGAGGCCAAAAATTGAAAATTTCTTTGACTTCAAATTTTTTGTTCTGTTGTGGTCTTGAGCGGCACTGGTCTACATAGTTTTAAAATTTTGTACATAAATGTCCACCCACCAAACCCGTGTGCTGTAAAATTCTAAGAAAATTTTCAAGAAACTTTTTGGGGTGTGCATAAAAAAAGTCAAAACTGCGAGGGCGACTAAGTAGGGAAACATAGGGCTAGCAAAAATAGATTTAGGAGAGCAACTAAGTGACCACGAAACATACACACATGGGCATTAAAATCGTATTTATATTCATTACGAGCCTCACTTACTGTTTACCACTGATTCTCTAATAATAGGTAGTATTACAACAGGACAGTTGGGTGTAAGTTTTAGTGTCTTTGTAAAATTTTGAACTTCAAACAGCTATATTACAGTATACAAATGACAAGTCCATTACTAGACAGAGCGAAATGGAAAAATGCTTTCGATACTCCTTTTATATAGGTTACGTTACTCTCCTTGAAGTCACTGAGAACATCTGGTAATTATTAGGAACTGCAAAATAGTTCAGATCTAAAGCCAGAATTTTGAGGTGACGTCTACTGAGTAAAGTATCCCTGCTTAAAACACTCAACTGGCACGGTTTAGATTGATGATAAACTTTGAAGGTCAACTTCTGGCAATGTATATAACAAATTTCTGGTAATTTGACTACCGACCTTGCTGACTCCTGGAATTTTGTAACGTGCATGTGCTTGTTTTACTAATTGTAACTAATTGTTTCATTTGGCCTTCGACTTCGTGTCAATCCGTTAAGAACTCAATAGGTCAAAAAAACAATAGTCCAAAGTGCGTTTATACGACTCTACTAAAGTCACTTCGAAATTCTGACTTAAAACTCAAACGCTACAAAGTTCACCAAGAATGTAAGATTTCCCTGTAACTCTAACAGAGTCGCGTAACCTATACATTTAGTTTAGGGCAAATAAGTTGAGGCTAAAGATTTAAAGTCATCTCATAGTTCATGCCAAGTTCATTGACAATGTGCTGAATTGAAAAGTTTGATTGAGCGCACTCTAATAAATGACTTGGCTGCACTAACTTCTGCTTTTTGTTTTTGACTTTTTTACTATTGTTTTCTATGTTCTCACGCAACCAAGATTAAAATAATAATTTGTAATCTATCGCCTATGCTTAAGTTATGCTCGGAGAAAAACTTAAACGCTCAGGTTGTACTTTTGCATGGCGAGCTGTCTGATTTTGGAACCACCTTACTGCCTTTGAAAACTATTCCATTTTTGATGAATTGCTAATTGGGAGCAAAATGATTCACACAAAAAAATCTTTACAGCTGGGTTATAAAGTTTCTGAATTCGCATTTTTTTTTCAAACTTTGCAAAATCACTTGAAAGGAATTAGAATCGTTATTATGACGACACGATAAAATTTAACATATTTCATGTGGGAATCTCACTCTTTATTTACTAATTTAAAGCTGTCTTATCAGCTCGTGAGAAATATAAAATTTCCATAATTTTCTGTAAATTAAAAAAGATCAATCACCAATCCATGTGTAACAATACTCCAAAATGAAACCGATTGCTGTGTAAAATTACAATTTGAGCGTACGTTTATCAGCCTGTGAAAAAAATACAATAATGCAGGAACAACAATCTATTTTATTAGTTTTTATCATTTCTGTATGTTTCGTTACAGAAAAAATTTGTTCCTCTGATAGAATTGTCAATGATCAGTTTGTTCAACAGAAGGGTGAGGAAACATTTTTTACTCAGCTCAATGTGAGCACTCAAATTGACCAAATATTTTGATTTACTAAAGAATCATATTCGAGCAAGTATCTAATTCAACTTTTGCTCACATTTAAACTCAGGAACAGAATTGATTTGTGTCTCCACAGCTCAGTAGTACAAAGTGTATGTCTTAGACAGTTTTTGGATATTAAGTTATCGAATTCAATATTGAAACCTTCTCAGCCAATTAAATCAATCAGAAACAGAGCTTATTATTGTTTATGGGCAAAAAAAGAAGCAAAATAAAGTATTTCAGTTGTAATTGCTATTGCAGTCATTCAAGAATCAAATTTGCTGAAAAACGTGGAAGTCAACCGGGATAAAATCTTAGACTTCCAAAAAGAAATAAACAATCTCATTATAAATGACCTGTGACTTACAAACAATGTATGCACTTCAAAATTGCGTCCCGATATCTCTAAGGAAAAGAGTTCTTACCAATTTTCCCTTGAACCTTCAGCGTTTTCATTAGTCGGCACTGTTAGTTCACTCAAAAGACAAAAAATTGTTTTAATTTCACAGAAACGGTTGAATTGGAATATTAGAGCATGTTATAGTCTTAAAAATATGGAGTCAAAGCAAGACCATGGAACTAGATAGTTGATCCTGTCTATAAAAATGAATCTTGAATCTTTTTGCCCCCTCAGTGTTTTTACGCCCCAATTAACAATTATATGTTGTCAAACAACTTGGCACATTGCCGCAAACCAATGCCCTCCTATGCGCAGCCTGATGATGTTAACTTTATCTATAGCCAGCATCGTCAGCTCAAACGGCTATTATTTAGGTGCTCCCTTTTTACAACCCATTAAATTTTTATTGATTTGTTTCTACGTTTTTTCTACAATCTATCCGCTCGTTTTTGGGGACTAAAAGTTTATGAAATGGGGAAAACAGGTAAGTCCGGGTCATTATGTTTCGTTAGAGTCCCTCTTGTGGCTTTAGTGGCTTTGAAGTGCTAAATGTGCTGATGTTGCTGGAAATCCCTGAGAGAAAAGAGCAGTTTTGAGGAATTCGAACCCAAAATGGTGCTAATTCTCATCAGATTTTAACAGTTTTAAATCTCTTCTTAGATGGTTCCTGGCAATTGAAATGACGTTGGCCACACATTATGCTTGTAAATAAGCATTTCTTGAACATTCTAAAAACAAGAAAAATGTGAATTTTGCAATTAATTTCAAGTTTTTAAAAATTTTTCTAAAATTGGAGTTCTTCAGGTGCAAACATTGCTTTTAAAGATCAACCAAATTCTCTACATAAAACAATGGATAGAGTTCAAGAACAATAGCTTTACTCAAAAATGAAGACTATCCAGTGTAAATTAGGATAAGTACAGAGTAGTGGCCATTCAGTAATAAAAAGTGTAATTTAGACTGATTCAGCGCTCATTTGCTCTGCTACGAAGCTCCGCGATGTATTTTTTACGCAACGTGCCATATTTAAATTTCTTCATATATTATTGGAAGAGCTAACATTCAAATTATAAAGGCTTCAATCAACATTGAATGAAAAAAGCCCTAAATGCGATGGTTTTTCTGGTTGTGCCTAAAGCGTAAGGGGTTGATGATGTCCATTATACTTCTAATGTTATCTCTTGAAAGAACCCGGGTTGAGGAAAATCAGAGAGAAATGTAAGATAAGCTGTGAAAAGTTGTTTTTTTATCACGGCAAATTTTGTACATAATTTTGCGGTGAATGGCGTGAATGCGGTGATATTATGTAAGTTCACCGCTAGAGGAAGCGTTGAACTTACGAAAGCTCACCACATTTCACCACCTACTACAAATTACCATCCTTACACGGGTTCGAATCTCTCAGCCCTGCATGTCCTCCACTTCTTCTTTTACTGCGTCAACTCGCAATCAGTTCTAGGATCTTTGTTTTGAATTTAAATCAACTCCTCAACTTCAATCTACTTTCTGTAAAACAAGCGTATTGATTTTTTAAAGCATTTGCGATTTTCAGCGATGAAACTACCTATTTTTGCAGTGAAATGTTTTGATTCTTTGTAAGTTCACCGCTTACTCTAGTGTTGAAATTTCATAAATTCACCACTTAGAAAAAAGTGTCAAAAACATGTTAGATCGAGGGGTAGTTTTAAGTGGGGTAAGATCCAACAATTCTTCCCTTACTCCCCATTATCCCCAATCTTTCATCGTTTTACCCCCGGTTAAATGGACGAGCGCCACATTAAAATCTGCCTACATGAACGAGCTTCCTAGTCAAAGTCTGCCTATTTTCTGATCATTAACGAGCTCTAAATGGAACGCGTTCCAATTAGAAGCCACATGACTGTAAATAGAATAAGCGCCCTGGTCGAGGAAAAATCGGCAAAATATGTAAACTAAGCGGTGAAAAGCTGTTTTTTACCGCTTTTTCACCGTACATAATTTTGCTGCAAATGGTGGTGAATGCGTTGAAATTATGTGAGTTCACCGCTACAGGAAGCGGTGATTTACAAAAATTCATATTTCACCGCTTACTACAGATTATCACCCTTACACGGGTTCGAACCTCTCACCCCTGCATGTCCTCTATTTCTTCTTTCACTGCGCCAACTCGCAATAAGTTCTAGAATCTTTGTTTTGAAATTAAATCAACTTCAATCTACTTTCTGTAAAACATGCGTATTGAATTTTTGTAGGATTTTCAATTTTTATTGGTGAAATTACATATTTTAGCGGTGAAATGTGGTGATTTTTTGTAAGTACACCGCATATTCTAGTGGTGAAATTACATAAATTCATCACTTAGAAAAAATGTCAAAAACATGTTAGATTAAGGGGTAGTTTTAGGCTTCCATCGTTTTACCCCCCCCCCCCCCGATTACATGGACGAGCGCTACATTAAAGTCTGCCTACATAACGAGCTTTCTACTCAAAGTGTGCCTATATTCTGATCATTAACGAGTCCTAAATAGAACGAGAACGAGTTGTAATTAGAAGCCACAGGACTGTAAATAGAATAAGCGCCTGGGTCGAGGAAAAAACGGAAAAAAATGTAAGATAAGCGGTGAAAAGTTTTTTTTCACCGCAAATTTTGTACTTAATTTTGCGGTGAAATGCGGTGAATGCGGTGAATTTATGTAAGTTCAACTCTAGATTATGCGGTGATCTTACAAAAATTTACCACAATTGACCGCTAAAATATGTAATTTCACTGCTATATTAAGCGGTGAATTATTGTAATTTCACCACAATCACTGCTGATCTCACACAATTTTAACTCTTTTTTCCAAGCGGTGATTATATGTAATTTCACCACTAAATTAAGCGTTGAATTTATGTAATTTCACCGCTTTCACTGCTGTTCTCACACAATTTTAGCATAATTTAAGTAAGTTCACCACTAAGGTAAGCAGTGAATTTATGTAATTTCATCGCATTCACCGCTTATCTTTCATATTTTGGACACTTCTTTTCAAAGCGGCGAATTTGTAATTTCACCGGTAAATTCAGCGGTAAAATTATGTAATTTTACCGCTACTAGGCTATAAAGTTTTTTTCACCCCCTGATTTATGTAATTTTACCGCATTTAACGCTTATCATACAAAATTTCCCGCATTCACCGCTTATCCTACATAATTTTGCGTTGAATGGCGGTGACACCTCGACCCGGGAGGTCATTTTCGTTGAGTTTCAGTCGCCAACCAGCAGAAATTCCTTTCGGCAGAGAGAGCGTTCGAACAAACGATACTGTCAGATGAAGAACAGTCTCGATGGAGGAGTGCAATGAAGTCTGTCTCTCTCATTGACGACTTCCCTACTTTGGATCCAGAAACAGATTTCCAGTTTAGATATTTTGGCTCTTGACCATCAGTGCACCGTCAAGAATAAGCTGCGTCATAATAGTATTTTTCTTTTATTTGTCTGTGTAGGTCCCTGTGTTTATCCCCACTAATATGAAAGGGTTACGATTGGAAAGGGTCAAAATTTTATTTTATTTTTTACTTGATCTTTCTTATCTTTTTTCACTAAGTCGTCGTGTATTTTTTTCTCTAAGTTAGAGTTTTAGTAAATATTTAAGAAAACGGTCGACCATCGAAGTGCAGAAGAAACAAAATTTCAATATGTAAAGATAATGTTCTACTGACACTTTTTCACCCTCCTCTTTCTCAGTCATAATTGTTGCCCCGCTTAGGCTATATCTAGCGATAACCCAAACCAACCCCTAGCCCGTTGTTAGAGAGCGAGCAATTTGTCCGACAGTTACGTTTTTTGAAAACTATTCAAATTTGATGAGATGCATGAAGGGTGAAACTTGTTTTGAAGACTATCATGGTGAAACAGGATGTCACGTTTTCACCGCACGAACAAAGGTTAGTTTTGTTGAAAATCATATATCGGTACGACAAGAGCAGGTATGGGATGGCAGGATTGTCAAACCACGCAACT
Source organism: Convolutriloba macropyga (assembly GCF_964194025.1). Lineage (NCBI taxonomy): Eukaryota > Metazoa > Xenacoelomorpha > Acoela > Convolutidae > Convolutriloba > Convolutriloba macropyga. Next base: position 8,336,912 of record NC_134481.1, on the reverse strand, counting down.
GTGTTGGCACCACCGAGGAACTATAACTTCGTCACTTCCAGCTGGCACACACAGCTGGCATTTTAAGTTTTCGGTCACAAACATTTGGATATTGATGTTATGGCGTTTGCCAGAACTATTAGATCAGAATAGCGTAACGGTTCAAAATATCTCTTTTGTTTCCATACTCTTTTATGAGCCTGAAAAAAAATTGATGGTGAAATGATAAGTTTCACAGTAATTACCTAAAACTTCAATTGCATTGCTATGAAGAAAGATTTTAAAAGACTTCTAACTAGGATTGCAAACGTCAATCAAACGCTGTTATTTTTTCAAACAGTTGAAAAAACATCATGCTCATTCGAAAAAACTTTACATTAGAGAAAAATCCCCGGGTCGAGGTGTCACCGCCATTCAACGCAAAATTATGCAAGATAAGCTCAGTCAATTATGCGCTTAACTCAGTAGTGAAATAACATAATTTCACCGAAGAAAACACGGTTGGAATTGTCTTTTGTTTAACGAATTTAGCATACATTTAATAAAAGACGCACGGAAAATTTTCCCACAATTAATCATACATCTTTTTGAAACTTTTTCTAAGCGGTGAATTTATGTAATTTCACCACTAGAGTAGTTGGTGAACTTACATAATTTCATGGAATTCACCACATTTCATCGCTAAAAATTGTAATTTCACCGCTTATTTTGCAAAAGTTGAACGCGTATGTTTTACATAAAGGAGAGTAAATTTGATTTAAATTCAAAGCAAATATGCTTGATTGAAGTGAGAAGTGCCGCAGTAGACGAAGAAGTGGCTGACACGAAGGAGGTGAGAGGTTCGAAGCCGTGCAGGGGTGTATTTTTGTAACTTCACCGCTTACTCTAGCGGTGAACTTACATAATTTCACCGCATTCACCGTATTTCACCGCAAAATTATGTACGAAATTTGCGGTTTAAACACCAACTTTTCACCGCTTATCTTACATATTTTTCCAACTTTCTCGACACGGGTCTTAATAATTTTTTTAAAAAAGACTTCGGTCTGCAGACCCTTTATTAAAATCGTCTGAGTGATGCCCTTAATGGTTTAAACAAATTACGATGGAACACCAAAAATTGACTCACACAAACAAGGTGTCAATATCAAGTATAACACGAAGCTCTCAACGTCGGAAAAGACAACTGCTGGAACTGGATAGAATGAGTGGAGTGAACGGTTCGTCAAACCTCAAAGTACGAAGCAATTTAAAAGAAAAGAAAAACCAACAAAAAAACTATATAACAAATTCGAACAAGATTGAGCTTTAATTTTTAAAGCTTCTTAGATTTTTTTTGAAACATTTTCTCAGTAATGCCAAAAGCACGTTTCATAGCAGAGGATTCATCTTGAATTAAACTCCCTCCCCTTCTTTTAGAAGTATGGTCAATAGTTTCACAAAATTTTACTAAAACGGAAAAAGCGTAAACAAAAAACATGACAAAAAGTTTTGAGGCTCTTTTTTTCTCAAAGAGCTGTCTTTTCGAATGGAAAAAAAAGCCTGACTGACTGTGCTTCTCTCACTCGATGATTTATTTGAACAACAATTTTTTTGAGTCGAAAACTGTTTTCTCATCTTAACCAATTAATAAACATACCAACTTGTAAGAAAATTCTTTTGTTCGCAATTATCTAAAAACAGGATGTTAAATTTCGGAAATTTTCCTTCTTCTTTGAAAAATTTTAAAATGTGTATAGTACACAAATATTGCTCATCAAAGGTTTGACTGTTTCTTGCATTTCATATTGAAAATTAATCGTCGTCATCAAACTTTCGTTTTTTCATTCCAAAAAGTTAGATTTCCATTTCATTATTATTTTGACGGCTTTTTGAGCTGGTATTTCACATAACAGAAGAATAGTTTCCTTATGAGGTCTTTTTACCTGCAATGGCAAAATGATTTTATCAAAAACTGACAAAAATAATTATAATTAAAAAAAATCTAATTAATTAAAAACACTGAAAATATTTTTTTAAAAAAATCAGAAAACCCGTCAATTGAACAACTTTCTACCAACTCCAAAGCATCATGTTCAGGGTTTTTCAAACGACTAATTTTGTCACAAATTAATTACTTAGCGTAATTTAAGAAATTGGGCATAAATAGGCAATAGCAACTAAAATGGACCGTATTTGCTTAAGCTATTAATTGTTTCCCAATCGAATTCAATTTGCCCCACCTAGCTACTATTTCCTTCAAATTTCTTAATTCGCCCAACTTTTTCATCTGAACAGACTTGCAATGGGAGCGGTATCCACGATGAAAGTAATATGCAATAAAAAGTAGATATAATTGCTTTCAATTTTCAGGTTCTACAACGAGAAGCCTTTGGACTTAGATTTGATCACATTTCTGTCAACTGCGTGGAGACGAAGTCACGTGAACGAATGGGAAATTGAGACTGAAGACGGTCATAAAGTTGAACAGAGCAAGTAAGCGAAAATCAGTTATGAAATAGAGCTGCTTTTTCTACTCTTTTTACAATTCAAATAGTTTAAATTATATTGGGGCGCTGTCTTTTCTTTAAGATCTGTTCGCGCTTTTTTCGGCTTTTTCACGTCTGAGAAGTCAAAATTAGAGTGATGACTTTGGTCATACTTAAAGAGTAAAGTGAGCGAAAAATCGAGTAGGTTTGAGGCGTGACTTTTTTCAAAATTCCTTTAAAGGGGAGTGAATCGGTGTTTGAACAATTTGGCGGTTTTTGTTATGGATTTTTTTCAGGTGTGTTAATTTGACTTCTGTTTGACAGTTTCTTCTCCTTCAGTGCTTTTAAGACGCTACATATGTGTTCTAATTGTGCCTATTAGCCTTTGCTTGAATTCCTTAAGGGGCAGCTAAAACTTTTTATGCCTTTGCCATTATTTGTTGTCATAAAATATTTGTGAATTTTAGATTTTCCCCCTTTTTTACAATTATCTATGGTCTTATCACTTTTTATTATCAATGAAAGGTCTGATTGGATGCTAATAAAAAACAAAAGAACCTAATTAATGGCTCGAGTGATCAGCTAGCGGTTTTCATGACTTTGACACTACGTTTTCTCAAAATTTTTGAGTTCTGCAAGTATTTATTGTACTTTTTGATGTCTTATCATTTGATCTCATTGGGGAAATTTGATGCTGCTAATAAAAGTTAAGTTTATCGGTTTTATCGTTTTTGTTCAAAGCTAGTGCTTTCAATGACTTTGACACTATTTGTTTGCAATAATAATTATCAAATTTTTTGTTTTGCGAGTTTTTCTTTTTTAACTTTGTGGTGTTAACTCTAACTCGTAGTCTCATTATTGACAGATCGTAATGGGTGCTAAAAAAAGGCTTCACATAAACAAGTGATTTCAGTTCATAGCTATTGCAATTTGTGAATTATACGCTTGTTCATTTTCAAAAAAATCTAAATGAGTTTTTTTTAATTTTTGCTAGTATTTATACTTTTTGCTGTCTTATCACTCGATCTCATCGATAACAGGTCTCAATGGTCGTCATTGAGAACTCTATTATTTGATGTAATCATATTCTTAAGTATTTGTTGCGTTTTGTGACTCTTACCCTAAGTGTTTTCAAAAAGTTGCAGCGAATTTCGATGCAATTTTTGGTTTTTTTAGTCTTATCATTTAATACATTAGTGAGAGGACCCATCGATTTTTAATGACAGGTTGCTAATGAGAAACAGTGTAATATAGTAGGCAGTTTGAGTTGAATAAAAGTTGAATTTTTAGTCTTGCTTGTTTTTGTTGTTCTTGTGTTGTTTTATTGCCTAGTCATTACTAACAGCTCTCATTTGCCTTTTTAACCGGATTGAAAGATTTTCAGGTCATAAATTAATACTTTGCTTTGAATTGTTTTTCAGGACTGGTCCTGTTATAATTTTATTTAAGATTTTCATTATTTTTGAAGTCAAATTTTGGTCACGCCGAAACAGGAAGTGGAGCGAAAAAGCGAGTGGTTTTGCGACGTGATTTTATTCGCTCTAATTTTAAAGTAGAATGAGAAAACGTTGTATGAGCAAAAATTCGCTTCCTCGCTAGTGGTTTTTTGTTCACATGCGGCAATTTAACTTTGACATTTACTGTTTTCTCGATTTGTTAGATCGAATTTTTTGTAAATGGTCTTTCCAATCCATTCATAATTTGTTTTAGGCCTAGTTTTTTGTTTGAACCAAACTTTTATTTCTCGCTATTGGGTGTCTTTCCCATACGACATTCACTTTGAATTTTACTGTTTTTTCGATTTTTTTATGATTCTTTTTTCAAATAGTTCTCCCAATTCACTCAAAGTCTGTTCTAGGTCTAGCTTTTTTTGTTTCGTCAATGAAAACTTTTTGAATTGCACGTCAGGAAATGCCCTGCTGTTTTTTTTTTTCGTTTGTGCACCCTCCCGCTGTACAATCGATGAAAACTATTTGCATCTCAGAAACCCACGTGTCATATATTTAGACAATGACTTGCTAGGTAATGGCACGTGTTCTTTAACGTAGGTGTTGCGCGACGTAATTGGGGTTTTGGGGTAGTAAAAATGAAAAATGTAAATTAAAAAAAATAAAAACCAAAATAAACGTATTTTCTGGAGTTCATAAGTTCATTTTGTTGAACATCAAGGGTGCTTTAAGCTCAAGTTTAGTACAAGCAGAACAAATTGACACATTACTCCCACCCAATCCTCCTACGCAGAGCAAAGATGATATGTATGACTTGATTAATAACCAGCATCGTCAACTCCAACGGCTATTACTTAGGCGCTCCTCTTTATTACAACCCACAAATTATTGATTCTATTGGCGCTCCGTTTTTTGCACGACCTATTTGCCCATTTTTTGGTGACTCAAAGTTTTTGAATTGGGGAAAACAGTTAAGTCTGGGACATTATGTTTCATTAGACTCCTTCTTGTGGCCTTAGTGGTTTCGAAGTGCTATATATGCTGAAGTTGCAAGGAAGCCCTGAGAGGAAAAGTGCACTTTTAAAGATTCAAAAATGGTTCTAATTATCATCAGATTTTAAAGTTTTCAAGTTTTAAGGTTCCTGGACGTTGAACTGACGATGGCCACTGTTCAAGCTTGAAAATAAGGATTTATTGAACATTCTAAATACAAGAAAAGTGTGAATTTTGCAATTAAAATCAAGTTTGTAAGTCTTCCAATTTTGGAGTTCTCCAAGTGCAGACAGTGGTTTTAAAGATCAACCAAAGCCCCTGCGTAAAACGATGGATAGCAAGACAAAAAAAGCTAACTTTTGTTATACTCTTTACATTTTCGAACTTTGTCAATAATTTGTTGATTTCATTGTCTCTTGTGTCCAAAAATTGTGTCCCAAAAAAACAAATTCTTGTAAACAGAAAAGAAACAAAAGAATAAAAAAAATGAGCAGCGCTATTTGCAATTTTTCACAGACTCTTTAGACGTTTCCGTTTTGGTTTATTCTAAGGTTTTTTCATTTTTTGTAAGTTGTAAATGGAAATACTGACAATCCCTGTTGGCATTTTGCGTACTTTTTTTTAATTTATTGAAAAAAGTGAAGAAAGTAACGCAAAATTTTTTCAAGGAGGCTTCTGTTTGATCAAACGTCGATAAAAACAACTACAACTGATCAAGATTACAACTGATCAAGATTGTAGCAATCTATCCTGAGCTTTAAAAAAATTTTGACTAGCTAGTAAATTTAATTGGGTCTTAGTGATCAGAGAGAGACCTGCCCGTCCTCCTGGGCAGTTCCCTTGAAAAAAGTTTTAGTGTTCAAAATTTTTGTGAAGAAACTAATCAGCGATGACTAGACAATAATAATCTTATTGTTATTACTTTTTCCCATTTTTTCGATATTTTGTAACTTTCTCCAAAATTGTGTCAATTGGCCCTAAATTTTCAACTGATCTGCTGCTCAGATAACAGATTTTGTCTTTGGTCGTTCAATTATACGGACTGGTTTCAGGATTTGTCATGCTGAGTTCTTATTTTATTCTATAATTTTCTTTTCGACAAAAAAATCTCGACTGTCCGGATTCAGACTTGTCTCAGTGACTGTTTCATGCAAACAGAAATTTCAGACGCATTCCTTATTTTTACCCGATTGAGTCCAAAATCATAGAACACAATCAGAAGAAACGGGCAAACCAAAGAAGGCCCGGCATTAAAATGTATTTCAGACAGTTCTTGATAAAAAAAATAAAGTTCCTTAGAGTGCACTGCTTGTATCTGGTACAGTTGGTAATTTAAATTTCATCAAGTTCAGCATTTTTGTCATATTTAAAAATTCTGCTACTAAAAACATATTGTTGACCACATCAGAACACTTTATGACAATTTTAGATCCTAAAAAAACCGAGGTTCAATTTGTATCTTATCTCTTTTCTCACACTCAATCCCAACGGCCGTTGAGGTGGTGACCGGTTGCTATTTTTGTACAATCTTCCAGCAATGCTTTATTGTAATAAAGCCACTAGTGATGTATATTATTTAAAAAAAAGAATGTTTAATCAAAATAAAAAATAAAGCTAACCTGGTTAAATTTAAATTGATTAGTTAACTTGAACTGGTTGACTTATTTTTTTTTTTGTTACATAAAAGTTAAGGAAAAACAGT
>NC_134481.1:8320322-8325322 GCF_964194025.1 Convolutriloba macropyga | reverse complement strand
AATGGTACGGTCACATCCAGAGAATGGAACCAGGAAGATTAGCCCGCAGTGCCTTCGATTGGGACCCGCCCGATCAATACGCCCATGCCAGACGTGCTCCTGGGGGGCAACGGAAAACGTGGATGAGTCAAATCGAAGGAGACTGTGTACGAAACAAAGTATCGTTCACCAGATTGCAGGAGAAAGCAGCAACCGGGTCAAAGAATGCCTTCAACAATTTCGTCGTACAGCACTTCACAGAATAACCAAACAAATAACTCTTCTTGTTTTGTTTGTATTTGTATTTGTATTTGTATTTGTTGCCAACCGTGCCTTTATTTCATATTTGGAATTAAAGTGTTGAAACAGTAGTAGTAGTAGTAGTAGTAGTAGTAGTAGTAGTAGTAGTAGTAGTAGTAGTAGTAGTAGTAGTAGTAGTAGTAGTAGTAGTAGTAGTAGTAGTAGTAGTAGTAGTAGTAGTAGTAGTAGTAGTAGTAGTAGTAGTAGTAGTAGTAGTAGTAGTAGTAGTAGTAGTAGTAGTAGTAGTAGTAGTAGTAGTAGTAGTAGTAGTAGTAGTAGTAGTAGTAGTAGTAGTAGTAGTAGTAGTAGTAGTAGTAGTAGTAGTAGTAGTAGTAGTAGTAGTAGTAGTAGTACTCACTGGAACACATAAAGGCAAACTAGGACTCCTGGCAGAGACATCTAGCCAGTCACGACTAACCATCGGCACGGAGGTGCTGCTGGGAACGAAAAAGAAAGCGGGCTGGTTCGAAACACAAGATGGCCGGAAGCTCAGATTGAAAAGCTTAGCGGAGGCTAAGCCAGCGTTGGTAGCTTCACAACAACAATCTGCAGTAGCGGATTTAGAGTCGCTAGAAAATGAGAGTGGGTCAGCGGTGGCTGATCAAGAGTCTTTAAGATGTCAGAACTGTCAGCGGCAATTCAGTACAGTTACCGGACGCAAAGTGCACCAAACAAGATTCTGCAAAGCCGGTTCGTCAAAGAATGTCGTCGACAAGTCAAAGTTCGAGCAACTAGAGGCGAGCCTCACCTGTGACAAGTGTGAAAGGAAGTTCAAAACAGTCAATGGCCGAAAAGTTCACCAATCGAGATACTGTGGCAAACCTAAAGCAGCTGCCACACGCGTGTTTTCCTGCAAAGTACAAGATGTTATCGGAAACGAGTTTGAAAACATAGAAGCGTTCAAGTATCTCGGATCATATGTCAGCCTCAAGCATGGAGACCTCCAGGAAGTCAATTGCAAACTTGCAGAAGGTAGACAACGGTTTGCTAACTTCCAAAATCTCTGGAAGAGCAAGCAGCTCAGCGTGCACCTCAAGTGCAATTTGTACAAAGCACTCGTTTTATCAGCCGTGCTGTACAGCTCAGAGACTTGGACTCTTTCGAAATTAATGGAGAGAAAACTTGAGAGTTTCCACTGTGGTTGTCTTCGGAGAATTCTACGTGTGTCATATCTGGAGAAAGCAACGAACGATGAAATTATGTCAAGATCGCGAATGCCCCAACTATCCACGATGATCATGCTCAAACGGATAAAATGGTACGGTCACATCCAGAGAATGGAACCAGGAAGATTAGCCCGCAGTGCCTTCGATTGGGACCCGCCCGATCAATACGCCCATGCCAGACGCGCTCCTGGGGGGCAACGGAAAACGTGGATGAGTCAAATCGAAGGAGACTGTGTACGAAACAAAGTATCGTTCACCAGATTGCAGGAGAAAGCAGCAACCGGGTCAAAGAATGCCTTCAACAATTTCGTCGTACAGCACTTCACAGAATAACCAAACAAATAACTCTTCTTGTTTTGTTTGTATTTGTATTTGTATTTGTATTTGTTGCCAACCGTGCCTTTATTTCATATTTGGAATTAAAGTGTTGAAACAGTAGTAGTAGTAGTAGTAGTAGTAGTAGTAGTAGTAGTAGTAGTAGTAGTAGTAGTAGTAGTAGTAGTAGTAGTAGTAGTAGTAGTAGTAGTAGTAGTAGTAGTAGTAGTAGTAGTAGTAGTAGTAGTAGTAGTAGTAGTAGTAGTGGGGGACAAAATCCAACCTCACCTCCACGTGGTGTCCCCTGGGGGTAGGTCATGTGCTGCGGCTCTACGCTCACATGGTCGAGCTAACGAGGCACTGGTCTTCTAGTTTGTGGCGCAACTAGTCGTATCTCAGCCTTCAAACACCAAAGCAATGAGTACAATCAACCATGGCCCCGAGTCCCGGGTAAGGGGTGCTAAGAATCTCCCGAGGAACCAACTCAGAATTGCAACTTTAAACGTCAGAACACTGACCCAAGCCGGATCTCTAGAGGCTTTGAAAATGGATCTGGCGCGATACAAGTTGGATATTCTGGGAGTGCAGGAGACGAGATTGCAGGAGCAAGAAATTGATCTCGGAGACCACAAGCTCTACCTGTCTGACTCGTGGTTGTCTGGTGTAAAGTCGAGACAAGGAGGAGTGGGCGTTGCTGTAAAGAAGTCATTGATAAACAGCATCGTAGAACAAGTGGCTCTAAGTGAACGTATTTGCTACGTCAAGTTCGACGCACCTACGAATGAAGCTAGTCTCCAAGAGAAGGATTTGTTTTGGAGTCAACTTTCAGACCTAGTTTCCAGTTTCAAACATAGGGAGCGTATTTGTGTCATCGGTGACCTCAATGCAGAGCCTGGACACCAGTTGAATGACACCATGAGCTGCAGAGGCCCGTTTGGAATGGGTGAAGAAAATGAAAACTCTGAAAAGTTGTTATCATTTTGCACTTCACACAAATTGCTCGTAGGTGGTACATGGTTCCAGCATCGACAAGTGCATCGGTACACCTTCAACCCTCCCGATCCGAGTTGTCGAAAAAAGATGCTGGATCACATTCTGTTTGCAGAGAGATACAGAGGATGTCTGACGAATGTGAGGTCCAGAAGAGGGAAAACCATCACGAACTGGTCATTGCGGAAGTATCTATGAAACTTTTGTCTAAAAAGTCATGCTTCACGCCCAGAATCAGTTCTGCAAAGCTGCAGGATGAAACAACGCGTGACTTATTCACGCAGGAGGTCAAGTTACATCTTGATAAGAGCGGCGATTTCGAGAATACAGAGCAGTCTTGGGACAATTTTCGAAAAGCCCTGAACCAAGCAGCAGTGAAATGCCTCCTTCCGGACAAGCAAGTGAGCAAACCTTGGATTTCTCCAGATTCTCTGGAACTTATCCGGAAACGAGCCGATCTACAGTTAAAGAAACACAGCAGCGCGGAGGCGCTGTTAGAGTTCACAAACTGCTGTAAGGAAGTCAGAAAAGCTCTACGTGCAGACAAACGGGCATGGCTTGAACGCAAAGGCCAAGAAGTGCAGAGCTTCGCGGACAGAGGCAACTTAAAGGAGGTTTTTGGGGCATCACAGCAGATTTGCCGAAACTGGAGGCCCCAGTTGACCAAATTAGTTTCAAGCACTGGCGTCAACTTACGGACGAAAGAGGAACGACTTGAACGCTGGACGGAACATTTTAGTCAACTCCTGAATCCCTCAACATTCAGTTGCAGTACGAGATTGGATCCCGAAGAAGCAGCTGAAAGCTTGCCGATTGACCTGAGCCCAATTCGATTTGAAGAAGTGCTTGAAGCTGTCCGCAGGTTGAAGAATGGCAAGGCAAGTGGACCCGATAACATTTCCTGTGAGATGTTGAAAGCACACAAGGGTATTGTCGAGTGGCTCTGGGACATCATAGATAAATGTTGGTCGACGGAAGTTCTGCCCGATGACTGGAAGGTAGCAGAAATTGTCCCATTATACAAGAGTAAAGGAAAGAGGTCAGAGTGTTCGAACCACCGAGGGATCTCTCTATTGTCAGTACCAGGCAAAGTGTTCGCTTCCGTTACTCTCAATCGATGCAAAGATTCAGTGGATCGCGTCTTAAGGGAAGAGCAGTGCGGCTTCAGAAAAAGCAGAGGATGCGCCGATCAACTCTTTGCCCTGCGTCAAATAATAGAGAAATCAATGGCGTTTCAATTGGATATTGGCTTTTGTTTCATAGACTTTCGAGCGGCATTCGATTCTGTCGATCGTGAGCAGATGTACCAGATAATGAAACACTATGGTCTGCCGCAAAAAGTGATAAACATCATAAGAAACAGCTATGATGGATTCAAATGTCGAGTCAAAGCCGAAGGTGAGAAGGGACGCTTATTTGATGTCAGAACAGGCGTTAGGCAGGGTGATGTGTGGTCCCCAATCCTATTCGGCCTTGTCATCAACTACATTTTAGCTAACTCGGTGCATGGAGGATTAGACATTGGGAGATTGGTGGCTGACTTAGATTTTGCTGATGATGTTGCTCTCGTGGGGGTCTCAGACAGTGAGGTGCAAGAAAACCTACATCGAATCGAGGCCCTAGCGGAAGCCGCTGGTCTGAAGATTAATGTGGCCAAAACAAAGAATATGGGCGTAAAATGCGACAGCCCAAATGTTGTTGCAGTGCCTAGTATCCAACAGAACGTGGAGATACTCACTGGAACACATAAAGGCAAACTAGGACTCCTGGCAGAGACATCTAGCCAGTCACGACTAACCATCGGCACGGAGGTGCTGCTGGGAACGAAAAAGAAAGCGGGCTGGTTCGAAACACAAGATGGCCGGAAGCTCAGATTGAAAAGCTTAGCGGAGGCTAAGCCAGCGTTGGTAGCTTCACAACAACAATCTGCAGTAGCGGATTTAGAGTCGCTAGAAAATGAGAGTGGGTCAGCGGTGGCTGATCAAGAGTCTTTAAGATGTCAGAACTGTCAGCGGCAATTCAGTACAGTTACCGGACGCAAAGTGCACCAAACAAGATTCTGCAAAGCCGGTTTGTCAAAGAATGTCGTCGACAAGTCAAAGTTCGAGCAACTAGAGGCGAGCCTCACCTGTGACAAGTGTGAAAGGAAGTTCAAAACAGTCAATGGCCGAAAAGTTCACCAATCGAGATACTGTGGCAAACCTAAAGCAGCTGCCACACGCGTGTTTTCCTGCAAAGTACAAGATGTTA